>NC_090442.1:380539638-380842668 GCF_031143425.1 Pleurodeles waltl
AGTTATCTACTGCACAGTTGATATGTCACATTACCCAGAGACAGATTTGTTGTGTAAGTGCTATTTATTGAAAAGTGCTGTAGTGCTATCTGTACATTGTCCATGATTGTGAGTCCATTAAAGTGACATCTTACATTGTAATCCTACACAAGGGGTTACGGAAATGCTTTTGACATGCTGGGGTGATGTTTCAGACAGTGCACAGGGACAGGATTTGCCAATGAGTAAGAGAGAGACAATCACTGGACAGGCTGACAAGTTATACAGTGGTAAGCAGAACAGTCATTAAGTAGAATTGTTGCAAGACTGGGATGTTACAAAGCGCAGGACCTTGGTAATTGTTGGCCATGTGGCAGGGACTAGTGCTTCCGGGTACTTTTCCATGTGAAGGTGATCTGTTCCATGTCTTCTTCTTCTGATGTGTGTGTTGTCTCCTCTGTTCTTGGTGGTGGTGGTTGTGAAGGGTCAACACACACTTCAGTGTTAGAAGACGTGGAGTCAGACATCCCGGTCGCTGCTACCTGTGAAGGTCTTAAGGGCAGTACTGCAGCAAGGAGGATCTGCCGATTCTTAAGAATAGGAGCCACATCACGATGGTAGGCAGCCAGGTCGGCCCTGAGGGGTTTAATGTTGAATTCATGCATGCGTTGACAGGATTGCTGTTGTAGGAGTTGTGTCAACTGTATTACAGCTGTGCTGATTTCCTTCTGGATTTTTTGCTGTTCCTGCAAGATAGATGTTAGAGCTTGCATAGCTGCTGCCTGATCTGCAGATGACATCATGCACGAACACACCCCCTCTAGGCTGGCTGCCATAGTTTGCATCCCCACCCGCACCTCCTTGGCCAGCTCCCGCTGTACCCCAACTACAGTTCTCTCAAAGCTGGTGCCTGTGTCGTCTGAGTCCTCAGCTGTTTTGGAGCTGGCAGGTCTTACAACTGGGGTGGTGGGTGGATCCTCTGCAATGGCTGCTTGTTCTGTGCTCCTCCTTGTGACTGAAGGTGGGGTCTGGAGGGTTTCTAGGACCTTTTGGATGGTCTCCTGGGGAATATTTATCAGCTCGTCATCATGTCATCAGGGTAATCTGGGACAGGCATATCCGCAGGAGATCCATCTTCCTCTGCAATGAAACGGGGTACAATTAGTGTGTCTGTGTTGTGGCATTAGTGATGTGACATGCCTGCCTTGTGATGATTTCACATTGTGATCTTGTTTCGTGTTTATTGCTCCAGTCTTTCAGATGGGCATTCTCCCAGGCCTATGGCCCACCTGCATGTCACATATATGTTATTAAGTTATTAGACTTGTCGGCATCATCTCTTCTAGGTGTTGGTTTTGTCCAAATAGTGAACTGCCACCTGCTTGTCCGACGCAACCCTCCGTGTACATCCATTCTCATGGTGAGACCTTTCACTGGCTGTGGGTGTTCTGATGGCACTGGCAGCACACTTAACAATCTGGACCTGCCTCAGTCTCTGATCTTTCACATCCACTTAAATGTAGTTGACATGTAGCATTTCCTATGCATCGCAATGTAAGGGCACGATATGGATGTTGGCACTGGTAATGTGTACAGCTGATGTTGGGAATGTGTGGTACACTGGATTGCCCTGATAATCGTATCAGTGTCCTATTTCCTCCTCTGACTGTGCAGGTGTATGTCAGTGACCAGTTACATGTGTCCCCACCTCAATGCTGTTGTCTGAGCAGTATGACATTTGGGATGTTACATTGTGGCCCAGGCACAGGATGGACCATGACATATGCAGCATGGGTATGTCCTTAGTGCTGTGTACCTCCTATTGTTGTTTACATTGGCTGATGTTTGCAACAACTATGGGCATTGACATTTGACAGTACTGGGGCCTTTGTCTTTTTTCAGGGGATTGTTGAAGTTGTCATCCTCAACCCTCTAATTTAGGTGTGCATGATCCATGGGGAGGTTACTGTCATTGGCTACTTGAGCTGCACAAAGAGCAAAGGTGGTAGTGGCAACTATTGTCACAGTTACTTTCCAGTTTTCGTTATGGCTAGAGGTTGTTAATAGGGCCCTAGTTAATGTGGGGGTATGGTGGCTGACGTGTACCGGGATGTCAGTTTGACGCTGTGCCCTTCCCTCCTGGCGTGGCTTTCCCTTTGCTCCATCGTTGGCATGGCAGCATGCCCCCATGGGACTGTTGTTGGTGTAGTGTAATGGTGTGCCCCAGTTCTGTCTGTGCAGGCCATGCCCCCATGCCGTGCCCCTTTACCCATGCCACTCCATGTATATGATGACTTACATGCAATGTGTTGTAGGTATTCCCCCCGGTTGCAGTTGACATTAGTGCATTTCAATTCCCCATGCGACTTACCCTGCATGTGCATTGTCTCCTGGTAGTCTGCGCTGTCATGTCCTTGAATCCCTGTGACGATCTCCTCAGGGATGACGGCTGCGACCATCTCCTCCATGTGGTCCAGGGCCTCCTGGTGTGCTGGACTCCCACCTCCAGTCTGCAGTGCTGCCTTCCTGTTCCTGGCCATCTTTTCCTTGGTCCTGCGCTTGCAGTCATGCCAGCGTTTCTTGCACTTGATGACTGTTCTGCGTACTTCTGCCACACTGTTGATCTTGTCAACAATTTGTTGCCATATAGCCTCTCTCCTACTAATTGGCAATTTTGAGGTGACAAACAGTTGGTGCTGATGTTCCGTCACCTCTTTAACAATAATTTACTGCTCCTCTGCACTGAAGCGACACTTTCTTTTCTTCTTCTAAGTGTCCTGGTTCTTGTGTGGGTCCTCCTGGCTGGTTCCTGGTCTGTTGTCATCTTCCTGGGGTCTGTTGTGGCATCTGGGATCCATTTTGTCTCTCCTCTGGTGAAATGGCAGTGTTTGCAGGGTTTTTTGACGCTATTGCGTCAAAAAACGGCGCATATACGGTTTGCGGTGTCGTAAATCGACCCACAGTCATTTCCGCCGCGTTAACGTCGTTTTGCTTTACGACTTGGCGCTGCGGTGTGCATCAAAATAAATGACTCCCACCTGTGGTTTGCGCCGCTGTGCGTCAAAGTCTAAATTTGACACCCGCACGGCGCACCAAAATGTCGTTAGCCTGCGGTATTATTTTTGATGCAAAACTGCGCCGGCGGCGGCGCCGGCGCAGTTTTGCGTCAAAAAGTATAAATATGGCCCTTTGAATCTCATTACCAGTTTGGCGGTACGCAGACCGACATGGTGGCAGCGGTGCTCGGACCGTCGTTAGTTTGGCAGTCGGACCATCATATTATGAGTATGGCGGTCCTGCAAACAAAAGACCTCCAGCGGTCTGCCTGCACCACCAGGCAGCACCAACTGCCACGGTCACGAGGAAGGACAAACAGCCTGGAAGACCCGGTGTGTCCACCGGACCCATTACGAGGTAGCACATTGCCAATGTGACACTGGCGGTCCAACCACCCTGTATAAGCTGGCGGAAACACTCATATGCAGGAAGCCTCACACATCCTGTGCCGCCATGGAGCCATTCAGAAACGTCATGACGCTGCTGAAGATCATTGGAAGACAACGAAATAAACGCCGCTGTCGATGCCAACAACTGTAAGTACACACCTACCTGTATCATTAACTTCAAAAACATCTTGTAGTGCCTCCATACACATCATGGGGGGCACGCTACGGGCAGCAGGTACACATCTCGACCCACACACACTCACAAACATACATTAACACGGACACACACACAGTCACAAAATGCCCCTTTTGGGCAGCACACTGACACTGCACTGCAACACTGCACAAATAAACACGGCCACACAGCTCAGCCACAGGACAGTGAAGTCCACACAACATTGTTACACACATCAACAACAACACACCAACAGAACATATACGAATAAAACTCACACACTCATATTCTACACTGGCCAGGGACTGTCCTCATATACAGCACACATATGTATCACTGTGTCATAGAACACAAACATCACCACCATTAAACAACCCTGCAATGGACACACACATCACAGCAAATTGGAAGCACAGTGGCACGCACAAAACACAGAGACACAAAAAGACAAACAAGAACATGCCAACTATACCGGCACAATTGGGATGGTGCCATATGGGACACCCAGAGAAGGAGACTGCACTGGGGCATTTGTCACTCTGAACAGGCCCCATAAACAACATATGCACAAGAAATGGCACTACATGGGTCTCTGGGCCAAACAATACTATACCCAATTGTCATGTACATATGCACAAGGAGGAAGGGCAAGTCATCAAAACATATACAACTCCAACTGCATGGGACATACCTCTGCAGGAACTAGCTGCAAGGGACACACCTAAATGGACACACTTACAGACAAATACAAACACAGCCAGCACAATTTTACACATTCCATGTCTACTCAAACTAAACTCAAGATGACACACATTACGTGAATAAATAAGCTATATCAGGGGGACAAGTCTAACACCACACACGCCCACATTGTACAACTCAAAAAGAAATACTTACCATAACAAACAGTAAACAATGCCATTATACCGTCATTGCGCTTACACACACATGCCAATACACACAACATATTCCCTTCTCTTGGGGGACAATAGCACTGCCCACAAACTCACATACTGCTAACAACAGCACATGGAGCAGCAAGCAGGCTCAGACACACACAACTGCAGGCACTCAACCAAGTCACTGAGGAACAACATAAAGGTCGAAAAGGAATTGCAGGACAAAGGTGTACTCAAACGAAGAACTGTTTGGGTTTATTATTATGAAATGTTTGAAAGTCCAAGGCCATTGATCAGTTCACCAGGTCCATCACAGGCACATCACTGTGCTCGGACTTGACTCCTTAACTGCAATGGAACCTCCAGAGAAAGGGGCATCAAGGGGGCAGGCAGGCACCTCAGGGATTATATGGGAGAGGAATTTGGGCTTGGGCTTACAAGGGGGTCTTCTTCTTGGGAGGGGTGGGATTCCTCTTAGGTGGGGTATGGCCATTTGCCTGGGGCAGGGGAGGCCTTGGAGGTGGAAACGATGGCCTGGAACGTGGGGTTCTTTTGGGCCTGGAAGGGGGGGTGACAGAGAAAAGGTCAAATTCACATCAAAACAGATTTTTGGACACATGGGGACGGTCATCAGAATGGGGTCAAGATTTGGAGATGTAGAGAGTGTTTGTAGGCTGTGTTGATGTGGATAACATGGGTGCGTGCTTATGCAAGGTATTCTAAATGTGGGGGTGAATTATGAGTGATATGGCGCTCCTGCCTCTTTACATATAGCAACAATTATATTGTGGTGCACGGTGCCAAATACTGGGGTTGCACCCTCCAACCTCCCCGAAAGAAGTAACCCAATGTTACCTATAGTCAAATAAACGGTATTAGCACACATGCAATGATATAAAGAATAGAAATCTACGTCCCATATTATCAATTTCCTGGAGAAAATCACTATTTTTACTGCAATTTCTTCTTGCTCTAATCATTTCTCCAAGCGGTATTGCCTCAATCTGATGCTGTGGATGAGCACTGGTGGAATGCAATATATTATTACATGATGTTGGTTTACGATACAATCTACTCTCTATTTTATTATTTTCGACGAACAGTTCCACGTCCAAAAATTCCATACATGTCTCACTGTGTTTGTATGTGAACTTGATATTCACATCATTACTATTTAGATATTTGCAAAAATCCTCCAGTGTGCTAACATCTCCTGTCCATAACATAAAACAATCATCGATGTATCGTCCCCAATATAAAATATGGGTGTGCCATTTTGCTGCATTCGGGCCCCATATCCACATTTCTTCGAACCACCCCATAAACAAATTGGCATATGAGGGGGAAAATTTCGATCCCATGGCTTCACCCTGTTTTTGTTTATACCAAGCATTTTTAAATAGAAAATAGTTATTGTTAAGTATAAACTCTATCATACTAATTATCATCTTCGTATGTTCCATCAGACTAGCAGATCTCTTGTACAATACATGTTCTAATGCTTGAATACCAAATTTATGTTGTATACTTGTATATAATGCCACCACATCTAGGGTGACCATGATCATACCTGTATCCCATTGTATGTCTGAAAGTATACTTAGTATATGTTTGGTGTCTTTAATATAGGAAGGTAAAATATGAACAAAAGATTGTAAGAAAGTGTCTACAAATTCCGATAATCTTTCTGTAGGACCACCTACACCCGAGACTATTGGTCTTCCAGGTGGAAATGCAGATTGTTTGTGAATCTTAGGTAACGTATATATACAGGGATATTTAGGACGATATACCTGAAGATATAAGTATTCCTCCTCATCCAGTAGTTCTCTCTCTCTCCAATTCTTTAACATCTTGTTTATGTCTTTGATCATAACATTTATAGGATTAAAAACTAATTTTTCATAGCAATTTTCATCATGTAATTGTGTATATATCTCCTGCTCATAATCTTTACGGTTCAAAATCACTATATTTCCACCTTTATCCGCTCTTTTGATAATCACAGTTTCATCCAATCTTAAAGATTGTAGTGCATTAAATTCCTCTTTATTTAAATAAGGTTTGTTTAAGTGCATCCCTTTCATATCTTGTCTATTCAGGTCTGCCCATACCATTTTGTAAAATGTTTCTATATTACTATCCAATGCAGATCTGGGTATCCAAGTTGATCTTTGTTTCAGGCCACTAGTAATATGTATATCCGATAATAAGTTCAAATCTTGTAATACAGTGGAAACTGTAGTAGGTTATTCTTCATAGTCAGTGATTGTCATTAGTGCCACTGTATCATGTATATCTTGAATAGACAAACCACTAAGAACCGGTTTTTTGTATAGAACTTGTTGAGTATCCTTCTCACGTAATTCAAAATGTTTCTTTATTTTCAGTTTTCTGATAAACTTGTACAGATCTATCTTGGTTTTACATATATCTCCAACTGATGATGGGCAGAAACCTAGACCTTTATTTAAAAGACCAATCATATCCGGGGATAATGGTTTATCCGACAAATTTACCACATTATTCTCTAAATCCTTTATGCATTGTATATTTTATTGTCCCATGATCTCGTTCTCATTCCTGAGCGTGATTCGCTTTTTTCCTCCTCTTTTCCCTCTTCTTGTCTTCCTGTTCTGTTTTTCTTTAGGTTTAATTCCCAATTGCCTTGTTTTATTCTTTTCAATTCTTGTAAAAAAACTGTTTAAAAGTTTAGACAGAGGTGTAACAGTGCGACAGGCTATAGGTGGTGGGAACTCTAAGAAAAAAGAAGGACTTAGGGATAAATTCATTAGGTTAGAGAAACTTAAGAAAAATGAGATGTCCAGATGGTAGGATGCAATTACATTACAACAGTACAAGAGGTTGGAGAGGATTCCACGGGGTCTACGTTCACACATATTCCCTACATATGATGATTTAGATGTTGATTTATTAAGAAAATGGGAAGAAGAGTTAAAATCCAACTCTGTGAAATTGATGGATATTTTGATAGAAAATGCAGAAAGGAAAGTGGGTAAATTGCAAGCAGATATAGAGATATTGGAAAAGGAAATCATGGAATTAGATCTAAAAGAAGCAACAGATAAGAATTTTACCATACTTAATGATGTGATCACGAGATTTCAGGATGAAATCAAACAGAGGAAAGCTAGGAAGTTTAAAAGGGATGAAATGGATTATGCGAATGGTAGGGTATTTACTTTTTCACGCAAGTATGATCATTTGGTCAAGCACACAACCTTGACAGTTGAATCTAGTACCTCAGTGGAGTCATCATCCACCTCTAGGAGTAGTTTGGCTACAGATAGTAGTGCTATAGAAGGTGGAGACGTACGTGTAGGTTCTGATATACAAGGAGCATTTTTTTTACAAGAATTGAAAAGAATAAAACAAGGCAATTGGGAATTAAACCTAAAGAAAAACAGAACAGGAAGACAAGAAGAGGGAAAAGAGGAGGAAAAAAGCGAATCACGCTCAGGAATGAGAACGAGATCATGGGACAATAAAATATACAATGCATAAAGGATTTAGAGAATAATGTGGTAAATTTGTCGGATAAACCATTATCCCCGGATATGATTGGTCTTTTAAATAAAGGTCTAGGTTTCTGCCCATCATCAGTTGGAGATATATGTAAAACCAAGATAGATCTGTACAACTTTATCAGAAAACTGAAAATAAAGAAACATTTTGAATTACGTGAGAAGGATACTCAACAAGTTCTATACAAAAAACCGGTTCATAGTGGTTTGTCTATTCAAGATATACATGATACAGTGGCACTAATGACAATCACTGACTATGAAGAATACCCTACTACAGTTTCCACTGTATTACAAGATTTGAACTTATTATCGGATATACATATTACTAGTGGCCTGAAACAAAGATCAACTTGGATACCCAGATCTGCATTGGATAGTAATATAGAAACATTTTACAAAATGGTATGGGCAGACCTGAATAGACAAGATATGAAAGGGATATAGGCAAAAAGTGACTGTGTGCAGGAGAGAGCGCACTTTCCAAATATAAGCTATTGTTCATTTGCAAGGTCCATGATGACGTAAAACGATGGGGGGAGTGCTCAAAGAGGTATGCACCCAGCCACAGAGTGCGTAAACTGTCACCCCGATCGGGTTACAGTTGTAATGTGCATAGAAAAAACACCAAGGCACATCCCAAGAAGCTGTAATGTTCAGTTTTATTCCTCGTATTGTCTTTGAATAAGAACAATGGCCTGTGGCCTAAGCTGACATCTTGGAACCAGAATCGAAGATGGAAACATGAATCCTTGTTCAAGTGTACAAGTCCAAATAATATATAACAGCCGTGGACAGCAGTCCAAATGGTATACAAACAGCCGACACGTGTTTCGTCTGGATAGACTTTATCAAGGCTGTGGATATACGCAAAGAAATAACATATCAAAATTTAGAAAATATTTTTTTTCTAAAAGAAGTTTACTACTAGAGAAGAGACATAAATAAAAAGTGAGAGAAAAAGGAAGCCCGATTATAAGTCATGAATGTGTGAACCAGAATTGGAGATGCCGTGGTGACTCTCAGTATTAATTTGTGATATGAATCACCCAAAACAGTGTTAAAGTAAAAGAAAAAAAGTGTGATAGGAAGTAGATGTGTCCCATTAAAAGCTTTATTGTGGAAGACAAGGAAAAGAAATGGAAAATTTAATTGATTGAACAATCCAATAATAGAGCGACATACCTATAGTAAGGACAATATCTCGAAATTCCAAATTGTTAGAAACAAATTAATGTCGTATATGATGAAAAAACGATTGAAGAAGGTAAAATACGAGGACCATGATAAGCCTGGAAAATGAAAAAGCATAAAACTAGTAAGGGCGGTCCATGACAGCCATATAGAGCCTTTCATATGGTGATTATACAACTTATAAAAGTTGAGGCATTATAGATTATAATGTAATGGATTTAGATGTAATTAGTGTGGTGATCACAGCCCGAGGGGTTAAAGTGCAAATCACCAAAATGAAAATATAATTCATACAATGTTTAATGATATGAAGCCGAATTACGGCAAAACTAGAACAGAAAAAAGCCCATAAATAAAAAACGCTGCGTTTAAATGCATTCTACAAGACTGTATTAAGTAGCAGACACAATTAAGGCAACGTATAAAATCAGCAAAAAGACTCAAAATGAGAGTCCGGCTATGTCGCATATTTCGAGTATGGGCTAGACGAGATTGTCAAACGAAGTGTAACAGCCGCAGAGCTACCATCGGGTGCCGGCATATCCCGCCGCACTACCATCACAAAAATGCCCTTGCCTAAAGTATCTTAAAGTGCTAATCTCTACATCGTATTAACGGTGCTGCAAATAATAATTGCGCGCCGAGGGTGAAATCCCTCTATTTGGAGCCGAAATAGGAGTGGAAATTAAAGAGCCCAAACCTCGAATATCTTCAAGCGTTTCCCTCTACGTCATGTTGGCGGCGCTACAAATAATAATTGCGCGCCGAAGATGAAACCCCCCTATTTAGAGCCGAAATGGGAGTCGAAATAAAAATAGGACTACCACATTAGAGCGGTGATAAATTAAGATGGAAAACGGGCGCCATATTGAAATGTCAAAAAGAAAAATAAAGTAAAAGAAGACAGAAATAGATAGAGGATACCAAGGCCATAACCAACAAGAATATTAACTGAAACAGTCTGTAAGTAGACCCATTTGTACAGTAAAGAACGCTAGTGCATAATGACAGTTACGAGCAACATGGAATATTTGAAAATGCAACTATGTAACTTACAGTACACCAAGAAAACAATGAAACTTATACACATTACAAGAAATCGAGAGGGAATCGTAGGACAATCCGATATAATGGCACATGACATATCATAAAATATCAAGTGTACTAGACATGGAAAAGTGATACAGAATATGAAGGCAAGTCCATAGGTACAACACATACTATAGAAAGACATGTAAGTCCTTATCTGAATTTAAACCCATCTCCACTGCTCGTAATTTTATAATCCACCTGCTTTCCAATTGCCTTAGCTGAAGAGTTTTGTTGCCACCCCTAGGGCAGCCGCCCAGAGTGGCAATTCCAAAAGTATGTACATTGAGCCTCTCCTGTAGTGGATGTTGCTCATTGAAATGAGCTGCAAGAGGATAGGCAGTGTTGTTATTTCTGATTGCCCTGACGTGCTCCTGTAATCTTTCCTTAAATGGTCTAATGGTACTTCCAATGTATATTTTCTTACAAGTGCAGACAATTCAGTATACAATGTACTTAGTGTTACAGTTCATGAACTGTTTAATAGTGTGTGTAACATTGGTGTTATGCATGAACTTTTTGGTTTTGTCTTGTACATATTCACAGATGCTACAGTGTCCACATTTGTAGAAACCCATTGGTGGAGGCGGAAGCCAATTGCCTTTGGTGATAGTAGGCAGGAAGCTATGGCAAAGTTGGTCCCTCAAGGTGCGACCTCTACGGTAAGTCATGTCAGGTTGTGTCCGGAGACTCTTCTCCAATATTGAGTCGGATGTAAGAATCATCCAATGTTTTCTTAGAATTTTGAAAACATCAGCACTTGCACAGCTGTAAGTAGTTATAAAGGATGGTGGCTTTCTAGTGCCATCCTGTCTATGTGGTTTTTTGGAAAGTAACGCAGTTCTGTTAACTTTCATGATTCGATCACGCGTATCACTAAGCAGTTTATTAGGGTATCCGCGTTTGGCAAAGCGGTGTTCCAAGATTTTAAGTTGTGTCACGAATTCTTGGTCATCTTGACAGTTCCGTCTCACTCTGGTGGCCTCCCCATATGGGATGGCTCTGATCTGTGAGTGTGGGTGTGAACTGCTGGCATGAAGGAGCGAGTTAGTTGCCGTTGGTTTCCTATATAGTTTAGAGAGAATACAGGTGTCTTTGATGTACAGGGTTATATCAAGGAAATCCACAGAACTCATGCTAAAATGACTAGTGAACTGTATGTTATAACAGTTGTTGTTTAAGTACTGTATGAATATGTCTAGAGTGTTGGAGTCACCAGACCAAAAAAGAAGAACATCATCAATATAGCGACCCCAGTAAATAATGTGTTGTGTAAATTCTGGTGGGCCGTTCCTCCATAAATGATGGTGTTCATAATAACCCATGTAAAGGTTTGCAAAAGATGGTGAAAATTTGGCTCCCATGGCTACACCCTGTTTCTGTCTATACCAGGTGCCTTCATGTAGTAAGATATTATTGTCCATGGTAAGCTCGATTAAATCCATTAACATGTGGGAGTGTTGTAAAAAACTTGCATCCCTCTTATCCAAGAAGTATTGTATGGCCAACATACCCTTGTCTTTGGGTATACAGGTGTATAGAGAAGTAACATCTAGTGTTGCAAGGATGTGACCACTTGTCCATTCGAAGTCAGCGATGATGCTGAGAAGATGGGAAGTGTCCCTGATGTACGAGGGCAAATTACATACAAAGGGTTGTAAATAGGAGTCAATGTATTCAGACAGATTTTCTGTGGGGGAATTGATACCAGAGATAATAGGTCTTCCAGGAGGAAAAGCTGCCTGTTTGTGTATCTTTGGGAGAGTATATATACATGGAAAACTGGGTGTGGGATTGTATAGATATTTGTACTCTAGGTCCGTAAGAAGACCCCTGTCTCTCCAGTGACACAGCTTTGTCTCAATAGTCTGAGTAATCATTACAATAGGGTTGTTCTGTAATTTACAATAGGCGTGTGGGTCTTCCAATTGTCTGTCAATTTCTCTGATATAGTCCGAACGATTCATAATGACTATATTGCCGCCTTTATCGGCTTCTTTTAGTACTACGTCCTCGTTGAGTTGCAAGGTGTATAAGGCCCTGTGCTCCTGTGGGGTCAAGTTATGTGTGAGGGTTTTGCGTCCCAATGTATATTGGTCTTCCAGATGATAAAGTTCTTTAGTGACCAATTTTTGGAAAACATCAATTGAATTATCTGGTGGTAATAGTGGAGTGAATTTGGAGGAAGGTCTAAGACCACTGTCACAGGTTGCTGAGTGAGTCATGCCTAGGTCAGCCAAAATATCTTCACAGGTGGGTGTTGTGTTGATATGGCTGTTGCCCTCTAGGG
The DNA here is from genome assembly GCF_031143425.1 of Pleurodeles waltl. Lineage (NCBI taxonomy): Eukaryota > Metazoa > Chordata > Amphibia > Caudata > Salamandridae > Pleurodeles > Pleurodeles waltl. Next base: position 380,552,256 of record NC_090442.1, read on the forward strand.
AAAGAATGGTTTGTATGTCCTTAAGATTGCCAATGGACAAATCATAAGTCGTGGTGTTTGCCTCATCCTTACCCGTGTGTGTATGTTTAAGGTCGAAATGTTTCAAAAGTTTACACTTCCGCACAAATTTGAAAAGATCGATATGAATTTGCGTAAAGTCAGGAAAGGACATGGGTACAAAACCAAGACCCTTATTAAGAACACTCAATTGGTCGCTGTCGAGTGTGGTGTTGGACAAATTCATGACACAAAGATCTTCATTGTGAGTCCGGTCTACATCTAAGTCTTCAGATTGCGGGCTGATGATCTTGTGGTGACCCTGGTTGTGTTGGTTGCCGGTTCGGGCACTCTTTCTTTGGCCCCTTCTGGTTCTCTTGTGTGTGTTGTAGAAGGCATTTTGTTGATTTTCTGTCCTCTGCGAAATCTTTCCATTTCCAACAAAAAAGTAGATTTATTGCTGGAAGTGGTTGCCTGTTGTGGTGGGACACTATTGCTATCATCACTTGCGAGACTAGAGCAACTAGATAAATCAGTGTCGCTGGCGGTAACATTGGAAAAACCAGCTGAGGAAGTTGTAGTAGTCCTGTTATCTGATCTTTCACTATTGAGGTTGTCAAATTTGCGGGCATATGTGAAGACCCTGCCCTTGGAATAGTCATTTGCATCTCGTCTCAATTTATGTAATTTTTTCTCTTTTATGTATTCTTGATGTTTTTGAAGTACACTGCTTAGAATGTTGTAATTTTTGTCTATGGCCTCTATGAGATTGGTGTCCTGAATCTCCTTTTCTAAATTTTTTATGTCTATTAGTAATCGTTCTCTTTTGTCCTTGGCGTCCCTGATCAGTATATCCATAATGCCAAGGGAGGAATTGATCAGTAGTTGTTCCCATTCTTGTAATAGGACGGGGTTGAGATCCCCAAAGGAAGGGAAAAGGATGACACGAAGCCCCCTTGGAATTTGTTTGATTTGTGTGTATTTTTCAAGAATGGTGAAATCCCACCATCTTGAAAGCTCCTGCTTTTTTAATCGTTCCAATCTTATAAATTTAGTCCTAAGTCCCTCTTTTGTATTGCTAGTATTAGAGTCATGAATGTTCATATTCGTGTTTGCGTTAAATAGTTCTTCTAATAAGGCTTCCCTATTATCATCGAAAGTTGACATTTTTTGCGATTTGACAGTACAAAATGGTACTATTAATGTATACACAATATATAATATGATTAATACAGACAGTTTGAATAAATATAATCAATATATAGCTAAGGGTGCAGCTCCGAGACACAAAGTAAACAAATACATATAGGCAAAAAGTGACTGTGTGCAGGAGAGAGCGCACTTTCCAAATATAAGCTATTGTTCATTTGCAAGGTCCATGATGACGTAAAACGATGGGGGGAGTGCTCAAAGAGGTATGCACCCAGCCACAGAGTGCGTAAACTGTCACCCCGATCGGGTTACAGTTGTAATGTGCATAGAAAAAACACCAAGGCACATCCCAAGAAGCTGTAATGTTCAGTTTTATTCCTCGTATTGTCTTTGAATAAGAACAATGGCCTGTGGCCTAAGCTGACATCTTGGAACCAGAATCGAAGATGGAAACATGAATCCTTGTTCAAGTGTACAAGTCCAAATAATATATAACAGCCGTGGACAGCAGTCCAAATGGTATACAAACAGCCGACACGTGTTTCGTCTGGATAGACTTTATCAAGGCTGTGGATATACGCAAAGAAATAACATATCAAAATTTAGAAAATAATTTTTTTCTAAAAGAAGTTTACTACTAGAGAAGAGACATAAATAAAAAGTGAGAGAAAAAGGAAGCCCGATTATAAGTCATGAATGTGTGAACCAGAATTGGAGATGCCGTGGTGACTCTCAGTATTAATTTGTGATATGAATCACCCAAAACAGTGTTAAAGTAAAAGAAAAAAAGTGTGATAGGAAGTAGATGTGTCCCATTAAAAGCTTTATTGTGGAAGACAAGGAAAAGAAATGGAAAATTTAATTGATTGAACAATCCAATAATAGAGCGACATACCTATAGTAAGGACAATATCTCGAAATTCCAAATTGTTAGAAACAAATTAATGTCGTATATGATGAAAAAACGATTGAAGAAGGTAAAATACGAGGACCATGATAAGCCTGGAAAATGAAAAAGCATAAAACTAGTAAGGGCGGTCCATGACAGCCATATAGAGCCTTTCATATGGTGATTATACAACTTATAAAAGTTGAGGCATTATAGATTATAATGTAATGGATTTAGATGTAATTAGTGTGGTGATCACAGCCCGAGGGGTTAAAGTGCAAATCACCAAAATGAAAATATAATTCATACAATGGTTAATGATATGAAGCCGAATTACGGCAAAACTAGAAAAGAAAAAAGCCCATAAATAAAAAACGCTGCGTTTAAATGCATTCTACAAGACTGTATTAAGTAGCAGACACAATTAAGGCAACGTATAAAATCAGCAAAAAGACTCAAAATGAGAGTCCGGCTATGTCGCATATTTCGAGTATGGGCTAGACGAGATTGTCAAACGAAGTGTAACAGCCGCAGAGCTACCATCGGGTGCCGGCATATCCCGCCGCACTACCATCACAAAAATGCCCTTGCCTAAAGTATCTTAAAGTGCTAATCTCTACATCGTATTAACGGTGCTGCAAATAATAATTGCGCGCCGAGGGTGAAATCCCTCTATTTGGAGCCGAAATAGGAGTGGAAATTAAAGAGCCCAAACCTCGAATATCTTCAAGCGTTTCCCTCTACGTCATGTTGGCGGCGCTACAAATAATAATTGCGCGCCGAAGATGAAACCCCCCTATTTAGAGCCGAAATGGGAGTCGAAATAAAAATAGGACTACCACATTAGAGCGGTGATAAATTAAGATGGAAAACGGGCGCCATATTGAAATGTCAAAAAGAAAAATAAAGTAAAAGAAGACAGAAATAGATAGAGGATACCAAGGCCATAACCAACAAGAATATTAACTGAAACAGTCTGTAAGTAGACCCATTTGTACAGTAAAGAACGCTAGTGCATAATGACAGTTACGAGCAACATGGAATATTTGAAAATGCAACTATGTAACTTACAGTACACCAAGAAAACAATGAAACTTATACACATTACAAGAAATCGAGAGGGAATCGTAGGACAATCCGATATAATGGCACATGACATATCATAAAATATCAAGTGTACTAGACATGGAAAAGTGATACAGAATATGAAGGCAAGTCCATAGGTACAACACATACTATAGAAAGACATGTAAGTCCTTATCTGAATTTAAACCCATCTCCACTGCTCGTAATTTTATAATCCACCTGCTTTCCAATTGCCTTAGCTGAAGAGTTTTGTTGCCACCCCTAGGGCAGCCGCCCAGAGTGGCAATTCCAAAAGTATGTACATTGAGCCTCTCCTGTAGTGGATGTTGCTCATTGAAATGAGCTGCAAGAGGATAGGCAGTGTTGTTATTTCTGATTGCCCTGACGTGCTCCTGTAATCTTTCCTTAAATGGTCTAATGGTACTTCCAATGTATATTTTCTTACAAGTGCAGACAATACAGTATACAATGTACTTAGTGTTACAGTTCATGAACTGTTTAATAGTGTGTGTAACATTGGTGTTATGCATGAACTTTTTGGTTTTGTCTTGTACATATTCACAGATGCTACAGTGTCCACATTTGTAGAAACCCATTGGTGGAGGCGGAAGCCAATTGCCTTTGGTGATAGTAGGCAGGAAGCTATGGCAAAGTTGGTCCCTCAAGGTGCGACCTCTACGGTAAGTCATGTCAGGTTGTGTCCGGAGACTCTTCTCCAATATTGAGTCGGATGTAAGAATCATCCAATGTTTTCTTAGAATTTTGAAAACATCAGCACTTGCACAGCTGTAAGTAGTTATAAAGGATGGTGGCTTTCTAGTGCCATCCTGTCTATGTGGTTTTTTGGAAAGTAACGCAGTTCTGTTAACTTTCATGATTCGATCACGCGTATCACTAAGCAGTTTATTAGGGTATCCGCGTTTGGCAAAGCGGTGTTCCAAGATTTTAAGTTGTGTCACGAATTCTTGGTCATCTTGACAGTTCCGTCTCACTCTGGTGGCCTCCCCATATGGGATGGCTCTGATCTGTGAGTGTGGGTGTGAACTGCTGGCATGAAGGAGCGAGTTAGTTGCCGTTGGTTTCCTATATAGTTTAGAGAGAATACAGGTGTCTTTGATGTACAGGGTTATATCAAGGAAATCCACAGAACTCATGCTAAAATGACTAGTGAACTGTATGTTATAACAGTTGTTGTTTAAGTACTGTATGAATATGACAAGGGTATGTTGGCCATACAATACTTCTTGGATAAGAGGGATGCAAGTTTTTTACAACACTCCCACATGTTAATGGATTTAATCGAGCTTACCATGGACAATAATATCTTCCTACATGAAGGCACCTGGTATAGACAGAAACAGGGTGTAGCCATGGGAGCCAAATTTTCACCATCTTTTGCAAACCTTTACATGGGTTATTATGAACACCATCATTTATGGAGGAACGGCCCACCAGAATTTACACAACACATTATTTACTGGGGTCGCTATATTGATGATGTTCTTCTTTTTTGGTCTGGTGACTCCAACACTCTAGACATATTCATACAGTACTTAAACAACAACTGTTATAACATACAGTTCACTAGTCATTTTAGCATGAGTTCTGTGGATTTCCTTGATATAACCCTGTACATCAAAGACACCTGTATTCTCTCTAAACTATATAGGAAACCAACGGCAACTAACTCGCTCCTTCATGCCAGCAGTTCACACCCACACTCACAGATCAGAGCCATCCCATATGGGGAGGCCACCAGAGTGAGACGGAACTGTCAAGATGACCAAGAATTCGTGACACAACTTAAAATCTTGGAACACCGCTTTGCCAAACGCGGATACCCTAATAAACTGCTTAGTGATACGCGTGATCGAATCATGAAAGTTAACAGAACTGCGTTACTTTCCAAAAAACCACATAGACAGGATGGCACTAGAAAGCCACCATCCTTTATAACTACTTACAGCTGTGCAAGTGCTGATGTTTTCAAAATTCTAAGAAAACATTGGATGATTCTTACATCCGACTCAATATTGGAGAAGAGTCTCCGGACACAACCTGACATGACTTACCGTAGAGGTCGCACCTTGAGGGACCAACTTTGCCATAGCTTCCTGCCTACTATCACCAAAGGCAATTGGCTTCCGCCTCCACCAATGGGTTTCTACAAATGTGGACACTGTAGCATCTGTGAATATGTACAAGACAAAACCAAAAAGTTCATGCATAACACCAATGTTACACACACTATTAAACAGTTCATGAACTGTAACACTAAGTACATTGTATACTGTATTGTCTGCACTTGTAAGAAAATATACATTGGAAGTACCATTAGACCATTTAAGGAAAGATTACAGGAGCACGTCAGGGCAATCAGAAATAACAACACTGCCTATCCTCTTGCAGCTCATTTCAATGAGCAACATCCACTACAGGAGAGGCTCAATGTACATACTTTTGGAATTGCCACTCTGGGCGGCTGCCCTAGGGGTGGCAACAAAACTCTTCAGCTAAGGCAATTGGAAAGCAGGTGGATTATAAAATTACGAGCAGTGGAGATGGGTTTAAATTCAGATAAGGACTTACATGTCTTTCTATAGTATGTGTTGTACCTATGGACTTGCCTTCATATTCTGTATCACTTTTCCATGTCTAGTACACTTGATATTTTATGATATGTCATGTGCCATTATATCGGATTGTCCTACGATTCCCTCTCGATTTCTTGTAATGTGTATACGTTTCATTGTTTTCTTGGTGTACTGTAAGTTACATAGTTGCATTTTCAAATATTCCATGTTGCTCGTAACTGTCATTATGCACTAGCGTTCTTTACTGTACAAATGGGTCTACTTACAGACTGTTTCAGTTAATATTCTTGTTGGTTATGGCCTTGGTATCCTCTATCTATTTCTGTCTTCTTTTACTTTATTTTTCTTTTTGACATTTCAATATGGCGCCCGTTTTCCATCTTAATTTATCACCGCTCTAATGTGGTAGTCCTATTTTTATTTCGACTCCCATTTCGGCTCTAAATAGGGGGGTTTCATCTTCGGCGCGCAATTATTATTTGTAGCGCCGCCAACATGACGTAGAGGGAAACGCTTGAAGATATTCGAGGTTTGGGCTCTTTAATTTCCACTCCTATTTCGGCTCCAAATAGAGGGATTTCACCCTCGGCGCGCAATTATTATTTGCAGCACCGTTAATACGATGTAGAGATTAGCACTTTAAGATACTTTAGGCAAGGGCATTTTTGTGATGGTAGTGCGGCGGGATATGCCGGCACCCGATGGTAGCTCTGCGGCTGTTACACTTCGTTTGACAATCTCGTCTAGCCCATACTCGAAATATGCGACATAGCCGGACTCTCATTTTGAGTCTTTTTGCTGATTTTATACGTTGCCTTAATTGTGTCTGCTACTTAATACAGTCTTGTAGAATGCATTTAAACGCAGCGTTTTTTATTTATGGGCTTTTTTCTTTTCTAGTTTTGCCGTAATTCGGCTTCATATCATTAACCATTGTATGAATTATATTTTCATTTTGGTGATTTGCACTTTAACCCCTCGGGCTGTGATCACCACACTAATTACATCTAAATCCATTACATTATAATCTATAATGCCTCAACTTTTATAAGTTGTATAATCACCATATGAAAGGCTCTATATGGCTGTCATGGACCGCCCTTACTAGTTTTATGCTTTTTCATTTTCCAGGCTTATCATGGTCCTCGTATTTTACCTTCTTCAATCGTTTTTTCATCATATACGACATTAATTTGTTTCTAACAATTTGGAATTTCGAGATATTGTCCTTACTATAGGTATGTCGCTCTATTATTGGATTGTTCAATCAATTAAATTTTCCATTTCTTTTCCTTGTCTTCCACAATAAAGCTTTTAATGGGACACATCTACTTCCTATCACACTTTTTTTCTTTTACTTTAACACTGTTTTGGGTGATTCATATCACAAATTAATACTGAGAGTCACCACGGCATCTCCAATTCTGGTTCACACATTCATGACTTATAATCGGGCTTCCTTTTTCTCTCACTTTTTATTTATGTCTCTTCTCTAGTAGTAAACTTCTTTTAGAAAAAAATTATTTTCTAAATTTTGATATGTTATTTCTTTGCGTATATCCACAGCCTTGATAAAGTCTATCCAGATGAAACACGTGTCGGCTGTTTGTATACCATTTGGACTGCTGTCCACGGCTGTTATATATTATTTGGACTTGTACACTTGAACAAGGATTCATGTTTCCATCTTCGATTCTGGTTCCAAGATGTCAGCTTAGGCCACAGGCCATTGTTCTTATTCAAAGACAATACGAGGAATAAAACTGAACATTACAGCTTCTTGGGATGTGCCTTGGTGTTTTTTCTATGCAAGATATGAAAGGGATACACTTAAACAAACCTTATTTAAATAAAGAGGAATTTAATGCACTACAATCTTTAAGATTGGATGAAACTGTGATTATCAAAAGAGCGGATAAAGGTGGAAATATAGTGATTTTGAACCGTAAAGATTATGAGCAGGAGATATATACACAATTACATGATGAAAATTGCTATGAAAAATTAGTTTTTAATCCTATAAATGTTATGATCAAAGACATAAACAAGATGTTAAAGAATTGGAGAGAGAGAGAACTACTGGATGAGGAGGAATACTTATATCTTCAGGTATATCGTCCTAAATATCCCTGTATATATACGTTACCTAAGATTCACAAACAATCTGCATTTCCACCTGGAAGACCAATAGTCTCGGGTGTAGGTGGTCCTACAGAAAGATTATCGGAATTTGTAGACACTTTCTTACAATCTTTTGTTCATATTTTACCTTCCTATATTAAAGACACGAAACATATACTAAGTATACTTTCAGACATACAATGGGATACAGGTATGATCATGGTCACCCTAGATGTGGTGGCATTATATACAAGTATACAACATAAATTTGGTATTCAAGCATTAGAACATGTATTGTACAAGAGATCTGCTAGTCTGATGGAACATACGAAGATGATAATTAGTATGATAGAGTTTATACTTAACAATAACTATTTTCTATTTAAAAATGCTTGGTATAAACAAAAACAGGGTGAAGCCATGGGATCGAAATTTTCCCCCTCATATGCCAATTTGTTTATGGGGTGGTTCGAAGAAATTTGGATATGGGGCCCGAATGCAGCAAAATGGCACACCCATATTTTATATTGGGGACGATACATCGATGATTGTTTTATGTTATGGACAGGAGATGTTAGCACACTGGAGGATTTTTGCAAATATCTAAATAGTAATGATGTGAATATCAAGTTCACATACAAACACAGTGAGACATGTATGGAATTTTTGGACGTGGAACTGTTCGTCGAAAATAATAAAATAGAGAGTAGATTGTATCGTAAACCAACATCATGTAATAATATATTGCATTCCACCAGTGCTCATCCACAGCATCAGATTGAGGCAATACCGCTTGGAGAAATGATTAGAGCAAGAAGAAATTGCAGTAAAAATAGTGATTTTCTCCAGGAAATTGATAATATGGGACGTAGATTTCTATTCTTTATATCATTGCATGTGTGCTAATACCGTTTATTTGACTTATGCAAGGTATGCTTGTATGTGGTGGGTGTCTAGTGGGTGGATGAGTGTGGGCGTTTGTGTGTCTTGGGGGATGGCAGGTGTGGGTGCTAGGGAATGTGGGAGTAATGGATGTGTGTGTGTCTGTTGGGGTGGGGACTGTGGGTTGGCTTGATGTGGTAGATATAAGTGTGCCTGTAGTTGTGGTGTCTGTGGGTCTGGTGCTTGTGGTGGATGTCTGCGGGTCTGCTGGGGTGGTGTCTGCGGGTTTGGTAGGAGTACTAGATGTGTCTGTTGGTGATGTGCCTGTGGGTATGCCTGATGTTGAGTCTTTGATGCTGGGGGTTGTGGGAGTCTCCAGGAAAGTAGTGAGTGTTGCTGTGTCTATAGGTGGCTGTTATTTGTGTGTGTGCCATTGTGTTTTTCTGGTGCTTGTGTTTGTGTGAGCTGCTCTTGGGTGTTGACGTGGATGTCTGTGGATCTGTTGGTGTGCCTTGGGTAGGTAAGGACAGGGGTATTTGTATTGGGAAGAGGGAGTTGGAGGGGGGACAGAAGCTGGGGGATGACTGGCTGCTGTCAGTGAGGATGCCAGAGACTGAAACATTCACTGTAGGCCAGCCATTGCACCAGAAATGCCTTCCCTTCAAGGAATGCTTTAGTCTGTTGTAGCTGAGTTGCCAATCACTGGATAGCATTCACAATGGCTGACCGACCCACATAGATACTTCTCAGGAGGTCAATAGCCTCCTCACTGAGGGCAGAGGGGTACCAGGGGCTGAGGCAGAGGTGCCTGCAGCGAAGGAGATGCCCAGCCTCTTAGGTGAGTGGGCATGGGCAACTGGGTGGGGAGCAACTGGGAGGTCAGTGATAGAACAGGGGTGGGCCACATAAATGGTACAGGGGGATGCCCCGATAAGTCCGCCACCACTAGAGAGTGGCCACTGGAGGAGGAATCTGCTGAGGATGTTTCCCGTCTCCCCATGGCACTCCCCTTGTCCTCCAGTCCACTGGGTCTCTCTGTGTTAGTGGTGTCTTGACCTGATGTCCTGTAGCCAGATGCTTCCCCACTTGCCTCTGCCCTGCCTCCTCCGCTGGCCAGTGCTTATGCTGCAAGGACAAAGAGGAATAGGGTAATCACATGTCCATGATAACGCTTGAACCACAACTCTGATTCACAAACATTACCATTATATCAGGTAGGCCCACATTTAACATACACCTAAGTGGCAAATATATGTACCATAACATATGCATGCATGCCATCTGGACTTACTAGAGTTGCCCCCTGGAAAATCAGGATCTCAGACAAATACAATAGCATGGCTGAAGCCTTGGAACCACAAAAACCATACCAAGAGCTAGGAGACCTCTTCATCCTCAAAGCTGTCCCACATGCTGCGGACCTCAGTTGATTAAAGGCAATCTTTATTATCTCACTTTAAAGTCCATCCCCACGTATCCCATACAAGGTCATGCACACATCTATTTGGCACATAAATGGTGAACCAACAATGAGGAATGATGCCTTGAAATCCTGCTCTGTTGCTTATAAAAGTACCATATCCTGGAGTAGGTGACATGGAAAAACCCATGTCACATTGGAAACATATAAACACTTCACCAAGTGACATCTGTCCCAAAAGAGTCAAGGAGGGAGTATCAGTGTTAATCAGATAGGTATCACATGGGTCATTAAAAGGAACACTGCTGACTGACGTCAGGTTTGATGTATCAGGGAGAGATGTCCCAAGAATACACAAAACACTGAATCAGCAAAACCCAGGATAGTCTCCACTAATTTCTGACACCCATTACAATGACATATTCTGAGTGTTTCTGTAGAAGCCATCTGTCCTTTACATGTTGAAGAGACACAGGACTTGCAAAGACTAATAGAAGGCCTTCAACCTGTTGCCCAGTGAGAAGCAATATCACTATCCATTTCTTGGACATGGCAACCTTGGTGTCTGTCTGTGGATGAATGCCTATACCCAAACACATGTCATGTCAACATCACTGCAAGTCACTCCATCATGCATACCAACATTCAGGGTACAATCCTCAACCATTACAAATGTGCAGCACAGTTTTCCACATGTTTCAACATCAAGGGCACAAATGAACCCAAAGTGGTTCCACACTCTGGGCCTGCCTGTCATATCCCTCATTGCTACTGTGGTTCTTCATGCCAAATGACATACCATGATGCATTAAGGTATCTGTCAGACAATATACAATGGTGACACTCCTGTCTGTGGCACAACAAGAAATGTACCCCCTTTGTCAATGTTCAATTCTATATACTGTTTGCCAAGCACACACATTTGAGGAAATACATACATCATCCCATCAACATAGGTAGAACATGCATGAAACTGCAGCTTACTAATGTTTCCTAAACAGAAAGGGACACTTGCTGAGATGTACAAATCATTAATGTCAATAGACAGTCCCCACTTATAAAGGTAAAGTAGTTTGCTATAGCTGAAAACATTTAGCCATGGAAGCCATGTGTCATGTGTAATCGACACCTACGCATCACAGACTGCAGTGAGGCACCAGCACCCATCATACACTGAAGAAAAGTAGTTTCTCGTTGGAAGATGCCTAAATACACATATAACTGGACACATGGCAGAGTACAGTGATCCATAACCTACATACCTTTGGACTGTAACATTTACGAGCAGTGATCTGTTGGATAGATATTACACCCACTACATCAACAAACAGTACATAAATTATCACAGTGCACAGTCATTTTTGGTCCCTGCACAGCAAGTGGTTTAAGTATTCCCCCCAGCGTTGTCAAAGGTCCCAGGCCCGCAAGGCACGCCACTTTGATACACATGACATATCAGCAGAAACAATCTCCCACCTACTGGATTACACATGACTCATCTCTCATTGTCAGGGGGAGCAATCAGTCCCTCACTCAATCACCTGACAATGGGACAGGCAGGAATCTGCTGTCTAATCACTCCCTTGTGGCTTCTGTGCTGCCCTCAAACACCCATCAAGCTCAGAGTATGCCACCACCAGAAGGCAGGCCATTGGGGGGTCATGGTCTGATGGACACCCCACCCACATTGGGATGACAGCCTCAGTTGGGCCTCCACAATCTTCTGGGCCCAGAGTGTCAGGTCCTCCTATCTCTTGCTACTGGCTGTGGTGCTGGCTGTGGACACCCAGGGTCCGCTCCTTCTTGGCGATGGCTCTCCAAATCCCTCTCTTCGGATGGGTGTTGACCTGCATGGGTGCAATAGACAAGACAAGAAATTATGGCCCTCATTACAACCCTGGCAGTCGGTGTTAAAGCGGCGGTAATACCGCCAACAGGCCGGCAAAAAAAAATGGAATCACGACCATGGCGGAAACCGCCAACATAGACAGCCACTTTAACACTCTGACCGCCACGGCGGTACAAACAAACAGCTTGGCGGTCACCGCCAACAGACAGGCGGAAGACAATGTACTGCCCACACTATTATGAGAGGCCAATCCGCCACCTTTTCCGGGGCAGAACCAATGCGAACAAAAACACGGCGGAAACAGGACTTGGAAGGGAAAACACTCACCTCTCCACACCCTACGAGAAACCAGGACGCCATGGAGCCAGAACTCCAAATACTCCCTGCGATGGTATTCCTGCTTCTCTATCAGGAGCAGCAAAGATGGCAGCGACAACCACGGTGAGTATTGCACCTATCACACAGGGGAGGGGGGAGGGAAAAGAGAGTGACACACACACGCAACACGCAACACCCCCACCCCCACCCTCACCCACTACAACATACACACAAATACATGCCCCACTCTCCCTTCAAGAACGCAAGGAGAAAAGGAAATGAGTTGAACGATTGTAATCATGAAAAAAGTCATAACTCGAAATACAGTATATACAAATATTTATACCAACTACACAAGTCTGAATAGTGTACCAATTTTTGTCCGTGGACCACTGGGCCCTAAATGCATGGGCGAGGCCCACACTCAATACCAGACTTCAAACGGAGAGAACACTGCAGGGGCATCAGATCGAAAGGAAACAGGCACCTCAGGGGGAAGGGAAGGGGGGCACCTCAGCCGGATGAGTGCACAACACCACTGCTCCACAAGGGGGCTCCATTCCCATTGATGTATCCTGGGGAGTGCAAAGCCGCAGTCTCTCAAGTCTCTCCAGTGGGTGGTTTGCCCACTGCTGTATCCTGGGGAGTGCAAAGCAGCAGGCTCTCAAGTCTCTCCAGTGGGTGGTTTGCCCACTGCTGTATCCCGGGGAGTGCAAAGCCACAGTCTCTCAAGTCTCTCAAGTGGGTGGTTTGCCCACTGCTGCATCCCGGGGAGTGCAAAGCCACAATCTCTCACGTCTCTCAAGTGGGTGGTTTGCCCACTGCTGCATCCCGGGGAGTGCAAAGCAACAGTCTCTCAAGTCTCTCAAGTGGGTGGTTTGCCCACTGCTGCATCCCGGGGAGTGCAAAGCCACAGTCTCTCAAGTCTCTCAAGTGGGTGGTTTGCCCACTGCTGCATCCTGGGGAGTGCAAAGCCGCAGTCTCTCAAGTCTCTCCAGTGTGTGGTTTGCCCACTGCTGTATCCTGGGGAGTGCAAAGCCACAGTCTCTCAGGTGGATGCCTTTCTCCACTGGTTCTGGAGGGTACTTTGTGCCCAGAGTGCTTCAGCCTGCCAAGGACAGAGGTAGTGGATGTGATACTCCACTGGTTCTGGAGGGGGCTTTGTGCCCAGAGTGCTTCATCCTGCCAAGGACAGAGGTAGTTGATGCCTTTCACCACTGAAGGTGGTGCATCATGGAAGCTGCCCAGGCTCCTGGAACTGACCACCAGGCTCGGTCGACTGACCACTGGGGATGGCAGCCATGTCTGTGGTGGTGCCACAGGCTCAGGATGTTGCGGGGCCGCTGGCAGTAAGTGCGGCGTTGTCAGTAGCGGCGGTGCTGGCGGTGGCCTCTGTGGCATCGGTGCTGGCTGCGGACTCTGTGGCAGTGGTGCTTGCGGCGGCCTCTGTGGCATCGGTGCTTGCAGCGGCCTCTGTGGCATCGGGGCTGGCGGTGGACTCTGTGGCAGCGGTGCTTGCGCCGTCTACTGTGGCATCGGTGCTTGCGGCAGCCTCTGTGGCATCAGTGCTGGCAGCGGACTCTTTGGCAGCGGTGCTTGCGGCAGCCTCTGTGGCATGGGTGCTGGCGGCGGACTCTGTGGCAGCAGTGCTTGCGGCAGCCTCTGTGGCATCAGTGCTTGCAGCGGACTCTGTGGCAGCGGTGCTGGTGGCAGACTCTGTGGCAGTGGTGCTGGTGGCGGGCTCTGTGGTGGCGGTGCTGGTGGCGGGCTCTGTGGTGGCGGTGCTGGTGGCGGGCTCTGTGGCGGCGGTGCTGGTGGTGGGCTCAGTGACTTCAGTGCTGGTGGCAGGCTCAGTGACTGCGGTGCTGGTGGCGGGCTCAGTGACTTCAGTGCTGGTCGCGGTACAAGTGGCGGTGCAGGTGGTGGTCTTCTCCGCTGTACCGGTTGGCTTTGTCGTGGACAGAAGGTGTGACACTGGTCCCATAGTCGGTGCCACCATGCCCTCTCCTGACCTGCCCTTAATTTTCTGGCCCTTCCCCACCTTGGATGGTGGCACAGCTTTCTTGCCACCATCCCCTTTTGTTTTCCCTGAGCCCTTGGTGACAGGTGTTTTCGCCTTCTCCCTCCGGAATGTGGGCAACTTTTTGACTGTCCTTGCCCTCGCTATGTGGCACACTGGCTCCAAAGCCCACTGCTGCTGGGACCACTGTGCCCAATGATGTGGAGGCTGAGGTGCTGGGTTGGGACCTGGAAAGCCTGGCCCTAGGGGACGGATGGGGGGGAGGTGTAGGGAAGAGGTCAATATTAGACAGGAAAAGTTTTTTAGACACACTGGGATGGGTAGATGGAGGGGGTTTGGGAGTGGATGAAGAGGTAGTGGTTGGAGGAGGTGTACGAATGCTGAATTTGGGTGAAGTTGCATGGGCTGGAGGCTGTTGTGAGGTGAATGGCTGTTGGGTGGGTGTGTGCCTGCGTTTGTGTACTTTCGGAGGTGGGCTCACAGACACACTGGGAGAGGACACAGGGGATGTGTAAATGGTAGTGGGGGTGGTGAGTGCACGTGAGCGGTGTGCGGTGATGGGCGCGCTGGTGATGGAGGTAGTGGCTGAGGATGTAGTGCATGCAGGTGTGAGTGGAGACGAGACAGGGAGGGAGGAGGATGACGTGGAGGCGGAGGACACAGTGGAGGCAGTGAATGGTGGTGTGTCTGCATGGGAATGATGCTTGTGTGAGTGCCTGTGGGATGTGTGGTGCTTATGTTTGCCTGAGACACCCTTGTGTGATGAGATGTGTGCATGCTGGTCTGATGGTGTGCTTGGGATAGGCTGAGGTACAGGGGATTGGGTCTGGGTGGAGGAAGTTGGCGGGGGAGGCTGGACACAGGGACAATGGCTGCCATCAGTGCTGAGGCTAGAGCCTGAAATGCTCTCTGTTGGGTTACCTGCCCAGAATGAATGCCCTCCAGGTATGCTTTTGTTTGTTGCAAATGCCTCTCGACACCCTGGATAGCATTCAGAATGGTAGATTGCCCAACAGTGAGGGATCTCAGGAGGTCAATAGCCTCCTCACTGAGGGCAGCAAGGCTGACTGGGGCAGGGCCTGAGGTGCCAGGGGCGAAGGAGATGCCCACCCTACTGGGTGAGCGGCCACGGGACTCACGCTGACGGGCTGCTGGGAGGGTGGTGCTGGTGGGGGGGTGGCCGCTGTACCTGTTGATGCGGGGGGCACAGAGGGGCCTGCCACCGCAAGGGAGCTCCCATCAGAGGAGGAGTCGCTGTCGCTGAAGTGTCTTTAATTAATACTCCATAAGTCCAATTGAAGGCAAAGGACACGAAGACACGTCGAATGATAAGAAATGTAATAAGGTAGATCCAATAAAATCACAATACATAGGATCGAATGAGAACAGTCGACAAGTGTTTCGCCCCCTATGGTTATTTCACCTGTGGCCTTTTCAAGGCTGAAAACAAAATTTAAGAAAAAATACAATGAGGTCACTAGTAGACCTGTGAGCTCTAATTTATTTCAGATAGTAAAAGTCTGAACATGCAAGAAGGTCATGCAAGTCAGCTATCATAACAAAAAATCCACTGGGTTATAGCCCAGGGAAGGGAAGTAGATTTGAGAAAGAAATGAGAAGATATACTCCAAATGCGTATGGAGTATTAATTAAAGACATTTCTGTCGCAATTGATGTATGTGGGTCCTCCTCTTTCTAGTTGTTCAATTATTTCATGAAAGGGGTTTTGGTCCATACCCCTTAATTCGTGAGCACCCATTTAATTTAATTTGTCTCTCTAAATTGGGTATTCAACAGGAAGGCAATATTTTGGACCTAACAATATAGGAGCTGTCGCTGAAGTTACCTCCTGTCCCAGCCGAGGAGCTCCCCTCGCCCTCCGTCCCACTGGTGGCTTCAGACTCTGTTGTCTCGCCCTCCAGGTCCAAGTGGGATGCAGCTCCCTCCTGCTCTGGTGCCACTGCTCCTCCGCCTGATGATGCTATTGCACACAAGAACAGAGAGACCACAAAAAGGGTGGGGGAAAGACAGAAGAAAGACATGTTCAGTGCATGCAATACCACTACTATTGGCGGACACTACAAACACAGCAGCCCTCTGCACTACGCCATGCACTTAGAGTTCCTAGAGTAATCACAGGGCCATGGGGTACAAGGCCTATGCCCGATTGCTGCACACATGGAAGTCACAGGAGCCTGACTAGGTGTAGATGGCTCTTACCACTGGTGGGGTTGGGGTGCCACATAGCCTGCCTCACAAAGGGTCCTTGCCTGCAAAGGTCGCCCTGGCCTCGGGTAACCCACTGCCCACCTCCCCCACCCAGACACCTCGTAATGCGCGCAGAGTCAGATGGATGTGACGGTACTCACCCCCTTGTGGCTGCTGTGATGCCCTCAAGCGCCCACCAAGTCCAGATACGCCACCGCCTGGATCCGGAACATCAGGGGGGTCATGGTACGACGGGCACCCCTCCCACGTTGGGAGGCCATCTCCAGCTGGGCCTCCACCGTCTTCTTGCTCCAGCGGCGAATGTCCTCCCATCTTTTCCGGCAGTGGGTGCTCCGTCTGTGGTGGAACCCCAGTGTCTGGACGTCCTTGGCGATGGCATGCCAAATATCCTTTTTCTGGTGGGTGCTGACCTAGAGGAATAGTACTGGGGAAAAGGAAGAACGTTAACTGTCTGGACCTTCACAGTCATTGGCCCACGTTACCACCCTTGCCCTGACGCACATACGCTCACCGTCCCCACATGCAGGCCTAAGTCACCCCCCCATGTGTCTTCCATCCACACCAGTCCAAACAGGCATTGCCCATGCAGCATGCTCACAGTGTACTCACCTGTTTGTCTGGAGGACCGTAGAGTAGCGTGTATTGGGGGAGGACCCCATCCACTAACTTCTGCAACTCCTCCTAAGTGAAGGCAGGGGCCCTTTCCCCAGACCCATGAGCCATCATCGCTTCCAGACTGAGGTCACAGCAGCACTTGCAGTGTAGGTCCTCTGCTGTCGAAGGTCAAGTATCAAGTGAGTGAACAGACAGAAAATGGCGGTCACGTCCTTGGCGGTGCGTACCGTCACCGCCAGCGTACATCGTCATTGGCTCCTCGGACCCACAGGGTTCAATGTTAACCAATGCAGGATTGCGCTGTGGTCTTCGACTGCCTACCACGACGGTGTACAACGCCAGCGCAGTTACCTCATATCCCCTTGTCCCACCTTACAGGTCAGGCAGCCGCCATTTCAGGGGGCCATATGGCATTAATAATAACTGCATCACACCTATCTAGGCCTTGCATACACACAGTAACAGGCACATTGCGGATTTACAAATGTTTGCTAATGACATTTAATCGTACCTCAGTGTTGACTGACTCTCTGCTCGCTGTTCTCCTCCATAGGGCACGTCCGCTGGGGCAGGTGGTGAGATGGCGGCATCCTCCGGTGTACAGACCGCTGGTGGACCTGTCGACAATGGAAGAGAGACACGTAATAGTCACCTACAGACTTGATCGTGCAACAATCCATGAACTGTGCACCCAGTTGGAGCCAAACCTGATGTCAGCAATCCGCCATCCCACAGGAATCTCCCCTCTAGTGCAGGTCCTGTCAGTACTCCATTTTCTGGCAAGTGGGTCTTTTCAAACAACAGTGGCCATTGCATCAGGGATGTCCCAGCCTATGTTCTCAAACGTGTTGTCCAGAGTGTTGTCTGCCCTGCTGAAACACATGTGCAGTGACATCATTTTCCCTCAGGTGGAGGATTTGCCAACAGGGAATGGTGACTTCTATGCCCTGGGACATATCCCCAACATCATAGGTGCCATTGATGGGACGCATGTGGCCTTGTACCCCCTCGCAGGAGTGAACAGGTGTACAGAAACCGGAAGAGCTATCATTCAATGAATGTGCAGATGGTGTGTTTGGTCGACCAGTACATCTCCCATGTGAATGCCAAGTTTCCTGGCTCAGTGCATGACGCTTACATTCTGAGGAATTGCAGCATCCCTTATGTGATGGGGTGACTCCAGTGGCACCGTGTGTGGCTAATAGGTGAGGACAAGGACCCTGTACCCTGTGAATAGTTGTCTGGGGTTGTCCCTAAGGGTTAGTGTGTGTCTAACAGTTGTCCCTCGACATTTGCAGGTGACTCTGGTTACCCCAACCTGTCATGGCTACTGACCCCAGTGAGAAATCCCAGGACAAGGGCAGAGGAACGCTACAATGAGGCACATGGGTGAACTAGGAGAGTGATCAAATGCACCTTCGGCCTCCTGAAGGCCAGGTTCCGGTGCCTCCATATGACAGGTAGTTCTCTCTACTACTCACCAAAGAAGGTGTGCCAGATCATCGTGGCCTGTTGTATGCTGCACAACTGGGCATTGCGACGACAGGTGCCTTTTCTGCAGGAGGATGGTCCAGAAGGAGGTCTTGTGGCAGTTGTGGAGCTTGTGGACAGTGAAGAAGAGGAGGCAGAAGAAGAGGATATCGACAACAGAAACAACGTTATCCAGCAATACTTCCAGTGAGACACAGGTAAGATGTCACTGCCTCACACCTCTCATACAATTGTTAGACCTATCATATGTCTGTCACTTTCACCCAGTGTATGGACCTTGACTTGTCACTTTGCCTTTCCATTTCACAGATGTGGGTCCCACTGTGTGACCTCCGCTATATTACCTCATGGACTAGAGCTGTGTTACATCGGTATGTTGACAATACAATCAATATTGCTATATTCCACATTTGTGAAACCACATACTGACTCCAGCTTGTTTTGTGATTCAAGGGTGTTTATTTCAGTGCAAAATAGTGGAGGGGGTTGTAAAATGGGCAGGGGTGATGGTGGAGGAATGTCCATGGCAGAGTCCAGTCTATTTGTTTCACAGGTGCATTGTCCAAAGGGCATAGGAAGTGGAGCTAGGGCAGTTGATGGATGGACAGGGTGACGAAGTGGGACAGAGGGATGACATTCCGGGGGGGTCTCATTTCCTGGCGGGGGTCTTGGCATTGTTCTCTGTCTTTCTCCTGGATATCAGGGACCGTTTGCGGGGTGGTTCTCCTTCTGCAGGGGGTGGGGTGCCTCCTGTCCACTAGCGCCGGCGGAGGTGGTGGGCTGTTCATCATTCAGGCTAGTGTCAGGGGCCCCTTGTTGTGCCACAGTGTCCCTCCTGGTGTTCACAAGGTTCTTCAGCACCCCTACAATGGTGACCAGGGTGGTGTTGATGGACCTAAGTTCCTCCATGATCCCCAAATACTGTTCCTCCTGCAGCCGCTTGGTCTCCTGAAACTTGGCCAGTACTGTTGCCATCGTCTCCTGGGAATGATGGTACGCTCCAATGATGTTGGAGAGGGCCTTGTGGAGAGTGGGTTCCCTGGGCCTGTCCTCCCCTTGTCGCACAGCAGTCCTCCCAGTTCCCCTGTTATCCTGTGCCTCTGTCCCCTGAACCGTGTGCCCACTGCCCCCAGGTCCCTGATTTTCTTGGGTTGGTGGGTTTGCCTGGGTTTCCTGTAGTGGTGGACACACTGCTGCTTGATGTGTCCTGGGGACAGAGGGATGGGCCCGCCGGGTGGGTGTTGTGCTGGTGTTTCCAGAGGGAGGAGGCTCTGTGGTGGCATGTGCCAGTGTCAGGGGAACCGACTGTCTCGAGGTCCCAGATGGGCCAGGCTGGTCATCTTGATCCAGTTGGACAGAGCTGCTGTCATCACTGTGGGCGTCTTCTGTGGGGGGAGTGGACATGTCTGGGACCTCCTGTCCGGTGACGTTGGGTAGGGGTCCTGCAGGGGTGTAAAGGCATGATTATTGTATCTGTGTGTGCCATTGTGTGCATTGGGTGGGTGACCCTGTACTCCAGTGCTTGCATTCGTGTGTAGGACTTTGTGTGATAATTGGTTTGGGGATCTGTCTGGGTATCTGTAGTGGACATGCTTTGGTGATGGGTGTCCATGCTTTGGTGTTGCATGCAGGGCTTGGTGTTGGGATGTGTGGGTTGTTATAGTGAGGTGTTGGAGTGATGGGGTTGAGGGTGAGGGTGGGGTATGTGATAGCATGCAGGTAGGGTGGGGGATGTAATAGTTAAGATTTGACTTACCAGAGTCCATTCCTCCTGCTACTCATGCGAGGCCCTCAGGATGCAGTATAGCCAAGACCTGCTCCTCCCATGTTGTTAGTTGTGGGGGAGGAGGTGGGGGTCCGCCGCCAGTCCTCTGGACTGCAATTTGGTGTCTTGAGACCACGGAACGCACCTTCCCCCGTAGGTCATTCCACCTCTTCCTGATGTCATCCCTTGTTCTTGGATGCTGTCCCACTGCGTTGACCCTGTCTACGATTCTGCGCCATAACTCTATCTTCCTAGCTATGGAGGTGTGCTGCACCTGTGATCCGAATAGCTGTGGCTCTACCCAGACGATTTCCTCCACCATGACCCGGAGCTCCTCCTCAGAGAACCTGGGGTGTCTTTGCAGTGCCATGGTGTGGTGTGGGTGATGTGTGAGGTGGTGTGTGTTGTGATGTGTGAGGGGATGTGTTTGTGTGTGTTGTCTGAGGTGCGTGGATGTTATGTGAGTGATGGTGTTGTGTGCCTGTGGGTGCTAGTATTGTTGATGGTGGTGTATCTCTCTGGGCTTCTTTCTCAATTTTTGTTGTAGGGGTTTGTGGGTGATGTGGGTGTGTGTTTTATATTGTATTGAGTGTGTGGGAGTGGTGTGTGTGTGTATCAGGTGTGTGTATTTCGATTTGTCCAATGTGGTTGTGTTTGTGAATGTGTGTGTATTTTGAGCGCAGCGGTGTATACCGCCAATGGAATACCGTGGTTGAAAGACTGCTGCCTGGATTCGTGGATCGTGATAGTGTGGGCGCATTCCTGTTGGCGTGACAGTGGGGGTTTTGTTATCAGCAGTTTATCACTGACCTTTGGTGTGGCGGACTCGTGTGGGTGTCTGGATTTTGGAGGATTCCGGGCTGTGGGTCGTAATAGCTGTAGCGGAATTCCGCTGCCGCAGCGGTGTGTTGGCGGTCTTCTGCACGGCGGTAAGTGGGATTTACCGCCAATGTTGTAATGAGGGCCTATGTTCACAAGTCTCATCTAAAATGGCTGAGTCACATGCATGTTAGTACACCAAGCTAAGAACATTCTGTTTTGCCTCTACTGCCCAAGTGTGGCATATACAAGCCATTACGTACAGGGACATGATTACAAACACTCCCCAATCTGTAGATCAACCCACCACCCTGCTCAGCCCCTTCACTGACTAGGTAGCTCAACCAACATCTTGTGGGACATGATCTAGCAAACTGACTGAGATCTGAGAAACTATGAGACACATCACACCTCTGTGCCTTCTGAAAGGTAGACTCCTTAGGCATAAATGCATCAAAACACTCACACTCTGAGAGAATGATACTCTGTAATCCATCCCTGCAGACTACTGCCAGAGTACAAAATCTAACATCACACATGGGCAACAAAGAAGGGATTGGCATGGTGGGTACAGAAAGACTCTAGGATGTCCATGTGTGTGGATATGTGCAAATACACATGCAGACTTATGCCACTTCAGGGGCGGGGGTTCTGTGTGCCTTATCATCAACACAGAACACACTTTTGGAAATTTGTGTCCATATTACATAACTTGCAATCACAACTACATGTCATGCATTGTCCATTTATTGCAAT
The DNA here is from genome assembly GCF_031143425.1 of Pleurodeles waltl. Lineage (NCBI taxonomy): Eukaryota > Metazoa > Chordata > Amphibia > Caudata > Salamandridae > Pleurodeles > Pleurodeles waltl. The sequence continues at coordinate 380,574,259 of NC_090442.1, forward strand.
GGGACTAGACTACTGAGTCACATATCATGGGTTCCCAGGAAACAACACACTGTTTGCACCTTTGAAATGTGAGAGTTGCAATGAGCCTGTATAGGACATATGTGAGCTGTATGAAAGTGACAACAGGGCTGTCGGATTAAGGGACCTGTCAGGGGTCAGAGACACACTTTGACAATTGATGGCAAGTCCACATTAGTCATAGATCTTTAACTTTCCCCTAAAAGCAATTAGATTGTTATCAGAGAAAAGAGCTTAAAAAAGCTGCATATAAGCACAGAGGCAAGATTTGTACTCATAACAGGATCAGCTGGGATCTAGACGGTGAGCACAGTGCCACAGTTGCATACCAAAAGTGATTCTACACTAACCCAGTCTTGAACCCATACTGTAACATACATGTGGCAGGCCCTGGTCTCTGCAGGTTGAGCAGATAGAACCTAAATGATACTCCATTCTTATCACTTCCATTCATGAAAGTACATCATGCAGCCAACAGCAATTTGGCATGTGGTTTGTGTGCAGAGCAGAAGGGCAGAGGGAGTCAGGATATGCCTTCCAAATAACAATTTAGCAAGGGCAGATGTGGTTTGAAATCTCTGTGGCAACATAGGCATGCTTCACTTTACACACAACTGACACATACAACAGGCATACACAGCTCATGTTGTCATGCAAATACATGTTGTCTCCCATTGACAACATCCATGAGATAAGAGATGTCGGGGGATGGCAGTAATGTCACCTCCCCTAGTTATGTGCATCCAACACAAGGTGGATCAGCGAATACTCAATACACACACCATAATGTTTTAGGATACAACATCTGGCACTGAACAGAAATAGCTGCAGATAGACTCTCCCATTGATGCACACTGACTACACTTACAGGGCCTTGAGTTCACATACTGGTACACATGGGCAAACTCTAGCCCGTGTGTAGGGAATATACGGTGAAGTACAGAGCAAATATTTTCTAACAAGGTACTTACCTGCTCCTCTGGTGCACCATTGAGCTGTTCATACAGGGGTAGGACCTCAGACACCAGCTTCTCCAACTCCTTAGCAGGTGGAGCCCTACCACCTGCTGGACATGGCATGTTTGCTCCCTGAGGCATTACACAGCAGCTCAGGTAGTGGAGATTTTGCTAGCAGCAGTGTCAGGAGTCAAGTGAGGGATTTAGCAGAACATGATGGTCGCGTCTGCCATGTATGCTGCCGTCACAGCTGGCGATCACAGCCATTGGCCTGCGACCACCACTGGCAACAACAGTAGCCTATGGTTGTGTCCCCCACTGTTGCAACCATGTACCGCCAGCCAACTTCTGCCGGCAGTCGTGGGCAGCCCCTAATGTCCAGTGGAGTAGGTCAGGGATCCGCCATGTTAGAGGCCTGAAATGTATTATATGACTCAGAAAAATTGTCACACCTCTGAAAATTTTGTTTTTTGCTCCAATAAGTGCATGTCTTGTCCTGTCATGTAGGTCCTACTACTCAAACACCAATGTAGGACATTGCTAGGCACACATGGCAAATTGCATTGCCCACCGCAAAGGTCATCTTAAAGCTTAGGACATCAAGTCACAGTCTGAGTGGCATTTATAATGCACAAATTGGTGATGACCAGATAAATGATGTGTACACATGTGTGGAAAAGCAAGGGGTTAACGTGATTTCTGAGTGATAATCAGTTGTGATGTGTACTGTGTACTGTGTATTATGTCCACACCTTAACACATGCCTTGTCACATTTTATCATTGGTATGCATCCTGTATGTTGAAAGGAACACATTCAATAAGGCTATACTCATGTATTTTCATAGCTAGTTAACCAGGGAGAGGGAGGATCAGACGAGCCCCTGTCTATCTTCTACTGCCAGACCTTCAGACCATGGAAGAACACCACATCATCCATATCTGCTTTCTGAATTGACAAACAACCGTGGACTTATGTCGGCAGTCGGATCCAAATCTGATGCCTACCATTCACCATCCAAATAGCATATCATCCATTGCACAAGTTATGGCAGTTTTGCAATTTCTGGCCACAGGGTCCTTCCAAACTACAGTGGCCCTATCTGCTGGGATGTACCACCCTATGCTCATTCTGGTCTTGAAGAATGTACTCTCAGCAATGTTAAAATACCTGGGCAGCTATATCCGGTTCCTTCAACGTGAGGATGTGCCCATGTGAAGGCTGACTTCTATGGTTTGGCACACATCCGACATGTGGTGGGAGCCATATATGGAACACATGTTGCCGTGGTCACCCTGCATGGCAAAGAACAAGTGTGCCACAACAGAACGGGCTTCCTTTTCATCAATGTCCAAGTTGTTTGTTTGGAGGATCTCCACATTTCACAGGTCTGTGCCCGTATTCCAGGTTCAGCCCATGATGCCTTCATTATGCGGAACATTGCAATCCTCGAGCTGATCTCATGACTGTACCAGAAAGGGCCTGGCTGGTTGGTAAGTCACATATGTTATGTTTGTGTGTGTTTAATTTCTACTGCAACAGTTCTGATGAGAGGGACTCATAGTTGAACATATTTCCTATTCCAGAACAGGTGACTCTGCATACCCAAACCGTCCATGGTTTTTGACGTCAGATAGGAATCCAACTATGCTAGGGGAAGTTCACTTCTACAATGCCCATGGAAGGACACAGCGTGTCATGGAGCAGGCTTTTGGGCTCCTGAAGGCCAGATTTAGGACAAGACAGGTGGAGCCCTTCTCTGTTCATCCTAAAAAGTGTGTAAGATCATTGTGGCTTGCTGCCTGCTCCACAACATAGCCCTGTGGAGGAATTTTCCAATTTTTCCAGATGAGAGGAAGCTAGCAGTGCCACCTCGTGAGAATCCTGAAATGCCAAGTGAAGAAGACAGTGATGAAGAGGAAGGTTAAGTCTTGTGGGAACATCTCATCAATCACTACTTTACCTGAGTTTAAGTATGTAATGTGAAGTAATTACTGTGACTGTATGAGGAACTGTAGTTGTCAGGATGTGTGGAGTGGGTTGTTTTTCCAAGAGATTGGGGATTTTGTGCTTTACAGTATCCAGCCAAAGGTGGCTTGCTAAGTCAGACTTGAACATTTCACTACCTTGATTATGTGCTGGGTTTGTGTTAGTCTCATTGTAATGTAAGTGTAACTGATGTTTCATATGCGGTTTTGGTCGTAGATATAAATTTCCAAACAAAATTCCTTCTATTTTTTTGTATTCAGGTACCTTCATCATGATATCCTAATGTGAGCATTTCAGAGTTGTGACATTGTCAGGTATCTGATGCTGTTCTGGAATGAGGCGTAGGCATGGATTGATCCAGGGAATGTTGGTCACAGATTTAGGGTGAATGAGTCCTGTGCCAAAGCAGCTTGAACATTGTGTGGGTGGTCTAAAGTGCACAGCACACTGATTGGATGTGGTGTGTTAGGCCAATTGTCTCAAGTGTGTGATCAAATGGCCTTGAAATATGTTGTCATCAGGTGGAAACCATGCATTCTCCCTTCACATTGTGTTGATAATGATTTGTATGAACTGTTTGTGGCTGTAGATGTGTTTCCTCATTGCAGGCCACGGTGCTTGTATCACAACACTGACATAGGTTTGTGTCATGCCACCAAATGCTTGGTAATTGTTATAGGATAGACCCATGATCAGGGACTGTTGTACTGCCCTCTGTCTGTGCCATGGCTTATGTTATATTGGCAGACCTGGTTTTGTTATGTGATAAGGCTCAAGGTGGTGACAACATCCACTAATCTAATTGCCCATTCTACGAGATGAGGTCTGACAAGCCCTTACTTCTGTGGTCTTGGGGACTATACCTTATATATATATATCCTGACTCATCATGGTTCAGCTATTCTTGGCTATGACAGTTCAGATATTTTGACAGTCTATGTGCTGTACAGTGCAATTAAAATATTTGGTGTGACAAGACACTTGTATCAGTGTGTTGCTATTAATCCTCAGCATGACACTACCTATAACATATCCCTCCTTCCATCACCATCTTCTGTCTTCCTCATGTACATCACATGGGCTTATATCTCAACATTTCAAAATGTGGAACAGAAGCAAGCAGGCAATGATTTTCGGATTGGTGCATTTATTGACATAGGTACAGGAAATAATATTGAGATACAACACAAAAGGTAAGTGAAGGGATCAGTCATAGTGGATGTAATCATTGTAGTAGAAGCCACAACATCTGAAGTCCAAAGTCTAGTCTTCTACTACCATAGAAAATAGAAGGTGGTTGAAGAAGTGTGAATATGTGGCATACAAATTAGTTCCTTCAGTGAGGGGTCACTTGCTGGCAGTGGTTGGTGTCTTGCCACCCGATGCTCCTGGATTATTGGGTGGATGTCCTCACTTGCAGGGATTCTACAGCTACAGAGGCAGGGGTGTCTGAGGTGGGTCCTTCCCTTGACAGGACCTCCCTTCCAGTGGCTGCCACAGATGTAGAAGGCCTGGTGTTACTTGGCCAAAGGAAGGGGTGTGATGTTGTAAATGGTCCCTGATCAGGGTACTGCTTATCTCCCTGAATACCCCTGATAGGGAGGCCAGGATGGTGTTGGTTGCCTCCCACTTCTTTAGTGACTCACGATGGAAGTCCCTCTACAGCTGCTTGATTTCCTTGGGTTCGGAAAGTACCTGGCCCATCACGCCTTGGGATTCTTGATAGGTTCCCCAGACTTGGCTGATGGTGTCCTGGCAAGGGCCATCCCCAGAGGCGTCATGCTGCGAGGCTCACTGGTGTTGCCTTACCAGGTTTCCCAATGGGCCAGAACTGTCCTCAGCGTCCAGACATCCAGGATTATTGTCCTCACTGAAAGCTTCATCCATGGGGGTAGTGGCAGTCTCTTTAGTGAGCTCAATGTTCCCAGTGACAGTATGACTTGTTGATGTCAGAGATACAATATTACAGGTTGTATTGTGACATCTACCTCCAATATCTAACAGTGACATTCAGCAAAGTCTTTGTTCACATTAGATTGACAAGTTTTCCTTATATGACCGCTGCACATGCTGTCAATTGTATTGACCTGACATCTGTGAAACATAACAATTCCGTTTCAGTCAACGAGCTGCTAAACGTATGAGTTCATTAACACTTGGGAGGATGGGCATAGACTTACATCTTGCCACCAGGGAAGGCAAAACAGTAGCTGTGCAGGATGTGACTTTGATCCTTTCAAGGCCTAGTTGACTATTATGCAGGCAGACCCTGTACTTGGCTGTATATGTGATTGTAGTTATCATGTCGTCTGTGCCTTGTGATAGTGTCTGCTGCCAATACCATTCAGGTGAGGCATCCTGAGTCCCTGGGTTATTTTTGTAGTTGCACACAGGTTGAGCTGTCCTTCCTGTCCCCAATATTTACATCTTGGATTAGCTGCTCAAGATAGATGCAGGTGGTTATCCACATCACAGAGTGTGCATTGTTCAGTCTCTTGCTCCCTCCCAGGTGAGTAAACGTCATGTGTGAGTTCACAGACTGATGCATTAGGGCGTATGGACAGTGGCCTAGTGATTGGAGTTACAGGGACTGGCCCTCCTCGGAATTACAGTCATGCTGCTCCATGGACTACACACAATATACATAAATTGTCCCCCCAGGTAGGTAAAGGTTAATTGTGAGTAAATTAAAAAGGATATTTGCACAGATGCTCTCTGGGCTTGTGTTTCAACTAGGTGAACCAAATCCGCCTGGCCTTGTCAGCCATGTCACTTCCTATTCTTCACGCACTTGTTCTATGTCATCCCTCCAGGTGAGTGCACTTCATTCGTGATTCCCAAAGAGGGGTATATTTAAAAGTGTACAATGAAATGGTGGTCGGGGTGACAATAAGGTAGCCTCCAGTGAGTTGCAGCCATATAACTTCCTGTATTCCACGCACTATACTAATGGTTTCCTCCCAGGTGAGTACATTTCAGTGATGATGTGTTACATAGGGGTATTTTGGGAGAGAACACTGTTTTGGTGGTTGAGGGAACAGTGCCTGCTGTGAGCTGTAGTTCTGCCACTCTCAGTGCTCCCCAAAATCTGACAGATGCCAACTCCCCCAGTGAGTACACAACATATGAGATTTTAAAGTACTGTGGATCTCAGAGTTGAGGACACTGTTCTGGTGTCTGTAGTGACAGTAACAATGCCTCCTGGCCCTAGCAGTCCTGTAAATGCTTGTACTACACATACACTATCCTCTCAGATGGGTACACTTTGAGGGGGAGTTCAGGGACAAGGGTCACTTGATCAGAGGACACTGTGGTGGCTGAGTGGAATGACTGTAGCAATGCCTCCTGGCCTTAGCAGTCCTGTCGGTGCCTGCATCACACACACACTATATGGATGACCTACTCTTAGGTGGGTACACCTCAATGGGGAGTTGATAAACAAGGTCATTGCGAGGAGGATACACTGTTCTGGTATTTGGAATTATGAGACAGTGCCTTCTGGGAATTGTAGTTCTGTAATTCCCTGTGCTACATACACTAAACAGAGATGGTGTTCCCCCAGATGAGTTAACGTCACATGTGAGATTCCAGACAGAGGTTTATGGACAGGTAGACACTGGGCTGGTGAGTAGGGTAACAGTGAAGGTGGCAAAAGGTGAGCAGTGAGCATGCATGACAATACAGTTTGTTGAGATATTTTTGTGTTGTAACTTACCAGACTCCATTCCCCCAGGTATTCCTGTCAAGCCCTCAGGATACAGAATGGCCAAGACCTTCTCCTCCCGGGATGTGAGTTGTGAGGAAGGGGGGATACCATCAGTTTTCTGGACCTGCAGCTCATACCTTCCTCTTGAGGTCGTTCCACCTGTTCCTGATGTCACCCTTTGTGCCCTGTGTGGGGCCTACAGAATTTACTCTGTTGACTATCCCTTGCCACATTTCAATTTTTCTGGCGACAGTAGTGTTTTGGACTTGGGCTCCAAACAATTATGACTCTACTCTTATGATTTCATCCACCATGACTCTTAACTCTTCATCTGTAAAACAGGGATTATTCTGGGGTGACATGATGAAAATTAACAGGCGACGCTAAGTTTATGGAGTTGGGTAATGCAAATGAAAGTGATTGGAAAAGGAAGTGTATTGGTGGTGTGGAATATGTGCTTAGAGAAAGTTGTAGGGATGCCTATTCTATAGTTTAGAAGTTTTTGGATGCACTCCGGCTTCTGTGTTTGGCATTGGAGAAGCGAAGGATTGTGCTCTGTGAAGGGGTGTCTTTTATAGTGTCCTTTCCAGTTGTGTTGAGTGTGGCAATGTGTGTCAGCTGTGTTGTTTCCACATCCATCCACTGTGATGTTGTGTATTACTTTAGTGACCGCAAACCACTGTGATTTGGACCGCCTTTATTAGACCACCATGGCTGACCGCCACTGCGACTTTTGACTTGTAAAAGGTTTGGTGTTTGGTCGACGGGCTGTTGGTGCTGGTGGTCGGACCGCCTATTTCCTGCCCTCAATGGTAGTGGTGGGCTGGGTTTTTTGGCTGGCTTTTGGCAGTCCTGCCTGTGTAATGCAAAATACTAATGTCTATATGACTTCCAATGTGGCAGTATTTTGCCAGCCACCACTATAGCGGTCTGGCGGTCTGGCAGTCAGCCCACCAAACTGGTAATTTGGCCCTCTATCGCAACAATGCACCTGCTACATGGACCACCACTTCACCACAATACTATACCAGGTAAGTTCATGAATACCTCCATCCCCTACTCTCCATAGCTGCCATGTTTGCCAGGTCCTTCAGTAACTATGTAAGAAAGTCAATTTTTTCTTTAAATTCTATGACTTGTATTCCTGTTTTTATACTGGGTTAAACAAGACTACAAATCCCAGAATTGTAAGAAACAAAATGGCACTGGCCTAGCTAGTCACACATGGACCTGGAAGACCTTGCAGCTATCACTCTCTCTTTAAAAACAAACCCACAAAAACTCATCCATATTTGAATTTCACCTGCATTGTTAATCGCACATCACGTATATACCTCTCAAAAATGCCCTGTAACACGAGCCCTAAAAATGTTGCTGAATTTGTTTTTGTTAGCTTCTGGACTCTTTACCACAGCTAACTAGTGCTAACGTGCTGGTGCTGACTCCTTAAACATGGTTTAATTGGCTTACACTTGATTGGAATATTTAATTTACTTATAAATCTTTAGTAAAGGGGTATACAATATGCCCAGGGTCTGTAAATTAAATGCTACTAGTGTGCCACCCACTTAAGTAGCCACTTAAAACATGTCCCAGGCATGCCACTGCAGCCTGAATGCAGTTTTAAATTGTAAATTCGATTTGGCAATATAGCCCCTATTCCAAGCTTCAAATCCCCCTTTTATTGCATATAGGTCACCTGTAAGGTAGACTCTAAGTAGTCGAAAAAGCAGGCTGCATTGTAATTAAAAGGTTGGACTGTGTTTTAACATGTCCTGGAAGGGAAAAACTCCTAAATTTGTTTTTCATTATTGTTAAGCCTACAACTTCCATAGGAAAATATGAAGTTGCCTTACTACACGTAATAAGAGCTAACTTTTGATTGGGGACAGGTAAACATTTTGGGGTCAATTACGACTTCAGTGGACGGAAAAGGCCGTTCGCCAAAGTCCCGATGGTCAGGTTGCCGCTAGTGTGGCCGCTTTCCCGCGGGCCCCATTAAGAGTTTCCCACCTGGTCAACAGCCCAGCGGGAAACGGCCTACAATATTGACGCCAGCTCATAATGGAGCCAGCGGCAATGCTGTAATGTGTAGGGTGCAAAGGGACTCGTAAACCCCAGGGTAGTGCTGCATGCAGCACTGCCCTAGTGGATTAGGATAACCAGCACCACCAGTCCCTCCTGTGAAGGAAAACTGGCGGTGCTGGTAGTCCGACCGTGGCGCTACCACCAGAGTTGTAATGTGGCTGGTGGACCGCCACATAGGTGGCAGTCTGACCGCCACCGCACAGGGTCCTAATGACCGCTTTTATGTTTGGTGTTTGAGAAATTGTAATAAAAAATCCTCCTTAATGGTAAAGTGGAATTTTGAGTTACAGTTTTGAAAATGCTGTTTTAGAAAGTTGGCATTATCCTGCCTTAACTATTTGGTACCTGCAGCCTTTTCCTGACTCACATGACTGGGTATAGTTAGCAGTTAGACTTTGTTTATTCCTCCCACACTGCTACACAATAGAGAGATTAGGTGTGCCTGGATAGGCCATCACTGACTGGGTGGGGGCGCAGAGCTATGTAAAGCCCCAATTGCAACTGAATGGGATGTGCTCTGCCTTCACACAAGGGTCTTGTCACCCCTGCATTTTTCATGCAGACAACTAGAAGCCAGGGCAGGGGAATCAGGAAACGTCAAGCACTTCAAAGGGAATACTCTAGAAACGTATTCTACTTCAAAGAAGGCACCTAGTATAAAAATAGTAGGAGTGTGCTGAATTTTAATTCCACTGGAAGAATTGGAGGAATTTAGTAATTCACATTACTCTTGTACAGCAGAATTACTAATAAATTCCGCCTCTCCATCGTCAGAATTAATCATTCAGCACTAGTTATTACTCCTTTAACTAGTTATTACTCCTTACCTACAGTACCAACGGCGAGCAGGCCCAGATGTTCAACACCCAATAACGGAGAGGAAAACACATTCTAATAGTAGTGTGGAAGCATCAGAGTCTTTGATTGGTTGTGTTAATGCTTGACATTTGGATTGGCTCGTGGAACTGTTATAGTTCATTGGCTTATAGTAGACCTCTGACACTGAACAGTGCTTAGGGTTAGTTCCCTGACCAGGACCTTGCATTTTCACAAGTACAGTACTTTTCATGGCTTTGAGATTACAGAGGAAGTGATGCAGGAGTGAGCTGCCGCAAACCTGACAGGAAAGTGCCCGGATTCCCCTGAGGGGAACTGCTGCTTCCCAACTGTGTAGACACCGTATGCCTGCCCAATGCAGCGGAGGAAAAGGACAGCATTCAGCATCCCCAAACTCCACAGGTGGTGAGATGGCAATGGGAGGAAGACAGATTGTAATAAGCAGTTTCTGTCAAGAGTGTATGTAACAAGTGCCTACTGGGAAAGTGTGTAACTGGTGCTCTGAGAGGTGTGGCAGAGGGACATGAATGAACGCAGCTGCTACCTGTTGGCCCCAAGTTGTACGTGAGTGATAGCTAGATCCAGTCCTGAGTTTCTGTCCCGTTTACTCTCCACGCAAAGGCCAGCTCTGTTGTTTGTGCGTTAATTAATATTTTCAGACTTGTCACAGTGTTGAAGTGTGCGTAGTTGATGGTTTACATAGCCTGGATAGTTGATGTGTGACCAGGGTCCTTATTTACACAGGTTGGTTTTTAAGAGGTCCAACCTTGGCACTACCTGTGTTTTCCAGCACCCTTCAACAGTGATTGTACCAACAAGTCACTTTATTTTGTGGTGGTTATTCTTCTTCTGTGTGATTGTCTGTATTTACACAGACCCTGGAGCCTATAAACAATAAACCTCATTCTTTGAACTTTGGTCACGTGGTTAAGATTTTGTACATTAGAGCTTTCATGAAAAAAAAGCTTATTGTAGCTGTAAGTGTTTAAAAAATTCCTTCCTGCTTCCTCATTTTATCACTTGGATGTTTCCCATTCACCTGCCACTTCTCTTTTCTTCTTCCTTGATCCGGTCGCTCTCTCCCCTCTGCCACTTATTCCACCTCACTAAATCACTCACCAGGACTTATCTCCTATTCCTTTCTCCTCTCTTGCATTGAGTCTTCCCTCCTTCCTCTCTAACCTTCCTGTCTACCTCTCCCTCTCTGACGTCATTACTCTCCAACTGTGATATTTCCCCTTTCATATTTCTCAAGGTTATCTCTCCCTTTACATTTACTTTCTCTTCCCTACATCCATCATCCTTTTGCCATTTCCCCATTCTAACACAGTCTCTTTCTCTCCTATCTTTACTCATCCCCCACTTTCAAACACTCATCCTTTCTCTCTCCCCTTGTCTTCATTTACCACTCTGTGGCCCGTATTTATACTCCGTTTGCGCCGAATTAGCGTCGTTTTTTTCGACGCAAATTCGGCGCAAAACTAACGCCATATTTATACTTTGGCGTTAGACGCGTCTAGCGCCAAAGTATGGGCAAATAGCGTCATTTTTTTGCGTGAACGCCTTCCTTGCGTTAATGAGATGCAAGGAAGGCGTTCCCGTCTAAAAAAATGACGGCGATGCAAATGCGTCGTATTTATACTCCCGGGCAAAAATCACGCCCGGGAGTGGTCGGGTCAAAAAACCCCGCATTTGCGCCACTTTTTAACGCCTGGGTCAGGGTAGGCGTTAAGGGGCCTGTGGGCTCAAAATGAGCCCACAGGTGCCCTCCCATGCCCCCAGGGACCCCCCCTGCCACCCTTGCCCACCCCAGGAGGACACCCAAGGATGGAGGGACCCATCCCAGGGACATTCAGGTAAGTTCAGGTAAGTATAATTTTTTTATTTTTTTTATTTTTTTTGGTGGCATAGGGGGGCCTTATTTGTGCCCCCCTACATGCCACTATGCCCAATGACCATGCCCAGGGGACATAAGTCCCCTGGGCATGGCCATTGGGCAAGGGGGCATGACTCCTGTCTTTACTAAGACAGGAGTCATTTAAATGGCGTCTGGGCGTCGAAAAAAATGGCGCAAATCGGGTTGAGACGATTTTTTTGCCTCAACCTGACTTGCCCCTTTTTAAGATGCCCTAACGCCATTTTCCCCCTACGCCGGCGCTGCCTGGTCTACGTGGTTTTTTTCCACGCACACCAGGCAGCGCCGGTCTGCTAGCGCCGGCTAACGCCATTCCATCAATACGGCGCCCGCATGGCGCTTCAGAATGGCGTTAGACGGCGCTAAATTTTTTGACGCTAAACTGCGTTAGCGCAGTTTAGCGTCAAAAAGTATAAATATGGGCCTGTATTTCTTGATCCCTTGCATATGACTCTTTTTTCTCTCCCTGCATAGCTCCCAGGCCCTCCAGTGACTTGACAAGGTGTTGTTCTGGGTGGAGATGTAGTCTGCAGAAGGCTTTAGATGCTTACCATGTGCTGAGTGTTCCTGGTCTTGCATCACACCTTCTCTCCACCTCTAGCTGGAGGGCACAGATTTGTGTGTGCAGGTGGGGCCCACACTGAGCACCACAGTGTTTGTTTTGTGCAGGAGTCATATTCTGCTCAGGTGTGTTGTGCACTCCTTATTAGGATGAGGAACAGTTCAGAGGTTATGCACACTTTGTGACCCTGGACAGGCTACTTGATTTAACACAAGCCTTTGTTCCAATTTCTGAATCCAAAGGGGAAGGTGGGAGCTTGGAAGCAGCCTAGGCCTCAAATAAGAAGTGATTATTATACATGTCTTTCAGAGATGATGAATTATGGCCCTGGCCTGAGCTCCTACACACTTCTTTCCATGTCTTCAGGGTTCATCATGTGCTTGATGTTTATGCACGTGACAAACATAACTCCAAACCCAACACCTTTTCTTCTCAGAAGGTGCTCTCCGAAGACTGGCATTGCTGAGTTTTCCTTAAAAAGCACAAGATCTCTCATCTTTGCCACTTAGGTGGGTGGAACTCTGCAGAACACCTTGGAGTTTTTATGTAACTCTCCGGAATTCCGTGGAGAAAAACCATGTGAGTTCCACCAACCTCAAAAAATAGGACCCGCAGACTCACTCCTCAGTTCACTTTCTGGACCTGTGGAAAGACTCCCAGAGAACTGCCCACTTCTGTGGCTTGTTGTGTACTTCACAAGACTGCTTTGCTTCACCTGGAAGGATTCCTTTGCTGCCTGGAGCCTGCCTGGAGCCATCAGAGGCCTGCCATGCTGTTTGAGACTCGTTCCACTGCTTGAACCCAGGAATACCAGAGTGACTCTGAAGGCTAACTGGCTCGCCTCCTGATCAGAGATCCAGGGTCAGAAAATGCTCCAATCATCTGTTCCCAACTTGAGTGAGTCCTCACCCCCACCCCTAACAAGTGCCCCTCCAGTTCTGGAACCTTGGTGGTGGTGCTAAATGTTGCCCGATAGCCAAAAGACAACGTTTTGGATTCAGAAACGTTTTTGCTGAAAACTCCTCTGAGAAATTAGAGAAGGCAGGGACCAAGCAGCTCATCTTTCCACCCAGGTTGTGTCACGGCTGCGTTCTTCTCCACAGTAGTAAACCTTTTCAGCGGTCCTTCAACAAAGAGGTATCTGTCTTTATGGAACTCTCATCGGCCAGCGCCACCGGCTTCTTCCTACTGGATCTAGAAAAGAGACTTTGGGTCTGATAACAACCTTGACGGAGGTCAAATGTGACGGATCCTGCCCGCTGTATTACAAGTTCCATTATATCCTATAGAACTTGTAATACGGTAGATGGGATATCTGTCACATTTGTGAAGGAGTAATCCCCTCCGCCGAGGTCGTAATTCGGCCTTAAGCATGGACGTAGAAATCCTCACTGTGACCTCGGCCAGAAGCTCCCCAGTGACAACTCCTCCTCCTCGGACACTGCAAGTGCCCTTGCTCTGCTGAACTTTACCTTCTCAAGCAAGATTTTGCTGAAATTTCCTCTAAGTCTTGAAGGTAAGCGCCAACCGGGCCTAATCCAATTTTTGTGTCTAACTCACAGTCCGTCAAGGTTGGCTATATTTTTCAGCTTTGAAAATGTACTCTATTTTTCTTACTTGGTGTGTTGTCTTACTTATTTTGTGTTTTCGCCCTAATGCTGTTTGTGTGCTGTATAAATACTTTACACATTGTCTCTAAGTTAAGCTTGTCTGCTCTTGTGCCAAGCTACCAAGCGGTTAAGCACAAGTAAATTAAGTGGCTTTTGAGGTTCACCCTGACAAGGATGTGTTTGTTGTGTGAGTAGGGCTTCCACCCCCCTCAACCAATAACCCAATTTTTTACACATATATATTTGGGAAAATGAACTGTACTTGGGAAGAGGTAAACTGGAGCACAAATGTAGTCTTCACTGAACAGAGAATGCTATGTAGAAGGGGGCTGTGCAAATAATAAAAAGACACCAGCGAGAATCAAAGCAATATATCTATATACAAAGGGAAAACAAAAATGTCCATCATCCACAAAGGGTCTACTCATGAGTCCACAGTCCTAAATTAAAAAGAAAAGAGTAAGACCCCAAGCCAGAGGGTGTGTCCAACTCAGTTTCCTGGCTTGGGGGGAAACTCACAGGCCACCCTTGCTCTCCCCTTTAACCGCAATTTGGAGATCCTCCTCTGAATCAGATGTAATTTAGCTGGCCATGGCAGGAGCAGACACCCCATGGAAGAAATGAAACAGAGGTGCAGCAAAGGAAAACATTGATCACAGGTTACCTAGGAGACAGGACTGCAGGAGGTGGGGGGGGGCTGGTGAGGCAGATGAGACAGAAGAGCTGTAGTCAGTGAGGGTATGCCACTACATAGTTCGTAGGTAACCAGAGACCTTCTCTCTAAGCATCCAGTCCTGGATATCCTGAGACCATCCTCCCAGAACCTCTACAATTGATGCCATAGCCTCCTTGAGAGCAGCTTCTGGGCAGACACTGGGAGTAGGAGGGGATTCAGAGGGTACAGTTGGAGACCCATTGAAATGTGGGCCACAGGAGAAAAGGAGGGGTGGTGTACAGGCCCATATGGTGTTAGGGCCTACCTTTGGGGCATCACTGGTTGGTCTTGCTCTATAACAAAGAACTTCTCACCCCTGACTGGTGGGGGCCACATCCAATGCCCATTGGAGGCACATCATATTAGTCTTAGTTGGGTGCAATGCCCCTGATGGTTTGGGTTCCTCCCTCTGGCTGGTGGTGTCAAGTGGTCATGCCATGTCAGAGGTCCCATAAGATATTTTCAGAGAAGGGGGTAGAACTCCTCAAGGAACCAAACAGGACATTGTTGACTAGATGCTGGTCACCTGTTCTGACATGACTGAGTGCATGAATAGAGCTAACAAGAAATTATAGGCCAGCCAAGAGCCTAGCAAGCACTGTTATGATAAAAAGCAATCTTGGTGGAATACCAGCCAGGTCAAAATTGTGCGGAATGGAGCCTGTGGCTCCCATGGCCCATCAGGACAAAATGAACGGGGTCCTAGATGGTACTGGAAAAGATGGGTGTGGTCATCTACCTGACCACAACCTGATCCATGTGAACCACCTGCAGCACCTCTGTGACAGAGCAAGTATGACGATACTTATAATCGCACGTGGAGGAGAGAAAGAGAAGAGTACTGCTCTCCTGTCCCACAATGCCAAAGATGGTTCAGTTGAGAAGTTGGTGTTTTCCCCTACGTTGATAGAGTAGCAACAATGAGAGTGTCACCAATTGTTGGGGCAGGTTGCTCGGCCAGTGGTGTGTTTGTGACTTTGACACTGGTGATACCTTGCCTGTCAAAAGCAAAATGTACATGTTGTCAGCTAAATTAAGGGCCAGTGTTAAGGAATATGTTCCCAAAATTGATGTCTCTGGGTGTGACCAAGCCCAACCTGCGGTAAGGGACCCCAGAATGCAGGTTCTACATGAACTACTGAGGACTGAATGCCATTTTTAAGACTGACATACACCCCATTCCCACAGTTGATGAGCTCATCAACTGGTTAGAAGCTGCCAGGTATCTCAGCACATTTGATCTGGGTGCTGACAGATAGCCTTTAGTGAGGGATGCAAGGGAGTGGACATCTTCCTCAATTCCTGAAGGCCAATTCCAATTTAATATCATGCCCTTTGCGTTGAAGAATACCCTTGCCATCTTTCAAGGGCTAGTGACAGGACACCGTCTGGGTTGGAGACATTCAGGGCCTCATTACAATTTCGGCGGAAGGAAAAGCCTGTGTGCCGAAATTCCAATAGGGAGGTTGCAGCCATTCTGGCTGCCACCCTGCCGGGCCCATTATGACTTTTCCTCAGTTTCCGCCCGCTGGCCCAGTGGGATTGGCCTACTGCATTGTATCCAGCTCGTAATAGAGCTGGTGGCAATGCTGTAGTGTGCAGGGTGCATCAGCACCCTCGCAAACTTCACTGTCTGCAAAGCAGACAGTGAACATTGCGATGGTGCTGGCCAGGGGGGCCGTGTACTGCCCATGCCAGGTGCATGGGCAGTGCAGCGGCCCCCCCTTGGGCACCCTGCACCCGTTCTACACCAGTCTTTTCATGTCGGTGCCACCGCCATGAAATCGCTGGCGGAGAATGAACCCGTAATCCCCAGGGCAGCGCTGCTTGCAACGCTGCCCTGGCGAATTAGGACTGCCATGACCGCCAGATCGCCGGGACGACTAATCCTGTCACTGCTGGCAGTCCAACCTCGGCCCGACTGCTAACGCAAACCTGACAGTTATGAGACTGCCAGGTTTATAATGCGGGCCTCAGTGTGGCATGTCTTGATGATATTGCTATTGTTAGCTCCACCTGGCAGGAATACCTAAGCCACCTCAAGGAAGTGCTTCAGGCTTTGCAATATGCAGGACTGACTTTCACGCTCAGCAAGTGCCAGATAGTGTAGGGAGCTGTAGTGTACCTTGGCCACCAAGTTGGAAGGCAGACATATGCTGCCTCTTTAGCCTAAGAGCCAAACAATCTTGATTGGGAACTTCCCAAAACCCAGACTCATGACAGAGCTTTCCTGCATCAGGCAGGGTATACAGAAGAGTTGTCAACGGATATGCCACCTTTGTAGCCCCCCTGACAGAGTTAACTTCAAAGAAGTATCCAAAGAAGGTCATGTGGACTGGGAAGTGTCAGAAGGCCTTTGACACCTGGAAGGAGGTGCTGTGTGCAACACGTCTACTCAAGGCACCTGATTTCAGCAAGGTGTTCATGGTCCAAACAGATGCTTCACAACAAGGTATTGGAGCAGTGTTATGACAGCTAAATGATGAGTGCCAACATCAACCTATTGCCTTTATCATCAGGTGGCTACTCCCCTGAGAACAGCATTAGAGAGTCAGAGAGGAACTGTGTGGTTGCTGTTGTTAGATCATTAAAAAAGCAGAGACCTAACTTGTTTGGGACTCAATTCAGAGTTCAAACTAACCACATACCTATCAGATGGCTCATGTAGATGAGAGGTGGAAACCTCAAACTATTAGGGTGGGACATCTCCCTCACTACAGGATATGAACTTTTCAGTGGAATACAGTCTTGCAACTAACAGTGCCACTGCAGATGGCCAGTCCAGGTTGTTCTACTTAGATGCCAAAGGAATGCCTGAGTTGCTCATCACCTTTCATCTGGAGGGGTCTATGTTAGAAAATTACTCTTTTTGCATGATAGCCCCCAATTTGTTTGGACTGATGCTGCTGGCTTTTTCACTCTGTGCACTGGGACTATGCAACTAGGATCCAGTGCATTTGTACTGATCGGTAAAACATATTGAAATTGGCTATACTCCTAATTGGCACATTTAACTTACCTATAAGTCCTTATTATATGTTTCGAAGTACACCCAGGGCCTGTAAGTTAAATGTCACTAGTGAATTGCAACACAAATTTAGCCACCACTAAAGTGACAATGCAAAACATGATTTCATGTCTGCCACAAGTAATCTGGATGTGCAGAGTTAAACTGCAAAATTCAACCTATCAATATAACCCTTTTAGACAGGCCTAAGCCCTCCTTGTAAATATCAATAAGTCCCCCCAAGCAGAACTGAATGCCCAAGTGGGAAGGCTGCTTGGTAGATAAAAGTATGTCATGTAAAAGTTAATGTAGAACATGTCCTTACAGTGACAAGGCCCCAAAAGCTGTTTTCACTGTAGCAGGTTGAGCTCTTCATAGGAAATGACTGGGATATAATAGTAAAATAAAATATTGTATCTTCATCTAGGAACCAGCTAAAAAGTGAATTTCTGTACTTTTAAACATTTATCAATAGACCAATTAATTGATAAAGTAGAATTTGTAGTCAATATTTTACAAAAAAGCAGTAAAAGTTGCCACTAGAGGGTGCCAATAATGCACTCACATCGATTTCCTAAGGATGTGGATGGTAATTATTATCCACAATTTCTTTTTTAATTAAAACAGGGATGTGTGCCATGTGCAGCCCCCAGTGTATGGCTGCCTCTTGTCCTTGCTGAGACAAAAGCCAAGCAGCCAGGCACTACTGTGAAGGTGTAGCTTATTTAAATACAATCCCTAAGCAGGCAAAGAACTGCCTAGTGCCAGCCCTGGACTGCAATTTTCGTGGGTCCGAAGGGACCTACCGTTCACGATGCCAGCAGCGTCATATTCGCAAGCACTCCCAGACACCTAGGGCACAAATCCCATATTCCTGAGACTGCCTGTCATTCATTTCACAGGCTGCAGGCAACATCCTTCCAAAACTTGTCACCCGTGATGTGTTGGGAAAGGGTATTGCTTGTAATCTGGGAAGGACTGAGGGTATGTGACTCGAAGTCACAGGGTCTTGAGGCTGTGACCTTGAGCCACATGTATGCTGTAAACAGATACACTGCACATGCTTTAGCATGCACAGAGTATCTGTTTAGAGCACATTATACTGTATTAAAAGTGCTACCTTTATGTGCTTCTACCTTGCGGGAGTGTTTCGCTTTAGTAAATCCATTCATATCACTATAGTTAGAGCCATTTAATAAGTTTTAATAAATGCTTTCCAGTATGTTGACTGCTATTGATGTACAAAAGCAAAACACTCCTGTATGTTTAAAGTCCCACCGGCCCCCCCTAATAAAAAGTACTTTAAAAAAAGACTTTAACCTGTTTTAAGCTTCTAGAAGGTCATTTTCATGATCTTACATCTGTTACCCAGGAGCTCCTTGATGAGGTGTGAATCTGATCCCAGAGCTGATACAAAGGTCTTGGGTGTGGGGAGGTGTTTTGTTTCTCCGATACATGACTATCTGGCCTTTGCCCAGGAACTTAATTATCTTCAAAGAGGCCTACTCGTTCATAGACTACCATTAGATGGGCACAGGAGATCTGCACAAGGGAAGAAAGGTTCTGCTAACTTGGTTTTACTTAGATAGGGCACTGTGACATTGTTTGCAGTAGGGCAAATGGAACTGCATCAAAGGTATGTTGGGTTACCTCTAGGAACGTTTTCTTTATTGGTTAGGAGGAGTCAGGATTCAACCCCACCCACAGATTAGTGCTAGGCATAAATGTTGCACTCTAGGGTACCCTCTTTAGAACACTATTAGTACCTGCTTTTAAGACAGACCTCTGAGGAGAACCGTAAGAGCTGGACCTGCACCCACTTATACCCTGGACAAAGTAGTGGACTCCAAGGGTCAGTTGGATGACATCCTGTTAAACTACAGGGACACAAAAGCTGCAAGAAGCTAACTTTTTTGGAGGAGCTCAGCTGACTGGCTTCAACAGGACTTGCCCTTGACTCTGCTGATGGCTTTTATTGTAGTAAGGCGTGACCCCCAAATGCTATTCTTGGATACTGGAATCCTTTGCTGTTGTCACAGTGTATTTCTCCTGCTTAAACCTAGAAGTTTGGGACTTTAAAGAACTTGTAACTTTTTCTCTGGAGAACCATTGAGGGGATGGTACCAACTTGCCAGTCAATCTGCCAAGGGTGTATGCCCGTTGTGCCTGACTTCAGCTCAGCTTCCTCTGCATTCTTCTTTATAGCAGTTTCAAACTTGACTCCTTGGCTACTGCTTGCAGCTGTGCTGCGCTCAGGAAATCCAACTTTTAGAAAAGATTCCAAAGGACTCATTATGAGGTTGGCGGTCCAGGACTGCCAGCCTTGCGATGACAGTCGGTTTGCTGAAACTGTGGCAGTCAGATCACCACATTATGACCCTGACGGTCGGATTGCCAGGGACCTCTGTCTCTGCTGAGAACATGGTTCCCGACGGTACGACGGGGGTCTGAGTTGTACTCAGCTAGGGCTGCGCTGAGTTCTGCTCTGCCAGGCTGATTACAACTTTACTTACTGCCAGCATTTCCATGGAGATCTGACTGTCATGGAAAGGCTGGCAGTCAGCCAGTGCTGGGGGCCACCAGGGGACCCTGCACTGCCCATGCCCATGGCCTACTTTCCTGGAGGAGCTGGGCAGTGCAGGGCTCCCCTGCCCAGCACTCTCAGAATGCGCACTCTCTGCTTTGTATGTGGAACTAAGGCTGAGCAGCACCTTCAAACCCTTTCTCCGTGTGAACTGCAGATTTTTCCCACTAAGAGCTTTTCCCGCCTTTGTTGACCGCCTCACTGAGACCTTGTCCTTCATCAACCTGTTGTCAATGACCCCATCTTCAGATTCTACACAGCCTTGCCCCAGTGAGGACTACCTTCCTGAAAATTTGCTAAATGTGAAGGTTACTTTCTGACCGGGACAATCTAACTTGTGTATCCAAACCACATTCCATTGCAGCCAGCTTTAAACCTTACACTTGCCCCGGGCTAGCACAACCAGTTGCCCACGGTTGTCGCGTTACACTCTTAGGTACTATTTTTTTTTTTTTACTCTAAAAACTCTTATCTCCATTTCTCCAAATTGGATTTTGTCATTCTGTTGGTATTTTGTTCATTAAAATATTCTCTATTTTCATAAATTTGATTAGGAATTTTTTTGTTGTGTTTTCAACTTTTTTGTCTCTCTTGGTACTTCTAAATTTGTAACACATTTTATGAGCTTGGCTGCTCTGATCCATTGCATACAAGGTGCTACTACCACTTTAATCAAAACGTATGTAGGTACCTGCAAAAATCTTAGAGGCTCATTAGAACTTTGGTGGTTCAAAAACTCCAACTGCCAAAGCCGCAGGGAGGGGACAGCTATCATACCGGCTGCCCCCCCTGTCGTATTACGATGTTCCCGCTGGTCAGACCAGCAGTAACAGGGCTACGGTATTGGCCTAGGCTCCATTAAGGGATCCTAAGCCAATACTGTAGCACACCAGTACCCTGGGAATGCACACTGTCTGCAGTGCAGACAGTGCACATTCTGAGTGGGTGGACAGGGGGGCCCCCTGTGCTGTGCCTCCACCAGCCTTTCCATGATGTGGTCCCCGCCATGTAAAGGTTGGCAGAAACAGGAGTCACGATCAGCACGGCGGCTCTGAGTTCAGTGCCTCCGTGGATGACCATGAGGCCACCTGCCATCAGTCAGTCATGAACCTTATTCCCACTGGTGACAGCAGCCCCCTGGAAATCCAACTGACAGGTTTGCAATCTGGCAGGTGGACCCCCTGGAGTGTAGCCGTCCAACCGTAACCGCAGGGCTGGTCTCAAGACCACCAGCCTTGTAATGAGAGCCTTAGTGTATAATAGACCACAAATTCTGAATTTGGATTTGATGTGAAAAACATGTTTCTCTGTCATAGAAGTAACCACACTCTACAACATTTCTAGTGCATTTCTATACTACAAGAAAAACATGAAAACAGACTACCACAACCAATAGGTTATAATGAAGACAATTAAGATGGTCGCCTATACCAATCAGGATGCAGGCATCACCTCCAATTTCACATTCCATGGTGGAAAATCCCCATATGTCAAGAAGCTATACCCAACTATGCAAAGCAAAAATGAACAATTCTGTCCAAGAAACACTTGAAAGAATTCACACTACTAAGGTCGCACATACCTTTTGTTCAATCAGACATTTCCTCTGATGGACTGAGCCCTTGTAGGCTGGTTTTGAAAGCTTACCATCGCCCCTGGTGCCTCTGCCAGTCTCTGTAGCTCCTAAGGTAAATTGCAGCAGGCACAGGGAGTTTTCCAGAGAAAGAAAGAGAGGGAAGGTTGGGGAGAGTCATAGAGAGAGGAGAAAGAGAGGGAGAGAAGAGAGGGAGAGCAAAAGAGTGGATGAATGGACAGAAAAAGAAAAAACAAGGAGATAAAGGGAGTGGGCCTGGTTTGAGCATTTTAGCTAGGGCTGCTTTTTGGCTCCCCAGTCAGACTTAGCACATTATACACTACCAAATTCAAGAAATACTCAACAACAAAACTACCAAAACTAAGACTCAAACAATCCCTAACACAACTGAAAACAAATATAGCCAAACAAGCTAAACAAATGCATTAGAAACTAGCAAGCAAAAAAAGTGTGACTATTTACCAACAACCAAGGCTTACCCTACCTTAAAACAATAGTCAGAACACGAATATAAAAAATCACCAGAAATTACAAAAAATGAATACCTGTCTTAGAAAGTTTGAACAACAACCAAAACATTTTAATAAATAAAAAATAATTAAATCATTTTATCACACTGGATAAAATGATAAAACAAACAGAAATATTATTTCAGAACATAAAAGTCATGTTAACGCATTAATTCTAATGTGCCACCTCCATATTACCTCTAGAAAATAGATTAAAGTTAAACTTACCTTTACCAGAGAACAGCAATT
Organism: Pleurodeles waltl; assembly: GCF_031143425.1. Classification (NCBI taxonomy): domain Eukaryota; kingdom Metazoa; phylum Chordata; class Amphibia; order Caudata; family Salamandridae; genus Pleurodeles; species Pleurodeles waltl. The sequence goes on from NC_090442.1 coordinate 380,596,597, forward strand.
AGGAAATGCTAACTTGCAGAGTTAGCTGTGTCCAAAAATTATCAAAACAGACTACAAAAAGATAGAAAAAAAGTTGAATAACAGAACTAAAAAAAAACTTTTTTATCATATAAAACAGTGCTATAAATAAATGTACACATTGAATATATATTTTTAAAATAGTATTGAATATATATTTTTAAATAGTATAACATGTATAAAATTTGTAAATATATATAAATACGGTTTTAAAATGTCTTATATAGAAACTAAGGGGGTCATTACAACATTGGCGGTAAAAGCCGCTTACCGCCGTGCAGAAGACAGCCAACACAACGCCGCGGAATTCCGCCACAGCTATTATGACCCACATTTCGGAATCCTCCAAAATTCAGACACCCACACAAGTCCACCACACCAAAGGTCAGTGATAAACTGGCGAAAACAAAACCTCCACCGTCACGCCAACAGGAATACGCCCACACTATCACGACACACGAATCCACGCGGCGGTCTTTCAACCGCGGTATTCCATTGGCGGTACACACCGCTGAGCTCAAAATACACACACATATACAAAACACAGCCACATTGGACAATTCGAAATACACACACCTGCTACACATACACACACCACTCCCACACACCCATTACAATATAAAACACACACCCACATCACCCACAAACCCCCACGACCAAAAATACAGAAAGAAGGCCAGAGAGAGACAGCACCAGCAAGAACAACAGCATCCACAGGCACACAACACCATCACCCACAGAACTCCAACACCATCACTCACGCACCTCACACAACACACCACTACATATCAGCACACTTATCACCACACACTCCACCCCACACATCGCCTACACCACCGCATGGCACGGCAAAGACACCCCAGGATCTCGGAGGAGGAGCTCAGGGTCATGGTGGAGGAATTCGTCCGGGTAGAGCCACAGCTATTCGGAGCACAGGTGCAGCACACCTCAATTGCAAGGAAGATGGAGTATGGCGAAGAATAGTGGACAGGGTCAACGCTGTGGGACAGCACCCAAGAAATCGGGAGGACATCAGGAAGAGGTGGAATGACCTACGGGGGAAGCTGTGTTCCGTGGTCTCAAGACACCACCTGGCGCTTCAGCGGACCTGCGGCGGACCCCCATCTCCTCCCCCACAACTAACAACATGGGAGGAGCAGGTTTTGGCGATTCTGCATCCTGAGGGCCTCGCAGGAGTAGGTGGAGGAATGGACTCTGGTAAGACAAATCTTAATTATTACATCCCCCACCCTACCTGCATGCTATCACATACCCCCACCCTCACCCCCAGCACCCCAACTCCTCACATATGTCCCAACATCACAAACCACCCATCCCAACACCAAGCCCTGCATGCAACAACAAAGCATGGACACCCATCACTAAAGCATGGCCAATGCACATACCCGTACAACCCCCTAAACCATCATCACACAAGGTCCCACACAGGAATGCAAGCACTGGGGTACGCAGTCACCCACCCATTGCACACCATGACACACACAGATGTAATAACCATCCTTTTATACCCCTGCAGGACCCCTACCCAACGTCACAGGGCAGGAGGGTCCACACATGTCCACACCACCAACAGAAGAGGCCCACAGTGATGACAGCAGCTCTGGCCAACTGGATCTAGATGACCAGCCCGGCCCATCGGGGACCTCGGGACAGTCGGTTCCCCTCACACAGTCACAGGCCACCACAGACCTTCCCCCCTCTGAAAACACTAACACAGCACCCACCCAGCGGGCCCATACCTCCGTCCCCAGGACACGTCAATCAGCTGTGTGTCCACCACTACAGTGAACCCAAGATAACCCACCACCCCAACAACAACAGGGACCTGGGGGCAGTGGTAGTGGGCACACGGTCCAGGGGACGGAGGCCCAGGAACACAGGGGAACTGGGAGGGCTGCTGTGCGACAGGAGGCGGACAGGCCAAGCAAACCCACTCTCCACAAGGCCCTCTCCTCCATCATGGGAGCCTACCACCACTCCCAGGAGACGATGGCAACGGTACTGGCCAAGTTTCAGGAGACCCAGCGCCTGCAGGAGGAACAGTATATGGGTTTCAGGGAGGAACTCAAAACCATCAGCTCCACCCGGGGCACCATCGTAGGGGTGCTGAAGGAAGTACTCAACACCAGGAGGGACACTGTGGCACTACAAGGGGCCCCTGACACTAGCATGGTAGATGAACTGCCCACCACCTCCGCTCGCGCTAGTGAACAGGACGCCCCGCCACAGGACCACTACACCGGCACCCCACCCCCTGCAGAGGGAGAACCACCCCGCAAAAGGTCCCTGAGATCCAGGACAAAGACAGAGCACAATGCCAAGACCCCTGCCAAGAAATGAGACCACCCTGATTGTCATCCTACTGTCCCACTTTGTCACCCTGTCCATACTTAAACTGCCCCAGCTCCACTTCCCATGCCCATATGGGCAATGCACCTGTGAGACTAATAGACTGGACTCTGCCATGGACATTCCTCCGCCATCACCCCTCACCATTTCACTACCCCCTCCAATATTGAGCACTTAAATAAACACACTTAAAGCACAAAACAATCTGGAGTCTGTCTGTAATTTCGAAATAGTGTATTAGCAATTTCAGTGTCAAAATGCTCTTTTAATTGTAATGTCAACATACCTATGTCACACAGCTCAAGTCCATGAGGAATCTAAGCAGATGTCACACAGTGGAATCCACATCTGTGAAATCGTAAGGGAAAGTGACAACTCAGTGACCATACACTGGGTGAAAACGACACACAGTAGAGAGGTAGTAGTGTTAAAGTACATGTAGTAGGCAGGTCTGTACTCTTACCTGTGTCTTACTGGAAATATTGCTGGATCACTGAGTCCCTGTTGTTCATTTCTTCTTCCTCTGCTTCCTCATCTTCACTGTCCACAGGCTCCACAGCTGCAACAACGCCACCATCTGGACCATCCTCCTGCAGAAAAGGCACCTGTCTTCGCAAGGCCAAGTTATGAAGCATACAGCAGGCCACGATGATCTGGCACACCTTCTTTGGTAAGTAGAATAGGGATCCACCTGTCATATGGAGGCACCGGAAGCTGGCCTTCAGGAGGCGGAAGGTCCGCTCGATCACCCTCCTAGTTCGCCCATGGGCCTCATTGTAGCGTTCCTCTGCCCTTGTCCTCGGATTCCTCACTGTGGTCAGTAGCCATGACAGGTTGGGGTAACCAGAGTCACCTGAAAAAGGTGAGGGACAACTGTTAGACACACACTAACTTGTAGGGATATCCCCAGACAACCATTCCCACTGTCTTGCCTCCAGGTGCTCACCTAATAGTCACACACAGTGCCTCTGGAGTTGACCCATCACATAAGGGATGCTGCTATTCCGCTGGATGTAGGCGTCATGCAGTGAGCCATGGAACATGGCATTCACATGGGAGATGTACTGGTCTGCCAAACATACCATCTGTACATTCATAGAATGATAACTCTTCCGGTTTCTGTACACCTGTTCACTCCTGTGGGGGGGGGAACAAAGCCACATGGGTCCCATCAATGGCACCTATGATGCTGGGGATGTGTCCCAGGGCATAGAAATCACCTTTCATGGTAGGCAAATCCTCCACCTGAGGGAAAAAGATGTAGCTCCGCATGTGTTTCAGAAGGGCAGACAACACTCTGGACAATACGTTGGAAAACATAGGCTGGGACATCCCTGATGCTCTGGCCACTGTTGTTTGAAAAGACCCACTTGCAAGGAAATGGAGCACTGACAGCACCTACACTTGAGGGGGGATTCCTGTGGGATGGCGGATTGCTGACATCAGGTCTGGCTCCAACTGGGTACACAGTTCCTGGATTGTGGCACGGTCAAGCTTGTATGTGATAATCACATGTCGCTCCTCCATTGTCGACAGGTCCACCAACGGTCGGTACACCGGAGGATGCCGCCATCTACTCACATGTCCCAGCGGACGGTGCCTATGAAGGACAACAGCGAGCACAGAGTCAAACAACTCAGAGGTACGTACCCACAGTTTACCCAGAACACCAATCATACACAAAAGGTGGCCTGTATGTGTGTTGAGTCTAGGCCTAGGTACGTGTGACGCAGTTGGAAATGAAGCCATGTGGGCCCCTGAAATGGCAGCTGCCTGACCTGTAAAGTGGGACAATGGGATGTGAGGTAACTGCGCTGGCGTTGTACACCATCACGGTAGGCGGTCGAAGACTGCAGCGCAATGCTGCATTGGTTAATATTGGACCCTATGGGTCCCAGGAGCCAATGACGATGTACGCCGGCGGTGACCGTACGCACAGCTGCGGACGTGACCGCCATTTTCTATCTGTTCAATCACTCGATACCTGATCTTCGACATGAGAGGACCTACACTGCAAGTGCTGCTTTGACCTCGGTCTGGAAGAGACAATGGCTCGAGTGTCTGGGGAAAGGGCCCCTGCCTTCACATCGGAGGAGTTGAAGAAGCTTGTGGATGGGGTCCTCCCCCAGTACACGCTACTCTACGGTCCTCCAGACAAACAGGGAAGTACACAGGGAGCATGTTGTATGGGCTATGCCTGTGTGGAGAGGGCGTGATGTAAGAAGGAAGGGGGGAGAGTGCTGCGTGCATGAAAGACGGTGAATGCATGTGCCACATGGCAAGGTTAGGGATGGGGGCCAATCACTTTGACGGTGCAGTTGGTAATAACTTCTCTTTTTCCCCTGTACATTTCATGTAGGTCAGCGCCCACCAGAAAAAAGATATTTGGCGTGCCATCGCCAAGGATGTCCGGACCCTGGGGGTCTACCACAGACGGAGCACCCACTGCCGTAAATGATGGGAGGACATTCGCCGCTGGAGCAAGAAGACGGCGGAAGCTCAGCTGGGTATGGCCTCCCAACGTGGGAGGGGTGCCCGTCGCACCATGACCCCCCTGATGTTCAGGATCCTGGCGGTGGCGTACCCGGAGTTGGATGGGTGCTTGAGGGCATCACAGCAGCCAAAAGGGGGTGAGTACACTCTCATTCAGCTGAATTTGCGTGCAGTGGAGGGGTCTGGGTGGGGGATGTGGGCTGTGGGTTACCCTAGGCCAGGGCGAGTTCCGTATGCAAGGCCCCTCCATAAGGCAGGCCATGTGGCACCCCACCCCACCTCTGTAGAGTGCCAAGTACACCTAGTCATGCCCCTGTGTCATCTATGTGTGCAGATTTTGTCCATAGCCTTCTAGGCCAAGAGTGCGGCATAGTGCAGGGGGCTTATGTGTCTGTCGTGTCCGCCAACGGTAGCGATAATGCATGCACTCAACATGTCTTTCTTCTGTCTTCCCCCCCTTTTTGGGGTCTTCCTGTTCTTGTGTGCATTAGCATCATCAGGCAGAGGAGCAGTGGCACCGGAGCACGAGGGAGCTGCATCCCACATGGCCCTGGAGGGCGACACTACGGAGTCTGAATTCACTAGTGGGACGGAGGGCGAGGGGAGCTCCACGGCGGGGACAGGAGCTGACACCAGAGACATGGACTCGTCCTCTGATGGAAGCTCCCTTGTGGTGGTGGCAACATCTGTGCCCCCCGCATCTACAGGTACAGCCGCCACGCCCCCCTACCAGCACCGCCCTCCCAGCAGCCCCTCAGCCTTTGCCCCGTGCCCGCTCACCCAGGCGGGTGGGCATCACCTTCACCCCAGGCACCTCAGGCCCTGCCCCAGTCACACCTGCTGCCCTCAGTGAGGAGACCATTGACCTCCTCAGGTCCCTCACTGTTGGACAGTCTACCATTTTGAATGCCATCCAGGGTGTAGAGAGGCAGTTGCAGCAAATCAATGCATTCCTGGAGGGCATTCATTCTGGTCAGGCGGCCTTTCAGTGAGCTTTTCAGACTCTGGCCTCAGCACTGATGGCAGCCATTGTCCTCGTCTCTAGCCTCCCCCCTCCAGCTTCCTCCACCCCGACCCAATCCCCTGTACCTCAGCCTATCCCAAGCACACCTACAGACCAACATGCACACACGTCAACACCCAAGGGAAGCTCAGGCAAACATAAGCACCACACATCCCACAGGCACTCACACAAGCATCATACACATGCAGACACACCAACATCCACTGCCTCCACTGTGTCCCCCTCCTCCTCGTCTCCCTCCCTGCCTCGTCTACACTCACACCTGCATGCACTACCTCTACAGCCACTACGTCCCTCTCCAGCACACCCACCACCACACCTCGCTCATGTGCAGTCACCACCCCCACTACCATTCACACGTCCCCTGTGTCCTCTCCCAGTGTGTCTGTGACGCCCCCTCCGAAGATACACAAATGCAGGCACACACCCCCCCAACAGCCATCCACCTCACGACAGCCTCCAGCGCATGCACCTTCACCCAAATTCACCAAACGTACACCTCCTACAACCACCACCTCTTCCTCCACTCCCAAACCCCCTCCAGCTCCCCGTCCCAATGTGTCCAAAAAATGTTTCCTGTCCAACCTTGACCTCTTTCCCACACCTCCCCCACCCCGTCCGTCCGTCTCATAGGTCCCGAACTAGCACCTCAGCCACAACATCTCCGGGAACAGTGGTGCCTGCAGTCACCAGAATCTGGAGTGCACCGGCCACCAGGGCAGCCAGTGTGGCACGGAGCCACAGCACAGACAGTCCCCCACCTGTGAAGCATCAGAAGTTGGCCAGTGCCCGGCGGGAGAGGGGGAAGACTCCAGCCGCCCAAGCCGCTCCCAGGGTTACAGGTCGGAGTGTGGAGTCAGCTGTGACACCTTCCAAGGTGGGGAAGGGCCTCAAGAAACCCGGCAAGTCTGGGAAGAGCAGCACGGCGAAGACTGCCATCATCCCCTCTGCCCAGGAGGCCACTGCCAGCACCAGCCCAGCTGCCCAGGAGGCCACCGCCAGCACCAGCCCAGCTGCCCAGGAGGCCACTGCCAACACCAGCCCAGCTGCCCAGGAGGACACCGCCAGCACCAGCCCAGCTGCCTAGGAGGCCACCACCAGCACCAGCCCAGCTGCCCAGGAGGCCACCGCCAGCACCAGCCCAGCTGCCCAGGAGGCCACCGCCAGCACCAGCCCCGCTGGGCCATGAAGGACCGCCAGCACTAGCCCCGCTGAGCCATGAAGGACTGCCAGCAAAAGCCCTGCTGGGCCATGAAGGACCGCCAGAAAAAGCCCGCTGGGCCATGAAGGACCACCAGCAAAAGCCCTGCTGGGCCATGAAGGACCGCCAGCAGCTGAGACCCTGCAACGGAGACCACCATCTCAAGCACCGCTGTACAGGGCACCGCCATCTCAAGCACCGCTGAACAGGGCATCGCCATCTCAAGCACCGCTGAACAGGGCACCGCCATCTCAAGCACCACTGAACAGGGCACCGCCACCTCAAGCACCGCTGCACAGGGCACCGCCATCTCAAGCACCGCTGAACAGGGCAACGCCGCCTCAAGCACCGCTGAACAGGGCACCACCACCTCAAGCCCTGCTGAACATTGCACCGCCATCTCAAGCACTGCTGAACAGGGCACCGGCATCTCAAGCACCGCTGAACAGGGCACCGCCGCCTCAAGCACCGCCATCTCAAGCACCGCTGAACAGGGCACCGCCGCCTCAAGCACTACTGAACAGGGCACCCCCGCCTAAAGCACTGCTGAACAGGGCACCGCCGCCTCAAGCACCGCTGCACAGGGCACCGCCATCGCAAGCACAGCTGAACAGGGCACAGCCATCTCAAGCACCGCTGAACAGGGCACCGCCATCTCAAGCACCTCTGAACAGGGTACCGCCATCTCAAGCACCGTTGAACAGGGCACCGCCGCCTCAAGCACCGCTGCACAGGGCACCGCCATCTCAAGCACCGCTGAACAGGGCACCGCCATCTCAAGCACCGCTGGCCCATGAGCGGCAAGGGCACTGACGCAACTGAGTCCGTCACGGGGTGAATGATGCACTCTGGGCACAAAGCCCCCTCCAGAACCAGGGGAGACTGTTATCTACTCCCTCTGTCCTTAGCAGGATGAAGCACTCTGGGCACAAAGCCCCCTCCAGAACCAGTGGAGACTGTTATCCACTCCCTCTGTCCTTAGCAGGATGAAGCACTCTGGGCACAAAGCCCCCTCCAGAACCAGTGGAGACTGTTATCCACTTGAGAGACTGTGGCTTTGCACTCCCAGGATTGAACAGTGGGCAAACCACCCACTGTAGAGACTTGAGAGACTGTGGCTTTGCACTCCTCAGGATTGAACAGTTGGCAACCCACCCACTGTAGAGACTTGAGAGACTGTGGCTTTGCACTCCCCAGGATTGAACAGTGGGCAACCCACCCACTGTAGAGACTTGCAAGACTGTGGCTTTGCACTCCCCAGGATTGAACAGTGGGAAACCCACCCACTGTAGAGACTTGAGAGACTGTGGCTTTGCACTCCCCAGGATGAAACAATGGGCATGGGGGCCCCTCATGGATTTGGTGTTGTGCACTCAAGCGGCTGAGGTGCCCCCCCTCCCTCCCCCCCCCCAAGGTGCATGTTTAGTTGCTGTCTGATGCCCCTGCAGTGTTCTCTCCATCATGGTCGGGGATCTTGTGTGGGCCTCGCCCATGCTGTGTGGTCCCAGTGTTCCACGGACTTTCTTAGAGCACTACCTGGACTACTATGCTTGGTATATATTATGTACATGGTGTATATATATATTTCTGCTTACTTGCTTTAATATATTACAATGCTTACAATCATTTTCTATTGTCTTTGCATTCTTCCAGGGGGTTTGGGGGGTGTAACTGTGATGTATTGATATGCATTAGTGTGTGTGTTGTAGTGGGTGATGGTGGGGGTGGGGGTGTTGCGTGTGTGTGTCACAGTTTTTTCCCTCCCCCTCCCCTGTGTTGTAGGTGCAGTACTCACTGTGGTCTTCGCCGCGTTTTTTCTTCAGGATTCCTGTTTCCGCCGTGTTTTTATCCACGGTGAATCCGCCCCGGAAAAGGAGGTGGATTGGCCTGTCACAATAGTGTGGGCGGTACATTGTTTGTTTGTTTGACACATGCTTTATTCGATCAGTCAATCATCAAAGCGAAAATACAATATAGTAAGAATATGGATAAAACCAATAATAGTAATGATATTGTAAAAACATAAATAGAATATTGTGGAACATGAGTTCCTAAAACGTAGTCTAATTAAAAAAAAATCTCAGTACACATAATACACATAATACGGTTTCAACCCCCTTCCTATAGTTCTTGTAAGGGTAAGAGAATAAAAGTAAGGCTCTGATTTAAGACACAGTTTTTACAATGGAATTCCGTATTCGCCATGCTACTAATAAATATTTACTGACAGCAAGTATTAAAACCGTGGAATGGTGACTTTTTAAAATCCTCAAGGCAGAGGCACAATCTCTTATCCCCATATCGTGGCAAATATGACAGATCCACTTAGACCTGGGAAGAGAGTAAGCAGGGCAAAAAAACATAAAATGCTCAACCATTTCTGATTTTGCACCACAGGCTGGGCATATGCTTGTATCTGTTTTTGTACCCCATCTGCACATCAATGTCTTCAATGGCAGTGACCCAAAACGGAATCTGGCATATAAGCTTTTGCCGAGGATGTCAGGAATATTGTCTAGGTATGGTTCAAATTGTGGATACCATTTAAAATCTGTGAAATGATTTGTTAAGGTGCCATGAGTTCCGTGGGTAATATAGCCATTGCATACATAGGACCAATATATGCGTTTTAGCGCAATAGAATGAGCCTTTTCTAGTTTATGGGGTTCCTCCCAAAAGTGGCTAAGGCCGAGTTTATTAAACCAACTGGATACATGTTTGACCCAGGGAATAGAAGTTGAGTTGGGACACATTAGCAGGTCGTGGATTGAGGTTTTATAAACGTCTAATTCGGGGTTGGTCCATAGTCGTATCCAATATAATAATGGTCTTAAGATGATTAAATCTGCTATGCGTATCAGGCCTAAGTCTAAGAACAGAGGTATCAGTGGAGTACTAGGAGGACAAGCACACAAGGACCTCGCAAAACTATTCTCACTAATACTGAGCCTGTTACAGTCAGAAAAACCCCAGACCTCTGCTCCATATGCGGCGGCACCCTGTGCTCTGGCGATGTAGATCTTAATTGCCAGGGAGACAGTTTTTGCTGTCGTGCCCCTGTAAAAGCGCAGGATTGATGCCGCGCCATGCTGCAGGCGGCCCACACTTTTGTTGATCTGTTCTCCCCAATTTAAATTATCAGCAATCCTTACACCCAGGTAATCAATGGAGGAAACCTTATCCAGGAGGTTTCCTTCTAAATGGATAGTGCATTTCTTCCGTGCTCCTGAGCGGAACGCCATTAGCTTGGTCTTTTTATGGTTTAACTCTACGCCGTAGTCGCAACAGAAGGAGTTAAATCTATTGATAAGAGTTTGAAGGCCCATGGGAGATTTAGAAATAAGGAGAGAGTCATCAGCAAAAAGAAGGATTGGAATTTTTTGAGCGCATAGGGTGGGGGCATCATTCTGGCACGTCATTAAAACCTGTACAACCTCGTTAATAAAAATAGAGAATAAAAATGGTGCCAACACACAACCCTGGCGAACACCCCTATTTATGGGGATTTTATCCGTTAGTTAGCCTAGGTTCCCCCATCTCACCTGCGCATATGTATCCTCGTGCAACCGCTTTGTAAGTTGGATTAGATTGGCCAGAGTCCCTATTTTTTGTAACACTTCCCACAACTTTTCCCTCGGGACCAGATCAAATGCTGATCTCAGGTCGACAAAGGCGATGTATAATGGTTGTTTGGCCAGGGCTGTGTACTTCCAGTACAGAATGGCCAGTCTAAAGACCTGGTCCACTGTACTGGTCCTTGGGCGAAATCCAGCTTGAAGAGGGGAAAGAATATTCTGATCTTTGGCCCAATTGGTTAATCTACCTAGGAGTTGTTTGGCAAATATTTTTTGGATGTTGTCAATTAAGCTGATTGGTCTGTAATTTGTTGGAAGGTTTGCGTCACCCTTTTTATGAATGGGGATAATTTCTGCTCCCTTCCATGTCATGGGGATCTGCCCCCCTTCGGCAATTTTATTAGAGAGTGTATTGATATACCAAGTCCAGACTATTGGTTCTGACGAGTAGAGATCCCCCGGAATTTTGTCTGGGCCTGGGGCTTTCCCAAGTTTTAAAGAACCAATAGCATTGGCTGTTTCTTTGGTGGTAAAGCAGATGTGGCTCTTAGAACCCTGTGTGTCCCCTGCAAGAGGAGCTGGGCCACAATACTCATCAGGGGTAGGTGGAAAATCTTGGCCTGCTTCCCCTGTAACTAAGATTGTGGGGGTTTCAATTTTCCTGTATAAGCCAGAGAAATGGTCAACCCATTTCTCTGGCTGTATGTGGCTTCTCACACCGATCCTGCCCTCTTTCTCTTGTTTGCCTAACAATTCCCAAAACAATTTATTATTGTTAGATTGAGTAGCATCCAATAAACTCTGCCAGGTTGTGTCTTCCCAGGTTTTTTTTGCTTGGGTGATGGATTCTTTGTAAATACGTCTAGCTAATAGTATTTCCCCATGGGATCCGTTCAAAAGGGCACCTTTTAGTCCTTTCTTGGCCATATGGCAGGACTCGTCAAACCATGTGTTAGAGGTAGCTCCTTGGTGTCTTACCCCGACTTTCCTATAGAATATATGTTGTAATCTTATAATCAAATTTTCATGTATGGATAGAAAGGGGATATCATTGGAATCGTGATCTCTGTATGGGGCAAGGTTATCTACAAAGGCCTGATAAATCTCGCGTAACAGGTAAGGGTTTGACTGGACCTTTGGCCACCTGACCTTTGTAGATGTGATGTTCATGGTAGGAATAGGGACCAAGGTAGTTTGTTTGTTCAAAGTCCTACCAAACACATCACCTGACATAGAAAGTAGTAAGGGATGGTGGTCACTTTCGGTTCTAACGTCCACCTTCATATCATCCAGAAAGGGCCACAGTCTCACATCCACTAGAAAGTAATCGATTACGCTTGTGGTTGGACCACGTTTGAAAGTGGGTGCAGTGTCCAGGTCAGAGGGCATACGGCCATTGCATGCCCTGAGACCGTGTTTCAAACAAAGGGATGCCAATTGGATAGCTACATGAGCATTAACACAGTTTTTGTCACTAGTCAACTGTGCAATCCCCCATGTTTCATCTTCATCCTCTGTGAGACCAGTTAGTATCGCAGAGGGTTCAAAAGTGCAGTTTACATCCCCTGCTATTATTAGGTAAGTGGTTGATTGCAGGGTGTCTAGAAAATCAAGAAGCTGTTTTAAGACTGGTGACTCAGCCCCTCGCGAAACCGAGCGGGCGTAAATATTGACAAATGTTATGGTGAAGTCCTGTTGGAACGTAATTTGTAGCCCCATCAGATCTGGGCTATCGAACTTTAAAGTCTTATGTGTGCACTGTACAGTTTTATTTAATAGCATCAGAAGTCCTCCTTTTGCTCTGCCCGTCAATTTATGTGGAGGGTTGGGCAGCCACATTGAAGGAAAGAAACCCGTCTAGGGTAGTCAGCTCTTTGGACCATGTTTCCTGAAAAAGACATAAGTCTTGGGTATTGATATATGAGCACCAGTCATTATCGTCTAGTTTCCTCCCAAGGCCTGCTAGGTTCCATGTCATGATTGATATGCCTTTTTCCTCAAGGACCGGGGTTGGTGGCTGTGGGTTCAGCCTCTTGGGAGTCGGCTCTGTATCGGTAGGTCCATCAGAAATCGTCGGACTGAGTTCCGTTAAACTAGTGCCGAGAATTGGTCCCTGGGCTGTTGCCAGTCATACTGGGTTAGGCCGAATAGTGTTGACATGCCTGGACTGATTGCTGGTTGAATTATTACATAAGTAATCAGAAATTTGTGGTTGGCCTTCCATCTCCGATGCTGTCTCTAAGGTGATGTACCCCCTTTTTTGTTCCATAAGATGAAGAGTTCGGTCATTGAACAGAACAAGGTTTTCTACCAGGGATCTGTTATGGAACTCAATTGAAATTACGTCATATGTTGATCCTAAGGGACACCACCGCTTAGTGTTACAGATATCCAAATGTATAACTGATAGACAGTTTCTTTGGTGTCGTAGCCAGTGGATTACTTTGTTAACCCTAGACTCATGATCCTCACTGAGTCCAGGAAGCAGTTTCTGGACTTGTTTCAAGAAAAGGGTATTAGTTCCAGGCTTGAGGCATTGGGGTTTTGTACCAGTAGGACTGGTTCATGAAGTGTCCTCTGAAGGGAAGGGTCATTGGGACGACCGGAAGCATATTTGGGAGCGTATGGGTCGTTGTCATTAGGAATAGCATAGAATCTCCTGGGTGGGAAATTGTCAGTGTGTATACAGCTCTTTGCTGACGGATAGATTGAGGGCCCTGAGGGGAGTTTGTTAATGGCAATGTGGTTTCCCATAGTGTCCCCCTCATCTAGTGGTCTTTTGCAATGTCGACTCGCCTGTGTGATGTTGTATTCTGGGCGTGTTACGTTCCCATCTGGGCCAACCCGATTTGACTTCTCCTTTTGATGATCGGTAACCTGGCCCCCCTGTGCAAGTTGGGTTGTTAATGTTGGATCTGGCATTGTATGGCCTGTATTCGCCTCTTCGTCCCTATGGTTGCACTTGCATCCACACTCTAAGCTCTCCCGGAAGCATTTGGCCATTTGTAGAACCAGGGATCTAACTTCTTCTATTCTCTGAAGTATAAGAGCATTGCTAAGCTCGGTGACAGGATGCATTAGAGGGGGGACAGGAACTTGTTTCGAGGTGCGATGGATGGTTCCTTTGCTGATATCGTCTGATATTGTATCAAAAACTCTAGGAGTTTCATCATTCTCGGCTAGGGCCTCAAACCGGTTCCTACAAGGAATATTCGAGATCGGAATCGTCACAGGACTCAGTAGTATGGCAGGATTTGGGATGTTGCTCTCTGTTCCCTCACGGGGAGATCCGCTTCTGTGCACTAATACATTTGTCGTGTTTGTTGTAGCATTTGAGGTGGGGACGGATAGCAGGTGCGTTGTTGGTGAGGTTGCACTGTTTTTGCTCAACCCTGAGTCCAGGTCTTGATCCTTTGCCCTTTTCTTAAAATAGTCTTGTATCTTCCCTGGTGGAACTAGGGCATTTTTTCCGAGGGAGGCACCGTTATGATTTGGTGAACAGTTTAAAATTGCCTCAACCTCTTCAAACAACAGATCTATCTCCTCAAAGGTTTTTTTTGGCTTAGTGACTAATTTAGCTGTGCGCTTCCTCTGCTTTTTGCTATCTGTCAAGGGACCTAGTGATTCAGCAGCTTTCCTTTTCCCCATGGTGCCTGTAAGATTATAGAATATCAGAAAATATATAAGTTGAGCTTACTTGGTGTATTTAGGCAGTAGATGAAAGAGAGTGGGCCCAGCCCAGCCTCTTCCGGACAATGACGGGCGCAGGACGGGCCCTCCCTTGGCCCGGGCTTCGCCCAGGCGCCGCCCGCGCGCGTCCCGCGCTGCGGGAGCGCGAAGATATTTTAAAGGGCTCCTGCCCAATGACGTGGCTCTCCTCCCGGCACTGACAGCGCTTCCCGCGACGGCGGGAGCGCGAAGATATTTTAAAGGGCTCCTGCCCAATGACGTGGCTCTCCTCCCGGCACTGACAGCGCTTCACATTGTCTCCCGCTTGTCTGTTGGCGGTGACCGCCAGGCTGTTTGTTTGTACCACCGTGGCGGTCGGAGTGTTAAAGTGGCTCTATTTGTTGCCGGTTTCCGCCACGGTCGTAATTGCAAATTGTTTACCGCCGGCCTGTTGGCGGTCTTACTGCCGCTTTAACACCGACCGCCAGGGTTGTAATGACCACCTAAATGTACATCAAAATACTGTAAAATAAATGAAAAAGATTGTTTTTACAATATTTGTAATATGTAAGAAAATTAGAAAGCAAGAATGAAAAATGGAAAATGAAAAAATTAGTCAAAAAATGTGAACAATAACTTGAATGTAAAGGTACATGAGAAACTCACCAAATATGTTTATGCAAATAAATATATATTTTTGATGTGAAAATCTATGTTTAAAATAAAATTGTTATTTTCAATAAAAATAGTTAAAATTAAGTTATTTTTATAAAAAAAGTTAAAAAATGTGAAGCATATCAAAACATTGCTAATTAAAAGAGAAAAACAATTTTAAAAAATCAGCTTTGCCAAATTTTACAAAATGCACGTTACATTTTGCATTCCCACTCCAAACTTAGGGCCTGATTATGAGTTTGGCAGTCTGACCGTCATTGGCTTGGTGGTCAGACCACTGTATTACAATGCATGTGGTCACATAGAGGAAAGACCGTCGCGGTCCCACAGGCACTGCCAGGCAGAAGACTGCTGCGGTGGCGAGACAGGCCAATCAGGCCGACGGAGCCAGTGTTTAAGCCAGACACATTATGATGTTGCTTACCGCCAACATGACCATGGCAGTCCAACCACCACGTTCCAGCAAGTGGAAACGGAAAGTCAAAAGGAAGGAACTCACCTGCAGGCAGCGTCACACGTCCTGTGCTGCCATGAAGACCATCATACAAGTGCAGCCCAAAATCCACTTCAATGTGGCTGCAACCCACGCACCTACCTGTGTCATTATTCCCAACAACAGATCATCGTGCTGTCATCCACATGATATAGGGGTCATGCTACATACACCTAGAACACTGCCATTGTGTCCCGGGTCATAGTCATTTACAACGAATGACACATTCACAGCCATTACACACACCCTTGCGGCAGGTTACTGACACTGCACCGCCACACTCTACAAAAACACACAACTGTTCATCTTAGGCACAGGGTGAGTGAAGTGTACAGACATTGTGCCACATAATAGCAACACCACATCAGCATCACATGTACCAATTGAACTGACACCCTCACATTCCTCACATGCCATGGACCGTTGTCAGGGTGAAGACATATATGTATGGATGTGTCATGGAACACAAATACCCCTCCCATGAAAAATCCCTGTAATTGACCCACACTTCACCCACATTGCAACACAATGGTAGGTCTGCACAATATTTTGTGAGACAAATATCTAAATATCCAAAGCTCACAATGCACACAACGCTTGCACAGTAGGGATTGGGAAATCAGGAGCACTCATGGAAGGATGCTGTCCTGGGACACATTTCACTTTGCACATGCACAAAAACACCATTTGCACAGGAACTGGCCCTACATGTTTTTCAGGGACAAACAATAGTAGTACCAAGTGACGTACCTATCTGCAAAATGTGTAAGTGCAAGTCAAGGAAGAAAATACACCAGTAACAGCATCGACCAGAAATGTAGATGAAGTAGCTGCAAAGTACACACATCAAAATGGCACCCGATCAGTCAGATATAAAGTAAGGTAGCACTATTGAACACCCTCCTGGTGGGAAGAATGTGCAATCTAAATCAGGGACAATTCTAACACCATACATGCTGACATTGGCCAATCCAAGATGAGAGATTTACCTAAGCAAACATAACACAATGCAATGCCACTCCAACTGGATTAACAAATATCTATACAGAGAATGTCTATCCTTATCCTTGGTTACACCAGCACTGCCCACAAAGTCATATCTTGCCAATTACAGAAAATGGATCAGCAATCAGGGTGAAACACACACAACTATAGGCACACAAAACAGATTACTCAGGAACTACAACAAAAGTAGAAAAGTAAAGGCAAGACAAATATGTGCCCAACAAAACAAGAACTTGGGGTTATTAACACCATATGATTTAGATCAAAGGCCATTGGTCAGTCCATATTAGTCCATGCACAGTACTGTGCCCAAACTTGACTCCAATCATTGCCAGGAAACCACCATAGGAAGAGGCATCAGTCCTTCCGTTAGTTGGGGTGGGGTTGGATTTGGGATGGGTGGGTTAGGTTTGGATTTGGGATGGGGCTTTTTCTACAGAGGGGTGGGCTCCTTCTTTGGGGGAGGGCTATGGGTGCTTGCACGGGGGCAGGTGTGATGGGGAGGACTTTGATGTGGAAGGGATGGGTTGGGATGTGGGTGGGGGCCTCTTGTGTTTCAGGGGTGTAGGGAACAGGAGAAAGGGCAAGTTTAAAAAGGAAACTTTCCTTGGGAAAACAGGTAGGGTCATCAAAAGGGACAGGGGATTTGGAGGTGAGAGAGTGGAGGTCTTGTCTGTGGGTGCTGATGCCTTGGGTGTGTACGTGTGTGAAGTATGCTTGTGTTTGGGTGGTGTCAGTTGCATGTGTGAGTGTGGGTGTTTGCATGTCCTGGGGGCTGTGGGATTGAGGTGCTAGGTGATGTAGGAGTGGTGGATGTATGTGTGTCTGTTGGGGTGGTGCCCGGGGGTATGGTGGATGTTGTAGATGTGTCTGTCTCTGTTGGGGTGGTCTCTGTGGGTAGGGTGGATGTGGTGTATGTGCCTGTGTGTGTTGGGGTGGTGTCTGGGGATATGCGTGATGTGGTGGATGTGTCTGTGGGTGTTGTGGTGGTATCTGGAGGCATGGTGTCTGAGGTTTGTGGGTTGTGAGGTGTTGTCTGGTTGTATGGTGGGTGTGGTGGGTGTGTCACTGGCTGTTATGGAGGTGTCTGTGGGTATGGTGGTTGTGGGATGTTGGCCGGTGGGGGTGGTAGTGATTTCTGTGTAAATGATTGCTATTGTGATGTCTGTGAGTGACTACTGAGTGCCTGCAGGAGGTGTGTCTTGTGTTGCTTGTGTCTCTGTGGGCTGGTTGTGTGTGTTGAGGTGGGTGCAAGCAGATGTGTCTGTGTGCTTGAGACAGGTAGGGGAATAGAGAATTTGGATTGGGAAGATGGAGGTGGTGGAGGCAGGATTATGGGGGTAGATGGCTGTCGTCAGTGAGGAGGCCAGAGCCTGAAAGGATCTCTGTAAGCTAGACATGTCACTACAAATGCCTTCCAGGTACACATTGGTCTGCTGAAGTTGGCTAACCAAATCCTTGATGGCACTCACAATAGCAGTCTGCCTCACAGGGATACACCTCAGGAGGTCAGTATCTTTCTCACTTAGGGCAGCAGGGGTAACAGGGGCTTGGGGGTGAGGTGCCTGGGGCGAAGGAGACATCCACCCTCTTGGGTGAGCAGGCATGGCCATCTGGGTGGGGAGCAACAGGGAGGGTGGCGATAGAACTGGAAGTGGCAGAACAGGATGTTACAGGAGGAGGTCCTGATGGGTCTGCCATCACTAAGGAGTGGCCACTGGAGATAGAATCTGAAGTTGACAAGGTTGTTCCTGTGTCCTCTGTGGCACTCCCCTCACCCTCCGTGCCACTGAGTCCCTCCGTGTTGGTAGTGTCATAACTGGAGGTACTATGGCCAGACGCTTTCCCACTTGATTCCACCCTGTCTGCTTTGCTTGCCTGGGATGATGCTGCAAATACAAAGAGAAATAGTGTCACCAAATGTTCCTGATCACACTTGATTAGCAAATAGTGCCATGGCATCAAGTAGGCCTCAGCAACAAACTACATCAAAGTGGATCCTACATGTACCACACCATATGTGTGAGAAAACAGGGCTGATTGCAGAGGCCCCATAACTTTTTGCCCCCATTTTCCTCTTTTTGCTGGTGTTTTCCTGACTTTGATGGTGCCATGGGTACTGCTAACCAGTCCCAGGGCCTGTGCTCTGTGTAAAATGGATATGCAAATTAGGCTAATTATAATTGGCTAAGTTAACCTACCTATAAGTCCCTAGTATATGGTAGGGCATGTAGGTTTAGGGACCACAGCATAGGTGGTGCACACCTAGGTGCACTGGTGAGGTGCCCAGTGTCATTTTAAAAGCAAGCCTGCCTTGCTGGCTGCTTTTAAATTAAAGTTATATGCAAATTCGACTTTGGAATTAAAGGTACTTCCAAAGTCTTAAACTACCTTATTTTTACATATAAGTCACCCCTAAGGTGTGCCCTATGTGCCCCTAGGGCTGGGTGCCATGTAACTATAAGCAGGGACTTTATAAAAATAGATTTATAAGCCCTGGTGAGGTAAAAACAGCCAAATTAGTTTTTCCCTCATTGAAGTAAATGGCCTTCATAGGCTAGAATGGGCAGACTTTATTTTAAATTTTAAAGTCTCCTTAAATGTTACATACCAAGAATTTGGTATCAAATTGATTGTTGTAATAAATCCCACAACTTCCAGTTGTTGGATTTAATGTAACTTGTCCAGGTAAAAAGTTTAGACTTTACCTAAAAAGTTGCCAATTTCAGCTCTGCATTGTTTTTGCTGCTGTGCTCTGATTGGCCAGCCTGCAGCAGCTTCTGCCAGGCTGCCTTGATTAGGTGTGAAGTGGCCTGGCTTCACACAAAGGAATGTGCTTGGGGGAGAGAATCTCCCCTCAGCAGATGGTGAGGCAGGAAGGGGGAGGGCTGCCAAACTGGTCTTCAAAGGCAGAGAAGGACATTTGCAGCACCCAGCAACACCCCCACATCCTGCAACCCCAGACAATTAGGTGCCCCCTTGATTAGATTAGGAGAGGGCAGGAGAGGGGTGTGTTTATGATTTTTAGCCACACCAGTGGGTGGGCTCAGCCAGATGTAACCTCCAAAAATCAGATTCATCCATGTTGGATTTTTAGAGACTGTTGCCTTCTGGGATGGACTTTTGCCACACTTCCCAGGAAGTGGTCATCACAGGGGGACGACCCTGTCCCTGATTGGAGAACCAGGGCCCCCCTGCTTTTCACCCAGGAGCAAGGATAAAACTGGCAGACATGCACCCACACCTCAGATCCCCTCCAGAATTCAACAAGAAAGGAACTAAAGAAGAAGAAGGACTGCCCTGCTGGACCCCTGGCCTGCACCTGGACCCTGCACTCAGAAGGACTGCACCAGCTGCACACTTGAGCTTCACCACAAGAAGGACTTTGCCTGGCTTCAAATGGTTCAAGGAGGGACTCCCTGTTTGCTACAGGTGAAAAATTGCTAACCAGAGTCCCCTGCACCAACTCCTGAAGAAAGCGACCAGCTGACCACTGTCCAATGGCCAAAAAGGAGTTTGCGCCAGGTGCATTCTGGGAGTTGAAGTCCGCACCCCCCAAGGACCATCACAGAACTTCTGGACCCTTGGGGTGAGCTGTGGACCCCAAAAGAACCTTAAAAGAACATCTGGGTGAAGCCCCAGAAGTTTGGAAAAGATTTGAGAATTTTTGGAAAAAAGCTCCAGAGAAGGACCGACCCGCCGCGGAAATTCTAGCCGGCTTGCCTCAACCGCGACCCGGCCTGACTTCGTGGTTCGTCCCGGTAAAGAAAAACATCCAAAAAAGAGACTAAGTCCGAACGTAAAAAGTTGACCGGGACCTCCCAGCCATCGTATCCGAGAAGGGCTCCATGGACGTCGGATCAAGATCCAGGTTTACCCCGGTCGAAGGATTTTCATCTCGAAAAAACGACTAAGTCCGAAGGTAAAAGTCTCCACCGAGGAAACCCACATCGCGTATCCGGACAAGGGGTCCAGGAGGTCGGATTCAACTGGCAGGTTCGTCCCGGTGAAGAAAAACTTCAAAATAAAGACTAAGTCAGAAGGTAACTTTTTAACCGAGGCCTCCCGCGACCTGTAGCCGAGCAGGGCTCCATCGCGGTCGGCCTGAAAGTTTGACTTTGCCCCGGTCGAGGTGCAACCAGATGACCCGATTGGCGCTTTTTGTTTCTAAGCGCTAGAAAAGTAATAATTCTTTAAAAATTCATATCTCCGGTTCCCCTGAACCGATTTTAATTGTTTTTGTGTCATTTTAAAGATAAAAATATAAACTATTTTTATAAATTGGTTTTGGATTTTTAAACTGTTTCCTGTGTTTTATTTAATTACTGTTTTGTGATATTTGAATGCTTTACACTTTGTCTCCTAAGTTAAGACTTGACGCTCGATGCCAAGCTACCAAGGGTAGAGCTGGGATTAATTTACTGAGACCTAACTGTACCTATGTGGAGGTTAGTGGCTTGTTGCTAGGTGTAGGTACCTACCTGCCCTACCAATAACCCATTTTCCAACAATATGCATGCATGCCATATGAACTGTCAATGGAAAATCACAATCTCAGACAACTCCAATTGCAGGGGTAAAGTTGTGCAACACAGTAACCATTGAACAAGTAGGAGACCTCATCACCTTCAATGGTTTGCCTCATCGAGCATACCTCAGTTACCTGTTGTCATACAATAGCAGGCAAATGCCAAGTACATTCCAACACATCCCTCACAAGCTCATGCATATATCTATTTGTCACATGCACAATACTGCAACAATAAGAAATGATGATCCAAAATCGTGGCATGTTGCTGAAAGAAGTACAGTAGCCTCAAGAGGGTGACATGGAAATATCCATGTCACACTGGAAACAAAACAACAATGTACACTTCATCATGTGTAAATTGTCCAAATGGAGTTATGGAGGTTGTACTAATGTTGCTCAGATGTACTGCATATCTGGCATGTAAATGTGCATTGCAAACATAATGTGAACATTGTCAGGGAGATATGTCTTTAAACTCTACAACTCAATGAACACAATGTTTCAGCTAGCCCCAGGGAAATCATCTCTGCTGTATGGCATCCCTCACAATGACATGCTCTAATTGCATCAGTAGACGCCATTAGTCATTTCAATGTTGGAGAGGCCCAGGGATCCTCAAGCATTTGTGGAAGGACCTCAACATTTTGCCCATTGGGAAGCTACATTACTATCACCATTTTGGTCCTGCTAACCCAGATGTCAGTGGATGAATGGTTGTACCCAAACACATATGATTACCAAATAACTGCCAGTCACTCCATGATGCATGCAATCAGTCAGGTAATTAACCTTTCCCATTTCACATGTGCAGAACATTTTGCTACATGATGCCACATCAATGGCATGGAAATACACACTGTGGATCAAAATTGTAGTCCTACTTTTCATGTCCCTCATTGCTACTGCAGTTGTACATGCCAAATGACATGCAATGATGGATGAGGGTATGGATGAGACAACAATGAATTGTGACACACTCCTGCCTGTCTCACCACATTAAATGGAGCCCCATCACATATGTCCAATTCCAAACACATGTTGGCATGCAGATATCTGTGTGGTGGAATACCAAAAAAATCCCATGAACACAGGTAGACTATGCATGAAACAACAGTGTAAATATTTTGTCAAAAGTGAAAGGAACACATGCTAACATGCAGGCACAAGGAATGTTGGCAACAGTGATGTCACAGAAATAATGTAAATCTACATTCTCCATTTACCAAGTGAAAGAATAGATCTATAGCTGCCCCCAAAGAACAATGTATGCTCTGTCACATGTATGAGGGCCACCTTCACATGATAGACAGTAGTGAGATTTTAGCACTCGTGACCCACTGAAGACAAGTGGCCTCTGGGGGGGGGGCAGAGGCCAATTTACTCCCTTGAGCAGACATGTGGACAGGACAGTGATCTATCACTTCATTATGTTTGGGCTGTAACACAGGAGTGGTGGACTGTTGAATTTAGATTTACTACAACAATCAACATTACTTGATTGATCACTGTACACCGCCATTTGTTGTCCCTTGAGAGCAACATTTTGTGTGGTGTGTGCTCGGTTGTGTCCTAGGACCCTGGGCTAATAGGCAAGGCACATCAGTACTCACCAAGGGCCAGATTTATACTTTTTGATGCAAAACTACCCAAACACAGTTTTGCATCAAAAGGTTTAGCGCAGGCCAGTGCCATTTTTTAACGCCACCCGGGGCATCATATTTATACTATGACGCTGGATGGCGCTAAAAACTGGTTAGAGTCAACATTTTTGATGTTAACCATTGCGCCTTGTCATGAGGCAAAATGACGTCAACGCTGGAAAAATGACTCTAAATTGTTTTACGACATGTAAACATGTTGCAAAATGGAAATGCACAATTGTTAACCGCATTAGTGTCAAATACAGACGCTAATGCAGAAAACAGTAAAAAGGAGAGGCAATATGATTGACCCTTCCAAGTAGACATACAATTTCTTTTACATTATTGTCTCCCTGTCATGTTCTGTATAATTGCTAAGTAATTTTCTGTGAGTCTGGGTTATTTTCAAGATAACCTTGTATTTTCGAGGTCATTCGCACTCATTATATAACTTGTACCATGTTTTTCGTCAACCACTGAAAACAAGCACAGTAATATGTTTGTCTTTTCTAATTATATTCATTTTTGCCTGTGTTAGGTATCTTCAATTCAAAAGCGTTACATGACTACTCCATATATTTATTTACAGATTATCTGTTGAATCAGTGAGTTTACAGCAGATTGATTGAAGCAAAACTTTGCTTATATAGTATGGTATGTTGCAATAACTTGTAATGCCTAAAAAATTATTTTTCCTTATGTTATTTATCCTCTGTGTAGTATTAACCCGCACAACTATATAGTCCTCTCTTGTTCATCTAGGATTTAGTGCCGGCACTGTCAATGTGTTCCTAGATTAATATTCGCTAAACCTACTCATCCTTTTTCTTCTTTTCTTGGCTACACCTCTTATAATTCCAAGGTTCACAGGTCATGTTTCACTTTTCTTAGTTCAATAATTTTTAGTCTGGAACGGACACATGCAATAGCATCTGTAATGCATGTACTTATGCCTCACTAACTATGTCTCACTATCCTTACTCCTATGGATCACCAATCACTTTGGGAATGTCTTTTCTTGGAGTCAAGAAAAGTGAATGAGGTGCACGGTCCTCCTCACTTACCTTGGGTTTTCACTCCCTGGTGTTTTATCTCCACACTTCCCTTACTATCTTATGATTATAACTCCTAGCCTTATGTTGCTTCTCTCTTACAGCCTTGAGAAAGCCCTGGCGTATGCACCATGTAGGGCGAAACACGTGTTGGCTGAACTGCTGCTTTATATTGTGATCCATCTATGTGTATTACAACTTGGAGTTATTTACCTTCCAACAATAAAACTCGAATTGGAGCAACAAAATCTTTTCTCGCAGCTCTTCTTCATGAACTTTACTGAACTTAAGACAATTGGATGCCCATTGGGACCTTACCATATATCAGTATTTTAAATGGAGCACTAGGTTCCATGTCCTCCGGTTCAAGCTCCCACGTTTGCTGAATGAACTGGCATTTAAAACAGGAAGTTTCTTATTTGGACCCCATTTCCTGGTGTAGCACTTGGTCCTGTATCACAGGAAACATGCCACTACCCAGTGTAACTAAACTGGTGTTGTGTGGAGCCACACATTTTGATGCTGATCTGAACTGTGCCACTAGAGAAATATGTACTACAGACTGCAATCTGTAGGTCACAACAAATACAGGCTGAGCCCACAACTACTCGGACACAACCATGTGAGACACATAGGAATGGGGAAATGACCACACAAATACAACACATGGGATATGACTGTAAACATAATGGTGTACAATTTCACATTGATGGGTGGGGGATGGTGCATGGTCAAGTCTGGTGTTGGGAAGACAGCCAGTGTAGTGTACTCTTTGTGGCTGGCAGTATTAGCCACACTTTGGGATGGCGGGTGGAAACCTGTCTGCTCATGGTAGTTCTGTGGGGAACTTAGCACAACATCGTTCCTGTATATCATGTATGCATTGGATCAAATAGAGTCAGTGCCAGTCTTGGGGTGCATTGGGTGTGACAGGACACACTGCTCTTAGCCCTGCAAATCAGACAGTGGAAAGGTCAAAGGGGCAGAGCTTGAGTCTGCCTGCACTTCCCAAGTCAGGTGCATGGGCTGTGCAGGGGCACCCAGGGGCACACCACACCACATCGCCACCGACCTTTGCATAGGGTTTTTACTGCCATGCAAAGGCTGATGGAAAAGCAGGAACATACATGGATGGTAGCACTGATAGTAATGCTGGTCTGGTGTCACAAGACAGGTGGCATTGCCAGTCTGTAAGCTGCTGGCAACCTGCCAGTGCCAGGCCATTAGCCCATGGGGCATTCCCCATTGACAACATGTGCCACTACCACCTGCGCTTTTGGGGGTGGTCATATAGACAATGACAGTCAGGTGTTCATAGGACTGCCGAACTTGTAATGAGGGTCCATGTATGCACCAGTATGACTATCTGGAAAATCACCATCAAACTAGCTTGAGGCCCTGACCTAAGTTCAACTCCAGTTAACTAGCTATGTCCATAAGCTAATTTATCATCAGGCACTGTCATATACAAAATGATTTACACGGCAACTAATTATGCCCATGCTGGCCAACCCTGGGTCCACCCCTGTGCCTGTGTCAATTTAGCTGCCCTGCCACTATGCTGCATCTCTTTCATCATAGTGCAAGGATGGCTGCTTTGAGGGGGAGATCATAGTTGTGTAGGAAGGCACACCTTCTAGGACAGACAAAAGATTAAATGGAAATCTGCTAGGTCCATGTGTGCTGTGCAATGTAGCACACATATACATACATCAACATGAGGAGCTATCATGGGAAACAGCACAGTGTCTTGGCATTTCCATCCCTGTGGTGGTGTAAGGTTTCAGTACTGTCCGGATGTATGTGAAACATGTAAAACTTGGACAGGGGCATATTGCCATGTGTGTTGCTGTGGCTTGACCACTGCAACACCCATTGCAAGGCCCTACTATGCAAATGGATGCAAATGGAGGGTTGACAATAACAAGATGGTGTCAAGCCACAAAAAGGATAAACATCACACCTAGTAGATATGACGCAGCCAATTGTGCCACCTGAGCTGCCCCTCATGTGACACTCTGGTGGGGCAAAGGGCTGATAGACTGCAACCATGATATACAGGAACAATGTTTGGGAAGTAAGATGACAATGAGCCTCCAATAGCAAGTCAATGACGTGACATGTCAACTGACACAACACAGAAATATTGATTTTACACCATCTCATTGTAGAGGATGATGTCTCTCCTGCTGATCTGCCTGGCCTGGAGTACCCCCATGACCTGGATGACCAACTGACAACCATCAGCCTAGAGACCCTCCAAGAAGTCCTGGTATCCCTCCAGACACCACCTCCAGTCGAAAGGAGGACAAATAATGTAGCAGCCATCCAAGAAGCCCCACCCAACACCCCAATAGTACAACCTGCCAGCACCAACACAGCTGAGGACTCAGAGGACCCAGGGACCAGCTTTGAGAGGACAGTGGTAGGAGTCCAGCAGGAGATGGCCAAGCAGGTGCGGGTGGGGATGAAGACTGTGGCAGCCAGCTTAGAGGGTATGCGCACGTGCCTTGTTACGGCAAATGAACATGATGCAGCCAAACGAGGCACACACTCCCCACTGCATGGATGCCAGCAGTGTCTGAGGGACATAGCTGCTGCCATGAGAGAGAGGCCACAACAACTGCCCTCCCAAACTGGCAGCAGCAGAATTGATAACAAGCTGGTTTTCATGCACTAGAAAGTGCTGCCTACCACCGGGATGTTGCTGTTATCCTGAAGAATCAGCAGCTCCTCCTTGCTGCAGTGATGCCATATGGTGTTCCACAGATGGCAGCTGTCGGCAGTTGGGATTCCACATCTCTAACCACTGAAGTGTGTGTGGCCCCCTCTACCTCCCCACCACTGCCATCAGGGGCAGAGGAGATAGCACACACATCAGAGGATGAAGATGTGGAACAGATCATCTTCACTCGAGTTCCCGGTAGCACCAGCACATGCCACATGGGCAGTGTTATCCTTTGTCCTATGCTTGAGATCATGCCAGTGTTAGCACAGTTGGTTATGTGTACTCTTCGCCCACACGCTGTTGACCTGTCTGATATGGGCTGTCATTGTTTCTCACTTACCAACTGGCAATTATTGTTCCTCTGCACTTAACAACGCTTCACCCAATCATGTCCCATGACATGTCCCTCAACCCTGGACTTGTGTTGAGTCACAATTGCATGGATTTCACAAATGGGGTCACTGACCTAGACATTGTAAATATCCCACTAAGACACTTGTAAGTAAACACCTCCTACACAAACAGCATGTCTTTGTGTATTGTGATCCATCTACTATGCTCATTAATTGTTTTGTGTGTAACCATTTCATTAGTCACAGGGTGTCAGTACATGAGTGCTGGACTAGGGGGGCACATACCTACACACAAGGTCCCAACATGGCAAATGTCAATGCTGGTCTCATCCCCTAAAAGCAATTCAATGAGTATGTCAAAAATGAAGAACACATGTATGCTTCACTCACTACATACGGCAGGAATGGCTGTATAACAGTTAACATATTGTCAGCTGGGAGTACCAGTAGAACACATTGGTGTGATACAGAGGTACCTAACCTCATTAGTGATTGACACCAGTCAGTTTTGCAGGATATAGTTCAAATGTAGGATGTTGTCAGATGTGCCATCACAGGCCCCAAACGCTGACAGCTGAATGACCACACCTACCTGTCCAATACAAAGTAACCATAGTTACCTTGAGAGTTGGGTATACTGGATGGCAGATGCATTGACATGTAGATGTGTTGTTACTGCCAATGTGACAGCTCAGCCGTCAATATGTGATGCACATGTCAAGAGAGAGATTTGGAGGCAGGATGGAATCCCTAGGCCAACACACAGTTTGCACTGTGCACTCATGAAAAGACCCTGAGACACAAGCTTATGACACAAAATGCATAGGAGTATGCAAAAATGTTTATTAAGTATTAAGCTAAACTAAAAACATTAATAAAACCTACCCTATCCTAAACTAACCTATTCTAACTATAATTAACTGTCAGAGTCACCAGATCCTCGGGGTCTGCGCACGTTCCCAACACGTCCACCACTGAACAGCTCCAAGACTCTGATGGATAAATCACAGAGGCTAAGAGAGTTCAAGAGGGGAAGAGGGGATTAGGGAGGGAAACAGCTGGGAACGAGACCTGTAGTAAGAAAAAGGTTAGAACACACAATATGAAAATTATATCTCCTGAAATCAATACTAGACTATGATTCTAAGCATAGTCATTCTGAAAACATGAACAATCTAAGAATTAAGTTTAAAATGACTAAGTTTCAAGATGGCCGGATACCTGTAAGGGAATCAAGATGGATTAAATGAAAACTTTCTTATTCAAGTACTTTCCTTTACATGAGAGTCAGAAAAACATTCTGACTAAATTTTAAACCAGTCATATAAATCCTTTTTTGAGAATGCATACTGGGAAGGAGACCTGTAGTAAGAAAAAGGTTAGAACATACAAACTTTTCTTTCTTTCTTAGTAGCTTAGTGATTGGAGCCACTGTCTGGGAGAAATGATTTATGAATCTCCGGTAAAAATTTGCAGACCCCAGGAAACATTGTACATCACGAACAGTCTTTGGGGTGGGCCAATAAGATACAGCTTTTACTTTCTTTTCTGCAATCACCATACCTTGAGGGGTAAGAAAAACCCCTAAAAACTCAACTGTGGTAACATGAAACTCACACTTGGTTAGTTTGCAATATAAATGTGCTTTCGAAGGGCTGCAAGAATTTTTTTGACATGTTGGACATGTTCGTTTTCATTGTCAGAGTAGATCAAAATGTCATCGATGTAGACTATGGCAAATATGTTGAGGTACTCTCTAAGAACGTCATTCAAGAAAAATTGAAATGCTGCTGGAGCATTACACAGATCAAAAGGCATGACGGTGTATTCAAAAAGGCCATATCTTGTCTTGAATGCTGTTTTCCATTCGTCACCCTCTCTCATTGTGACCAAATGATAAGCACCTCGAAGGTCAAGCTTCGTGTAGATTTTTGCTCTCTTTACTTGTTCCAATAATACCGGAATTAGGGGTAAAGGATATTTATTCTTGGTGGTGACTTTGTTCAAACCCCTATAGTCGATGCAAGCTCGAAGTTCTCCATTAGCTTTTGGAACAAAAAACAAAAGTGAAGCTGCAGGAGGCTTAGAGGGGCGAATGAAGCCATTCTCCAAAAATTGATCTAGGTATTTTCGTAACTGTTGATTTTCATGTTCTGACAGGGCATATACACGACAGTTGGGAAGTATCGCACCTGGGGCTAGATCAATTTGACAGTCATAAGATTTATGAGGAGGTAGAGTCTCTGCTCCTTTCTCATCAAATACATCTTTGTAAGATGAATACTGTTTGGGCAGCTGAATTTCTTTCTCCGCGGCAGTAGCTATGTAAGAGTTACAAACTTTTGATACTTGAATCTTTTGGAGACATTGGCCCTCATTCGGACCTTGGCGGGCGGCGGAGGCCGCCCGCCAAAGTCCCGCCGTCAAAATACCGTACCGCGGTCGCAAGACCGCGGCGGGTATTCTGACTTTTCCCCTGGGCTGGCGGGCGGCCGCCGAAAGGCCGCCCGCCAGCCTAGGGGAAAACGACCTTCCCACCATGAAGCCGGCTCGTAATCGAGCCGGCGGAGTGGGAAGGTGCGACGGGTGCTACTGCACCCGTCGCGTATTTCACTGTCTGCTATGCAGACAGTGAAATACTAGCGGGGCCCTCTTACGGGGGCCCCTGCAGTGCCCATGACATTGGCATGGGCACTGCAGGGCCCCCCAGGGGCCCCGCGACACCCCCTACCGCCATCCTGTTCCTGGCGGGCGAACCGCCAGGAACAGGATGGCGGTAGGGGGTGTCAGAATCCCCCATGGCGGCGCAGCGAGCTGCGCCGCCATGGGGGATTCAAATGGGCAACGGAAAACCGGTGGGAGACCGCCGGTTTTCCATTTCTGACCGCGGCCAAAGCGCCGCGGTCAGAATGCCCAAGGGAGCACCGCCGGCCTGTCGGCGGTGCTCCCGCCCCCGTTGGCCCTGGTGGTGCAACACCGCCAGGGTCATAATGAGGGCCATTGTTCTTTACATAGCGCAGATGAGAACACGATTTTTCGTTCTGCCCAATTGATCTCTGGATTGTGATGAGTTAACCATGGCAAGCCGAGGATAATCCCATATTGGGGAGCATGGATCACGTCAAGAATGATTTTCTCTTTATGTTTCTTTCTTTGATTCTTATCTTCACAAATCATCAACAAGGGGATAGTCTGAAGAGTTACTGGACCTCCAGTCAAGAGTTTTCAGTCGACTGCCTGGATGATTTCTGGGGTCTTCTTTTCAATACATGGGATCCCCTATGCACAAACCAATTGGACATCAACAAAGTTCCCAGTATCCCCAGAATCGACTAGAGCTTTTTTTAAATAGATCTTTTTCTTGACCTGAACTCTTATTTCCAGTTTAAGATGTCTAGATTGTGAAGGGTCCACAGTGACACCCAAGAGCAACCCTTCGCTGCATCTCGGGTGTTTTAGTTTTCCAACTCGACTGGTGCATTGGCTGCGACCTTCTGAACTGGACCTTGCTTGTTTGATCGGACAATCTTTGGCAAAATGACCCTTCTGCCCCCAAGAAAGACATTGTCCATTTTTTCTGTGTAGGTCCTTTTCATCTTTGGTCAAAGGTCTTCTGATGGTCTCAATTTCCATCGGTTCCGGCGTTCTCTCTTTCGGAGTTCTTGAGTCTCTGTTATCATGAACACGCCATGAATATTTTTCAATCTTGTTGCACGTTCCTTTACGTTCTGCTAAACGATGATGAAGCCTCAAGACAAGGTTTATTAATTCTTGACAGTCTGTAGGTTGTGGGTCAATTTGCGCTAAGATATCTTTTAGTTCCTCTTTGAGTCCCTTGTAAAACAAGACCGCTTGTTTTTCTTCAGACCAGGATTTCTCGGCAACCAGCCGGTTAAAGTTGGCTAAATACGACACTAGGTCTTGATTCCCTTGGCGTAAATCTAATAATTCATGATCTGCTGACTGTGTTACAGTTCTACGATCAAAAACTCTCTCAAACTCACGAACAAAATTTCACCAGTTGTACAACAAGGGACTATTTGTACGCACAAGAGGAATTGCCCAAGTAGCTGCATCCCCAGCCAAATATGATAACAAGAAAGCTACTTTGGACTGGGCATCTGGGGAAGTATGTGGTCTGCAGATGAAGTGTAGCCCCACTTGAACCAGGAAAGGGTCACCTGAGAAAGGTTCTGGGGGAGCTAAAGGAATTGCGGAAGGAACATTTAGGGAAATGTTTGTCGGATTCCTTCCAGAAGCCTGAGAAGAAATACCTGGCCAGGACACACCTGTGGGACTTTGTTCCTTCTTCTCTACCTTATCTTGCAACTGACTCACTCTCTCAGCTAAGCTAGTTGTCAATTCTTTGGATGATACCACCTCTGCCTGGAGCTGGGTGATAGCCTTGACTAACTCGTCCAACGTGGCCATACTGAGAACATACACAAACCAGGAGGATAATAATTTGTGGGCTCACTATCCTGTCAGAGTCACCAGATCCTCGGGGTCTGCGCATGTTCCCAACACGTCCACCACTGAGCAGCTCCAAGACTCTGATAGATAAATCACAGAGGCTAAGAGAGTTCAAGAGGGGAAGAGGGGATTAGGAAGGGAAGCAGCTGGGAAGGAGACCTGTAGTAAGAAAAAGGTTAGAACACACAATATGAAAATGTTATCTCCTGAAATCAATACTAGACTATGATTCTAAGCATAGTCTTTCCGAAAACATGAACAATCTACGAATTAAGTTTAAAATGGCTAAGTTTCAAGATGGCCGGATACCTGTAAGGGAATCAAGATGGATTAAATGAAAACTTTCTTATTCAAGTACTATCCTTTACATGAGAATCAGAAAAACATTCTGACTAAATTTTAAACCAGTCATATAAATCCTTTTTTGGGAATGCAATACTAGGACCATCCAATATTGCATCTAGAAACTCTGATCTTCTGTGTACTCTTAAAATGTTTCAACACAAATTGCGCATATTGTAGATTTATATATACATATATATATATATATATATATATATATATATATATATATATATATATATAGTAAACACCAGAAAAGGATTGTGCACCATGAATAACACAATATGGATTCAGGAAAACAAATCACATAACTTGTCAACTCGAATATTACATGATAAATATCTTAGAATAGTGGCATACAATAAACAACATGAATTAAACTCGAGGAGAGAATCGTGCGTCTTGCTGATTCGAGTGTCACCATGTAAAATGCCAAGAAATGGTAGTATGCAATGAATATCAAAGTCGAATCATCATTAAACGAATCGCGCGTCTTGCCGATTCGTAAACTACAATGTAAATGCCAAGAAATAATAAGAATAAACAGAACAAGAACAAGAAATAACAGCTCACAATGAATAACAAGATCAAAGTACAATGAAACGAATCGCGCGTCTTTTGCCGATTCTTAAGCCACCATGTAAATGTCAAGAAATGGTAGCGCGCAATGAACAACAAAGATAAAACACCATAAAACGAATTGCGCGTCTTGCCGATTCTTAAGCCACCATGCAAATGTCAGGAAATGGTAGCGTGCAATGAATAACAAGATTAAATTATCATGAAACGAATCGCACGTCTTGCCGATTTGCAAGTCACCCTGCAAATGTCACAAACACTCAAGCGCATATTTCAGACGTGCAAAGTACTCTGTCAAATCATAAAAGAATTAGGTCCAAGAACATGAGAGTTCTCGATAACGGCGTCGGGAGGCCAGCCCAACCACAGTCTTACCGCCCAGAACAAGGATCTCCAAATGAAGAATGAAATTCAGATGTCTGGAAGATCAAATAGGCCACCGGGACAGGAGCTCAGGAAGTAGCTGCTGCTCTGCACCGGGACCTCTGAATAGTGAGCACTTGGAGCTGGGCTGGCTCCTTTTTATAGAGCCTTGGCCCAGCCCACAACCACACCGAGGCATGTTGCAGGGAAAGTCTCTAGAAGGCCCTGGAAAGGGACCTCACCCTAACACACTCTGAAAGCCTGCAGCAATACATTGCAAATGAACAGCATTTGTAAGCACATTAAAAATAAGTCTTCAGGATTGAACTCTGCAATGCAAAAGGTTAAACAACAACATATCAGCACAATGCATAAATTACGTTGTTTTGAAAGTGCTGGGTTTTTGTATTCTATTCGCCAATGGAGCGCGCACTGCCTTGGTGTTGACATTAACCAACAACTAAATCTAACTACCCCATGCTAAACGCAACTAACACATTTAACACGGCACTCCAAACATTGGCCCCGCACCCCTCTTAACTTACAAGACACATGCATGGCAACATATACTAATACTACACATATGCTATTTTTCTTTTAATAGAAAACACATAGATACCCCAACAGGACCCATCACCCATCAACCCACCAATTAACATGTAATAAGTAAATAACCCACCCCAAATCCACTTATCCTATCTAAACTACATACCTACACCAACCTGACACCAACCCCCTAAAACCCACCATAAAACATAATTTAAAATCAGAAGAGAGGGGACAGAACTTGGAGGTGGCAGTTCAGATATGAATCACATTTTGGCCTGTTTCAGTTTTTTTGATGAATTTTAGCTTCCTGTTG
This sequence comes from Pleurodeles waltl, assembly GCF_031143425.1. NCBI lineage: Eukaryota > Metazoa > Chordata > Amphibia > Caudata > Salamandridae > Pleurodeles > Pleurodeles waltl. The sequence goes on from NC_090442.1 coordinate 380,630,043, forward strand.
TTAGCAGCCACCTCCTTCTCCAAGCTATCCAGACGTTTAAGTTTAAGCACAAGGAAAACATTCTTCTGCAGATCCTGCAGCAATTGTCTGTCCATAGCAGCAGGTGGTGTGGGCTTTTGCTCTGACGTTGAAGCTGTTGCAGCCATGGTTGTGGTGCCAGCTGTGCCCCCGCACTGCTGAGGAGCTGGGTGTCTCCTGTGCTGTCTTAGCCAGTGTGGGAATCCCTTGTGGGAATGCCCGCCATTCCCCCGTTCCCCCGTTGCCCCTTCTGCAAGGTAGCGGCAAGCCATTTGTCCGAACCCAGTCTCCACTGCCAGGATATGGCGGTACCTCCATGCCCTCTTCTGGAACGCATGCAGCTCATCATTGGTCATGTTGGCCTCTGTAAAATGGAAAGAGGCAACCATCAGTGTCAGCATTGTGTGGAGTCTGTACAGATTAGTAGCTTACACTGCTAGATCTAATTATACATGCACTTGAGACTCACATTCCAGTATAGACAATGGCCCTGATAAAAGTAACAACAGCACTGCCTTAGCATAATTTTATTGACAGTAAAGCGATGCAAAACGAGAAAATTAACCAAACATTTGGAAGTGTGCACCGCTTTTGCGAAATAAAGAATAATGCAAAGGCAGTGCAAACTTTACATAGATCAGGCCCAAACTTCCTTAGCATCTGTGTCTATTTCCAACCATACATGACCAGTAACTTGGACATGTTATTGGGAGGATGAGATGCTTCTGGTAGCCATAAGTGATCAGACCTGATAGGTACACAAGCAAGCCTAATCAATATGACTGTCACCTACACTGTGAGCATCTTATCTACCTACAAGTTTGGTATTCCTCTTCCCATGAGCCTAAGGGGGATGGCCATGCAATTCATAATCTCAACTGTCCTTGTCATCCCACCCAGACATGGAGTCAAGGACTGGACCATATATGAGGAGGGCTGACAACTAGGAAGCTGGTATCCATCGGTCTATCACATCTACATTCATGTGTCTAGGTGTAGACACCCATCAATACCTGATATGCCACTACTATTCCTTTCACACCTATTTCCATGCCATCACACGTTTGGCCTTGACCTGCATGCAAGCCAATTGCATTCCACATAAGTGTAACATACATGGAGTGCAAAAGACAGAGCACCATGCTGAGGCACAATTGCCAGCCCAGTCCTACATATTCATGATAATACAGGGAAGCACCAAATTGTCTTCAATATGGTGCATCCCTGTGTTGTGAAAATGATGGAGTGTACCATAGCCAATATTCTCACAGTGTTGCACTCTGTCATTCTTAGTCACATATAGCCCTACATGTGGCTTGCCATCACCTTGTGTACATGATGCTGGCTATTGTCTACCACAAGCCTCACAAGATGTGACCCTCTGGTGGTGCATGCGGATCCTTTAAATGGGCAATAATATCACCATCCAGCCTACTTTGATATCTGATCATTGGACAGCTTATCACATCTGGCATGGGATTCAACACACATGATTCACTCATACCAAACCCTGGATTACTTCACAGGACACACATTATCACACTTACTGGATACATCTGGGTCCTCAAATCGCGCCACTTTGCCAATCGTGTAGGGGGCAGGTCCACCTATAAGACATGAATAGAAAACCATGCTTAGTGTCATATCACAGTCACTGCGAGGGGACAACAAATTTCAGTGTGAACTAGTTGAGAGGAGTGAGCTAGTTATCCTAGAGGAAACAGTGCAACAGATACACCACTACGATCACACAATGACACAGACACTCAGGTGAGTTAGAGCCACACATCTGAACACTAATACTGGGCCAGAGACTCATGTAGGGCTACACCCTGCAACAACCATATGTGGACCATCTATAGATGACGGAACAACATGGTATAATGGGGAGTTGTGTAAAAAAAACATGACACTGTCATGGCGCTTTGCAAGACATCTGACTCAGGTACTCAAGCTGGTTCTGCAAAGGCACCCAGAGACGCTTTGTGATAGACATGCCACTCAATTGTAAGTCTGCAATGATCATGCCTTGATTAATCCATGACTGGTGTGGCAAAGTTGTCTAATGATATCAAATGTCCCATATTCATTGCCCCCTAAGGTGAGTAAGTCCCCTTTGCTAACATAATTGCAGGGGTCATATGCCTCAAATGATGACACAGTTGCACTATACATGCATTGCCCAACTTTGTTGACACAATCCAGGGAAAATATGGTAGGCTGACAGTGCCGTGGAATTTTATACATGACACTATGCCAGGACACAGGTCTCACCACAGCCTCTGAAATGTGTGCCTTTGTGATGGTTGTGCAGGGCTCACCAGACATCTGACCTACATTGGTATCATAGTTGGACATGGGAACTCCAGGCCTAGATTGGCTCAGATACACTTCATTCTGGTTGCATACAACCTATCCATAAGCATTGCATGCAGCACTCCAACTCATCTGCTACTGTCATTCAAGAGCAATGAACAGTAAATAATATGCAAATGGGAGACTCGCCAACAGTTCCACCGATCTCAATACCAAGGTCATCGAGCAGATCATGCTCCCTGGCCACCAGATCTGCTCAGCAATGCTTGAGCTGGTGTTCATTCCTGCTGGTCCTGTGTACTCTCTTCAGGTGGTGGAGCACCTTACCCCACTGCAGCTGCCTGGCCTCAGTCCGACATCCCTGGGTGTCCGGCCACCCATCACTAGCATCATAGGCAGGTAGTGTGATACCAGACACACAAATCTACATAGCTCATCCTCGGACATCCTTGTCATCCTCCTTCTTCCAGACATGCTGAATTATGGTCAGAGTTGATCACAAATACAAAGGAAGAAAAAAAGAACAGAAACTTAACCAAACTAACTTATCCCAACTATCACAAATTATTAACAACCCTGGACAGACACCCCATAGTACAAATGCAAATCTACACAAAAACTACACAAAATCACAACTTCTGGGACAAAATGTGCACAATATATAACAGGACACGACAGGAGGGACACCACAAGCTTCAATACACAACCAAGACTCAACCACCAGCTCCAAAACACAACCACACAGTCACAAAGGCACACACTGGAAAGAGAAAGTGAAACTACACCCACTGTACCATGCTTGTAGACAGCATTACATCACTTCCTGTCCCTGTGTGTCACGTTTTTCAGTTCAGGTATTTATTTGACAAATTTACGTAGGTTTTTTTAGACCCATAATGCACATGTGTTGTTTACATTGATACATGGCGGTTATGAGTCCATTTCACTGAAGGCAGTATTGAGAGGAGTGAGAAGGTGGAATTCACGCTAAGGGCCCATATGTCATTTTCTTTGCGTTTGCGAATGTTTTAGATGCATTTGAGTCATATTTTCTGACTCAATTCCTGATCGCGTGTTTTTTTGCATTGCCCTTAGATGCACCCTGAATCAACATACATATGACATGGACTGTGCTGCAGTGTGGCATATTGGGTATGACCACATGTGGTAGCCCATGCAACAATGTGATAAGGGTTTGATTGGTCTGTTCCACCACTGTGTGTGTTAAAGAGTCAAAAGCATGCTAATAGTTGCATGTTGTGCATATATATGCATGTGTGACAACAGTGTATCCACATATGTTTGTCATTCAGTACAATGCAATAGTTCTGATTTGTGATTGTGTATAGTTTTTTCATCTGTGATGTGTGATGTTGTCATACAGAGCATAATATTTAAAGCTCCATACACAGGTCAGGCGTTGTTCATGATGGGTGAACCATTGCTACCTAGACAAATATTACCTGACAACTCTCTCCGTATGTAGATTTGGAGTTTATGGAGCCTTGTGTGAAGCCTGCATATTTGTCTGACATGTGTACATCTTTGGTACATAGCGTGTATGATACACTCTGCCTACATTCCACCCAGAATATATTTTGATCACAAAAGTTTGATTAAACTCATTGCATTTACCAATGGTAGTTGGTTTTGTGTGGTGGACCTGCAGCCCTATCTGCATATGTTCTCATCCATACTGATGTGCATTCCACAGACGTGTCCATGCAATGTGTGAGGTCATGTGTACCCTGTGTCAGGATTGGGACCCATGGCAGTAGAAGGACAGATTACCATGGATAGACTGCACAGGCCCAACTTCTACCATTGGTTGTTATACATAGGTGTTAGAAATGGGATCCATTCATCCATTCAGTGCCTTCTTGGAGAAATCAAAACAGTCTACCTAAGTCTGTGTGGAAAGTTTGGTGCTGTCCCTAAATCTCTGACAGTATTTCTCAGGGGTCAGCACAAACTTGGCCAATAAAGCGGCTTTCATGGGTGCACAGACATTCTGATCATTTGGATCTAGTGTAAGAAGTGTGTCTCTCTGCACTACTGGTACATAAAACCACAAGGCCGCCCCCCATTGCTCCTCAGAGGTCCCATGGGCCCTTAGTGCAACTTCATAGGCAGCCCACCACTTATCAATGTCATCTCCCACCACATAACTTGGCACCACATTTTTGAGTATACAAACCTTTTTCTCCCCAACAGGTCCTGCATGTATGCTGCCACCATCACTGCTGAACTCAGACTGTCTTGCCTTGATCTCCAGCTCCTTGAGACTCAGTTTATGAGCCAACAAAAGTCTCTTCTCAGCCAAGGCTCTCTCAGCTGCTTTTGCTTCTCTCTCTGCCGTCCTTTCTTCCTGTTGTGCTTCAATTTTCAACCTTGCTATTTGCAATTGAAATTCCCTCTCCTCTCTCCTTTCCTCTGTGGTCAGGCCCTGATCAGAGACACTGCTCCCTGGTTTGGCAGGGGGCACAATTGCAGTGGTAACATCATCCACTGATGGCAAAAAGTTTTCTGAGGGGCCATCCTCTGGACCCTCCTCCTCAGCATCCTCCTCTGAATGGGCTTCTGCCCAGGCCCTCAGCGCCATTTCAAATTCCTCCTTTATCCCTGCAGAACCCTTTCAGCTGTTTGACAGTATATGTCTCTAACAGGGCTAGGTCAAAATCTTCCTTTCCAGCTTGTTACCCAGCCAGAGACATGTTTAGTGAGGATTTTAGTTAGAAAATTGTCAGGAAAATGAAATTGCAAATAAAAGATAAACAATCAAGTTGACCGTCAACTGTGGGCAGGTAGTGAACACTTAGCTATTGTATGTCACTGCACAAAACAAGTCCTATCCTCACTGCTGATCACCAATGTTAGAAATGGGGTCTTTGGTTTACAGTCAGGTTACCCTCTGTCCAAGCAAGATCCCTCACTCAAGTCAGGGTAAGTCACACACAATCAAAATTATCCTGTGCCCACCCGCTAGTAGCTTGGCACTGAGCAGTCAGGCTTAACTTAGAAGGCAATGTGTAAAGTATTTGTGCAATAAATCATGCAATAACACAGTATAACACCACAAAAATACACCATACAGTGTTTAGAAAAATATGTAATATTTATCTGATAAGATGCAAGTCAAAACGATTAAAATGCAATAAGTATGTGATGGGCCGGTCGGAGACAGCCCGTTCACAAACCAAACTGGTGCTGACACTGCCCCTGGTGCTCGGGAAGAGCCTGGGGCAGGAGCCAATGAAGGGTCTGCATCGGCTGTGACGTCGGGTGGCTGAGTCGGAAATCCGGAAGAAGGAGGGGAGAAAGCACCGGCGTCCGAGGAATACGAGCTGCGGCAAGGAGGAGGAGAGCGGTGGCAAGGAAGAAGAGATACTTGGGTTATATATTGGGAGAAGGACAGGTCAGACCACAGGTTGAGAAAATAGAGGCCATCACTAAGATCTCCCTCCCACATACAAAGAAAGATATAAGGGCCTTCCTGGGTCTCGTAGGATACCATAGACGATTCATAACACAATTCTCCACATTAGCAGGACCCCTTACCGACCTCCTATGGAAAGCATGTCCAAACACCCTACTCTCTCTCTCCGATATAGAAAGACAAAGCTTTGAAACGCTAAAAACAGCGTTGATGTCCGGACCGGTGTTGTGTTGTCCAGATTTCTAGAAACCCTTTTTCGTACAAACTGATGCCTTAGATGTGGGTCTTGGGGCCGTCCTTTCCCAAGAATAAGACGATGGGGCCCTTCACCCAGTGGTATACAGAAGTCGGAAACTCCTCCCACGGGAACAACACTACCCCACAATAGAGAAGGAGTGTTTGGCTATTAAATGGGCAGTGGAGTCCTTGTGATACTATCTAGCAGGCAGGACTTTTACCTTAATGACTGATCATGCTCCCCTTACCTGGCTCGCCCACAACAAAGATACTAACTCCCGTGTTCTGCGATGGTTCCTCTCACTTCAGCCTTTCACCTTTCAGATACAACATTCCCTGGGTACCCACATGGCAAATGCTGACTTTTTGTCACGTTATCCTGGGCCGGAGCGTCTCTATCAGCTGCTCTCTAGGGGGAGTGTATGTGACGGGCCGGTCGGAGACAGCCCGTTCACAAACCGAACTGGTGCTGACACTGCCCCTGGTGCTCGGGAAGAGCCTGGGGCAGGAGCCAATGAGAGGTCTGCATCGGCTGTGACGTCGGGTGGCCGAGTCGGAAATCCGGAAGAAGAAGGGGAGAAAACGCCGGCATCTTAGGAATACGAGGAGAGCGGCGGCAAGGAGCAGGAGAGCGGCGGCAAGGAAGAAGAGAACGGTGGCGAGGATGAAGAGGAGAACAGAGGTGTTGGAGAGCGGTTTTCAAGGGGGAGTGGGCGGTGGGGACGAACAGAAGGAGAAGGAATTCGGGCACATTTGGGACACAACCACAATAATAGGGAGGCACAGTGTTGCCATATTTAACCCCCTCAGGTATTAAGGTACCACATAGCGAAACCACCCAAAAGCACAGTAAAGGAGAGGAACAGGTGCTACAAGAGACAGGAACACAGGAAAGATAGAAAGAATGTATGAAAACAAAAGAAGATACGTGCAGGAAGAGAAAGACGACCGCAGGCAAGAGTAGCCGAAGAAAAGAGGTGCAGACTCATAGAAAGGAGAGAGGCAAGAGTAAGAGAGAAAAGGTCCCAAGAACGATAAGCAGAGAAAAAAGGAAGAAAGAAAGGAAGCAAGACGGGTGCAAGATAGAGGAGGAAGGAAAAAAAAAAAGAGGAATAAAAAATAGAAAAACAGGTATAGAATGAAACGACTTGCCGGTACTTTTCTTCTCCTTCTCCATGCATGTGCTTCCTGGGAGCCCTAAAAGAGAAGAAAAGAGCAAAGAAGACGTAAAGATCTGGCTCAACAAGACCAAAGCTGTCCAAGAAAACACTACCAGAAACACAGAAAAAAGCCTGTTCATACTCTACTATATTCAGCAATGAATCACATCCGTAATACTACTACAGGGCTTCGTGTTGTCCTTTAACCCGGCCTACCACAAAGTATCTGTTGAGATATCACTGTAAAAGTGATATAAAGTGTCTTAAGTCTTTTAAAAGCAATAAATGTCTCTTTCAAGCACAAAGTACCTGGTTTGCATGCAAAATCTCCACAAAGAACCACAGAGGAGGAGATGCATGGAAACAAAGAGAGTTTGCGCCGATTTCTCAGGCTGCACACGGCGATGCGTCATCTAGTTTTCACGCAGGGACAGCTGTGCGTCCATTTACGGTGCTCGGTCGTGGATCTTCTTCAATTTGTGGGGTTTTCGGATGCCCCGGGGATGATGCGTGGATTTCCTGCGCTGGCAGGACGAAGTGACAGGGGCTGCGTTGATCCGGTGGGCGTTGTGTGGAAATTTCTATAGCACGGCAGGCACTGGGTCGATTCCTCTCTGGAAGTCAGGCTGCGTCGTTCCGGCTCGGCTGAGCGTCGATCCAGTGGGCCGTGCGTCACATTTTCGGTCGCTACGCTGGCGCTGTGTCGATCTTCTCAATGCAAACTTGGGCTGCGTAGTTCCGGTTCGGCGTGCGGTGAATTTTTCACTGCGGTACAGGCTGTGCGTCATTTCTGGCAGGCTGTGCGTCGATGTTCGCTGCACAATGAGTCCTTCTTGTGGAGATGAATTCTTTTTAGTCCTGAGACTTCAGAGAACAGGAGGGAAGCTCTATCCAAGCCCCTGGAGAGCACTTCTCACCACAGCCAGAGAGCAGCAAAGCAGCAGGGCAACAGCAAGACAGCAGTCCTTCACAGAAAGCAGATAGGTGAGTCCTTTGGGCAGCCAGGCAATTCTTCTTGGTAGGATGCAAGTTCTGGTTCAGGTTCTCTTCTCCAGGAAGTGTCTGAGTTGGTAGGGGCAGAGGCCTTGTTTAAATACCAAAATGTGCCTTTGAAGTGGGGGAGACTTCAAAGAGTTGCTTAGAAGTGCACCAGGTCCCCTTTCAGTTCAATCCTGTCTTCCAGGGTCCCAGTATGGGGTGTGGCAGTCCTTTGTGTGAGGGCAGGCTACTGTCCTTTGACTTATAATTGTCAGGCCCTCCACCCTCCCAGCCCAGGAATACCCATTCAAAATGCAGATGTATGCAAGTGAGGCTGAGTATCCTGTGTTTGGGGTGTGTCTGGGTGAATGCACAAGGGAGCTGTCAACTAAACCCAGCCAGACGTGGATTGTAAGGCACAGGAAAATTTAAATGCAGAGAAATGCTCACTTTCTAAAAGTGGCATTTCTAAAATGGTGATATTAAATCCAACTTCACCAGTCAGCAGGATTTTGTATCACCATTCTGGACATACTAAATATGACCTTCCTACTCCTTTCAGATCAGCAGCTACCACCCAAACAATATATGAGGGCAGCCCTAATATTGGCCTACAAAGGGAGGACACTACCAGGACACGTAAACTACACAGGTAGATGTCCTGCCTTTTGCCTACACAGCACTCTTCCCTCTCGGTTACCTAGGGCATACCTCAGAGGTGACTTATATGTAGAAAAAGGGGAGGTTTAGGCTTGGCAAGTGATTGTAAATGCCAAGTCGAATTGGCAGTGAAACTGCACACACAGGCCTTGCAATGGCAGGCCTGAGACAAGGTTCAGGAGCAACGTAAGTGGGTTGCACAATCAGTGCTTTAGTCCCACTAGTAGAATTTAAACTACAGGCCCTGGGCACATATAATGTACTTTACTAGGGACTGATAAGTCAATTAAATAGTCCAATTGGGTATGATCCAATGTTACCATGTTTAAAGGGAGAGAGAGAATATGCACTTTAGCACTGGTCAGCAGTGGTAAAGTGAGCAGAGTCTTAAAACCAGCAAAAACAGTATCTAAAAAAAATGGAGTGAGGCAGGCAAAAAGTTAGGGGTGACCACCCTAAGGCTGTCAGGTCTAACAATGGACAAATCATGATGACCATAGTTACCAATGATGTCCCCCCCCTTATCACACATGTTTCATTCAGCCATTGCAACTCTCAGAATGAGTTGTGACAGTGTTGAGTTCCACCATGATTTAGGGGGTTATTACAACTTTGGAGGAGGTGTTAATCCGTCCCAAAAGTGACGGTAAAGTGATGGATATACCACCAGCTGTATTACGAGTTCCATAGGATATAATGGACTTGTAATACGGCTGGTGGTATATCCGTCACTTTACCGTCACTTTTGGGACGGATTAACACCTCCTCCAAAGTTGTAATAACCCCCTTAATCTCTATTTTTTGACATCCACTACCTCATGTGTCTGCCCCTTGCATACATCCTATTTGGACAGGATGTAGTTGTGTGTGATGACCTATTGATTAACAGGTTTGCAACGTGGATGTACAAAATATGTTGTGGTCCATGGATTGTGTCCTTCAGTTGTCACATACCAGTGATGAGACTTTTAGTGATGTGTGTGTGATGGTGGCAGTACAATCTTACACATCACATATGATGTTGCGACAGTATTTGTCAAATTCGTATTTGTAACATGCTTCCTGAGGTTAGACTCACATTTCTATGGTATATGTAGTGGAGATTAAAGAGACCATACCAGGATTAGTTGTATAAGTGAAATGTTTATTTACAAAATTAATAAGGTGAATTCAGTGGTCCTAAAGAGTAAACATTGTCAACTATGTGCTGTCTCCGGCGTAAACCAGCAGCTGTGTTGTGCTGTTGCCCTTCCATATCATCACCACCATCCTCCTTCTCCTCCTCAGGCCGGTCATCAATCTGGCCATACATAGGAACGTTTATCCGCACACATATGTTGTGCAGGATGGCACATGTCAGGATGATTTTGCACACAATGTGTGGGGCATATAGGAGGCTGCCTTCTGTGAGGTCCAGGCACCTGAATCTTGTTTTCAGTATGCCAAATGTCCATTCCATGATATTGTGTGTCTTACGGTGTCCCTCATTGTAAGCACGCTCTGCTGCTGTGTTTGGGTTTACAAATATGGTCATCATTCTCGGCTGTATGCCATAACCATGGTCCCCTACAAAAGATAAAAGGTGTAAGTTGTTGTTAAAGCTTGCAACAGTTTTGTCATGTAGCATGGTAGTTGTTATTTTGAGTTGCTTGTGACTCCCACGTGATTGTGGTATGGTGTGAGTTCCTGGCCTTCTTAGCACTGTGTTGTTGTGCATGACAATCTGGGTATTGGCTCAAGGACCTGGGACATATATTTTAGAATCCTAACTGATGCTCAGTATGTATGTATCATGTGTTGTGTAGTGCACCTTTGTATGAGTGTGCTATCACTAGAGGGGACATGACATATCCTCACAACACAATGGGGTCAGATGTGGTAAAAACGTGGTAAACCCACAGAGCCTAGACATCCCAGTCATTTTGACATGTGTCATTACAGATGAAGTGCAACACTTAGGCCCATTTTAATAAGTAAGTGGCAATGCACAACACAGCTCCAACATTGGCAGCAGTGTGCTGCAACATATTAACTACACAGGAATGTGCATGTATGACGTTACTAGGCAACCCTTTGTTGTCCCCTGAGCCGGTGGCTAATATGCAGCCGTGCACCACACCAACGGTGCTTGGCAAGCTGCCCTGTGGAGGTGGATGTATCTGTGCAGGAAGGGACATATTCCTATACATATACAGTTCTCATGGACAATTGGCTCTTTCTGTGTGTGCAGCAGTATGCAGCATGCATAGGTGGCACATTCATATGAGGTCAAATCACAGTCTATTTCCTTATTGCAACCTGCAAACGGCACCCCTGGGGTGGTATATGATGTTGGCACTGCCTCAGGTTTTAGGTGACACCTACATCTGAGTTGGCATCATCATGCTATATCTCTTGTGGTGACAGACCTACAGCAACACACATTGCAAGCCCCTTCCACGCTAGGTGCTACGTGGGAAGGTGGCTGATTTACAATGTGGCTTCAAGTCACAAAAGAGTGGTCATGCGCAAACTTGTACATACAGTGCAGGCCATGACAATGGCACTGAGGGGTCTTACATAGGTCTCTTAGTAATCCTGAGTGGCAGCTGATGTTTGTGCCAGCCATCAGGTGTCCAAGGGTGTGCATCCCATTTTTTTAGGATGATCAACATTACTACCAGTGTCTCTCCTATCTGCCAAAACATGAATCAGCATTTATACTGTCAACACATGCACATTTCAGTCTATGGGATGGAGTTCAGCTACTTAGCAAATGTGTCCCTTAACACAGTGCATTTAAGGTTAGTTATGTCCTAAATACCCGTACAGGGTCCCACTATGGCATTCATGATCTGCACTGTATAACAGTGAGTCTGCCCCATGGTGGGACATTTATTGTTTACGGTACAGACATGATGGTCTTGTGGGTCAGTAAGTAGTGCATGTGAGGTGTCAAAACAGTAGGTGTGGTGCCACTTCTCACAAATATGGCACATGTTATGTGATGGCTATTAATGTTGTATTTCTATGTGTGTGACCCAATGCATCACGCAGATGTATACGCACACTACAGGTAAGTCAGGTATGTGTTGATGAGATGTAATTGGTATTGGCACTAGTTGTCTGGCATTTGATGTTTGTCCTGGCAGAGACTTGCACAGCATGATTTGAGGGATCTGTGCTAATGTGTGACTTATTTTTACATGAGCATGGTGGATGCCATTGACATTGCTGTGCTATTCTTTGTTTGGTGTACTGTGTTTGTGAAGTGTATGTAGTAGGCAACCTGTGGGCACTTCTAGTAGTTTGTGTACATCTTCTGTTTGCAAAGGGTACATATCTACACCTGTCCTTCATGTGGTGTGCCTGTCAAGTTGTGGGTGTGTTACTTACATGTGGGTGTATGTGTTTGTGGTGTGCACTGATTGTGCTGTACTGCAGCATGGAGCATATGTGTTGTTGCCTGCACATCTGTGTTACCCTGGCCATGTCTCTTTGGAGTGGCATATGTCTTGTGTGTCCTACAGGGTTGGTGCGTTATGTGTATATTGCTAGGTTTGTTGACTTACCCACAAGTAGGCCATTTCCACATTGGCCATCCTGGAAGTGTTCATTGATCCTGCTGTGCCTGAATCGGTAGGCGTCATGGACACTCCCAGGATACTTGGCCAAAATGTTCGTGAATAGTCCCGGTGGTCCACTATGGCCTGCACATTTATGGAATGCGTGTGTTTGTGATTCCGATATAAATGCTCTGTTGCTGCAGGTGGAACAAGTCGGAGATGGGTGCAGTCAATTGCACAGAACCCCTGTTTTATCTCGTGCTGCATTTATTGGGTGTTGGGGAAGCTGATGTGGTGGAGTGTCAGAGAGATAATTGCGTCTACTACCTTTGGGACGAACACTGAGAATGACGGCTGTGACACACCAGCAACCAGGCCATCCGTTGTTTGAAATGAGACACTTGCCAGCAAGTGCAGGACAGCTAGCAGCTTTGTCACAGGTGGTATATTATGTGGGGTCTGCAGGCTGGCTGTGATCTGTGGCTCAATGTGGTGCAGCAGTTGTAGTATGGCTTGCAGGTTAAGTCTGTATGTCCTTATGATGTCTTGTTACCTGAGGCCAAGGAGGGTTGTTCTGTTTCAGAATATCCTCTCCTGCTTTTGCATTGCCTTTGTCGGCCCCGTTTTGGTAGTGGTGGTTGCAGTTGTTGTTGCTGTCTTCTGCATCGTCTCCCATGCTGGAGCAGTAGCACTTCCATTTTGTCCTGTGGGTTGGTAATGTTGCTTCTCTGTGTTTTCCTTAATTAGTGGTGTGTGGGCCTCATTTTAACGCCTGGTCTGTCCCAGGCATTGAAATGTGACGCAAATTGGAGTAAACATCATTTTTGGGTCTGCCTCCCACCCGTGCGTCATTTTTGCCGATGTGGATAAATATGGCACCAGGGGCTTAGAGTCATTTTTTGGATGGGAACGCCTACCTTGCATCTCATTGACGCAAGGTAGTTTAACACAGCAAAAAAATTATGTTAACTCCAATATTTTGATGCTACTGTAGACTGGTCTAGCGTCAAAGTATAAATATGGAGTTAAGTTTGTGGTGAATTATCGTAAAAAAAATGACGTTAAATCAGCGCAAAGCAAGTGTAAATATGGGCCCAAATTCCATACCTACACACACAGTTACTCATCTTGTGTGTCACACATGGCCCCTCCCCAATCATCAGGTGGAGATGTCAGCACCTAGCACATTGACTTGGATATGTGACAGGAAGCAATATGCCCTGTACTCACCCCCTTGTGGCTGGTGTGCTCCCCTCAAATGCCCATCAACCTCCAAGTAGACCACCGCCAAAATGCGGCCATTAGGGGGGTCATGCTCTGACCTACAACCCACCCACATTGGGAGAACAGCACCGGCTGGACCACAGACATCTTCTGGGCTCACCATCTCAGATCCTTCCACTGGCTCTGGACCCCCTCGGTCCACACCTTCTGGGCGATGGCTCTCCAAATCCCTTTCTTCTGATAGGCATTGACTTGTATAGGTGCAAGACGCAAATCAAAAGATTACCAACACAAGTATTGACACAAATGGTTGTGTCACACAAATATCGGAAACACTAAGCACAAAATGGGCAATTTGGCAACACACCACAAGTGTAAAGCACACATGCTGATAAGTACATGAACAGGAGAACACCCTTTTGGAGTTATATGCAGACTAACCCACTACTCTGCTCATGGCCTACAAAACTAAGCAAGCCTACTGACATCAGGTGGCCCATGCTCCAGCAACATGTACTGTGAAGTGGGCCACAATGAAACACTACACAGCAATGTGGCTTCTGAAGGATAAAGTCCTTAGGCCTGACTGGACAAACACATTTACACTCTTCATCATTGACTCAATGCATACAGTCCCTACAGGCAACTACCATAGTACAGATGTCACCCTAATACTTGAGTGACAATTTAAGGGCTGGCATGGTGGTTATAGACAGTATCTTCCCTGTGCATGTGTAGACATGTGGCCTACTAAATTCTGACTCATGCCACTTTAAGGTGGGTTTCTGTGGCATGTACTTGTACCACAGAAAACACCTTTGAACATATGTTGCTAACCTACAGAGATGACATCCACTATGCAAAGGTACGTTTGGTTCAATTTCTGCTATGTGACCAAGCTACTGAGTCATATGCCATGGCCTCCCTGGAATCTACATACTATCTGCAATGTGGGTTTGTCATTTGTGCTATACACCTGTACTGGACAAATATGACATGTGAAGGTGACAACAGAGCTGTGGGAGTAAGGGACATTGACAATGATGCAAAATGCAGATATGGACTAGATTATTGACTTACCTCAGTACCCATTCCTAATCTTTTCAATGGACTGAGGCATACAGCCTCATACTGGCCACATGACAGGATCTGCAAGTCTTCAGGAAGAGGATCCAATGCTACAGTTGCATAGCCACAGTGACTCTTCCATAGCCTGGACTATGTCCCATACTGGGAGATAAATTTGACAGGCCCTGGTCTCTGCAGGCTTTCCTTACAGAACCTAGATGACACTCACATTTCCCTCCCTTCCATGCATGACAGTACATCATTTGGCAATCAGCAATGTGGCTTGTGTGGCAACCGGAAGGGCACAGTGAGTCATGATATGCCTTTAAGCCACAAATTTGGCAAGGCCAGATGTGGGATGAAAGATCTGTGGCACAATACACATTGCTTACAAGATCTTCAAATTACTCAGTCAAGGTGCATACATAGCTCATGCTGTTATGCACATGTATGCTGTCTAACATTTACCATGATTTACCATCAACTATCAAAAACAAAGAAATCTCATTGTATGGTAGTAAAGTCTCCCTAAGTAGGTATGTGCATCCAACACAAGGAGAATACAGAGCCTCAAAAAAGATCACAAAACACAATGTGAATGACCACAACATATAGTACTGGTCTCACATACCTGCTGCATTGATTCCACACAAACTGCAAAAGGCACACAAGAAGCCTAACTGGTACACAGGGGCACATTGTAACCTGTGTGGAGGGAACTGATGGTGTTTAACAGAGTCAGTTGTGTCTATGAGATACTTACCTGCTCCTCTGGTGAGCCATAGAGCTGAACATACAGGGAAAAGACCTCGTCACAAGCCTCTCCACCTCCCCTGGAGTGAAGGCAAGGGCTTTTTTACCTGCTGGATGTGGCATGATTGCTCCCAAAGTTGGCACACAGCAGCTGAAGTGGTGGAGGTGTTGCTGGCAGCAGTGCTAGGAGTCAAGTGACTGATTTTGCAAGGCCCGGCATACACGTACACCACATACGCGGTCATCACTGCTGACAGACACAGCCATGGCCCTGCAAACACCACAGGCACCAACGTTAGCCTATGGCTGTGTCTGCTGCAGTTGTTACCGCCCACCATGCGGACGACTTCCGCTGGCAGATTCAGGCGGGTCCTGATGTCCAGTGGAGTAGGTCTGATATCCGCCATTTTGGCAGTTTGAAATACTTATATATGTCCATGTTAAATGTGGCACAACAACAATATATGTGTAGGATCATCACAAACATTCTAATTCTCTCTTGTTGATGTGTAGGTCCTACTACACATCCACCAGTGTAACGTATTGCAGGGCACAGATTGCATATGATGGTAGTGCACCTTCCATCACCACTGATGGTATTTTTGGCAGTCAGAAAAGACTATCACATTTCGAGGGGCAATTGAGTAGGAGAAAGTTAGGTGTCACCCGAATCCATGTTGCGGACACATGTGTTCACAACCATGAAGGTCACATTTGACCCCTGTGAAGTTGACAGCTATGATGTGTACTGGGTGTAATATATTTCCAGTCAGAAATGCTTTGTCACATGATTTTGTTGTTATGCATCATGTATGTTGCTGTGGACACAGTGTCTAATGTTTAAAATCATGGTTATTCACACACAGGTACCCTGGGAAACGGAGGATGCGACAACCTCCTTTCTACCATCCATTGCCAACCCTTCTGACCATGGAGAAATGCCACATCATCCAGCTCTACCACCTGAATAGGCAAACAAGAGTGGATTTATGCCAAAAGTTAGGGCCAGATCTGATGCCAGCTGACAGTAATCTATACTGCATACCACCCATTGTTCAAGTCATGCCAGTATTACACTTCCTGGCCATAGGGTCCTTCCAACATACAGAGGCCCTATCTGGTGGTATGTCCCAACCTACATTCAGCCTGGTGTTGAGAGATTTTCTTTCAGCAATGTTGAAACACATTGACAGCTGTATCAGGTTACTCCAATGTGAGGATTTAGTCAATGTGAAGGATGACTTCTATGGTTTTCCCTGACTCCTACGTGTGATGGGAGCCATTGATGGCACACATGTTGCCTTGGTGCCACCACAGGGCACTGAACAAGACTATTGCAACAGAAAAAACTTCCATTCCATCAATGTACAAGTTGTCTGTTTGGTGGATCTAATCACATCTGTCCTGATTGTGTGTGAGCAATGTCAGATGCTACAATCATGAAGTCAGTGACTCATTGCTGCACTCATGTTCCATTCCTAAGCAGGAGACTCAGCATATCCAAACCGTCCTTGGTCATTGACGCAGCTGAGGAATCCAACTACGGGAGGGGAAGTATGCTTTAATGAGGCCCATGGAAGAACACAGCCGGCAGTGGAGGGCTTTTGGGCTAATGAAGGGCAGATTTCACAGTCTGGACAGGTCTGGGGGAGCCCTCATCCACTCACCTGGGAAAGTGGGTCAGATCACGTGGCATGCTGCTTACTCCATGCTTCAAAACATCACCCTGATTAGCAATATCCCATACACCTCAGAGGAGGGGGAGCCTGCAGTACCACTGGGAGAGAATCCTGATATGCCAACTGAGGATGACAGTGGTGAAGAGGAAGGCGCTGACCTGCGAGAAATACTTCTCATGAGTGTAAGTATGTCATGTGATGACATGACTGTGACTGTACAATGTACTATGGTTATGAGAATGTGTGGAGTTGAGTGTTTTTTTAAACAGTTAGGGAGCCGATACTCTGCAAAAACCAGCCAAAGGATGATTGATGAGCTTTTAACACATCTCTACCTTGATGATGTTGCTTTGTTTGTGTCAGATTTCTTGCAATGTACTTTGTTTTCCAGATGTTTGCTATGTGACTTGTGTCATATGTATGATTTCTTGACTGTACTCCTTGTTTTGTTCTTTGTACAGGTAACTTCACAATGACGCCTTCATGTGGGCATTTCAGAGTTGTGACATTGGCAGGTATGTGATGCTATTCTGACATACAAAGTGGACATGGATTGTTCCAGGTAATGTAGGTCCCAGAGTTTTGGTGTAGGAGACCGGTGCCAAGACAGCTTGCACAGTGTTTGGATGGAAGTTTGGTTTTGTGTCCTGTGCTGGCCCTGATGCATCATGCATCATGTGGTCAGGAAGTATGTAGTCCTAGGCCATAACCAAGTCAGTTCCCCTGCTAAACACTCTTTTTGTATGACCTATATATAGCTGTAGATGTGTTTCATCATCGTAGGTCTAAGGCGCCTGTGCCAGAACACTAACCTATGTTTGTGTCATATCACCAGATGCATAATTACTGGGTTATAATGACCCTGTGATCAGAAACTGTTGTACTGCCATCTATCTGAATCTGGATCATGGTATGTTGGATTACTTTGGTGTGGTATGTGATAAGGCTCAAGCTGGTGACATCAGCCACTTCAATCTTTGTCTATTCTACAGGGCAATGTCTGGCAAATCCCTTCCTTCCATGGTCTGGAGGTCGGTCCCTGTAAAGATGTTAATTCACTCAATATGAGTCAATCATTTATTAGTACCAATAGTTCATACATATTAACAGCTTATATGCTTGACACTGTAATAACATTTCTAGTTTGACCAAACACGTGTACATATGTGTTTATGTGGGATGGTTGTAATCCTGAGCTCAAGACTGTGTACATGCAACACATGGTAGCCTCTCTGGTGAGTAAACTTCATTTGAGAGTATACTTACAGATGTATTTGGGTCAGTGGACGCTGGGCTGGTGGTTGGAATTGCAGAAACAGGACCTCCTGGGAGTTGCAGCCAGGTCACTCCCTCTACTTCCCAACACTTGACAAATGGTATAGACCCAGGTGAGTAAATGGCATTTGAGAGTTCACAGACAGGTGTATTTGGGCAAGTGAACACTGGGCTTATGGTTGGAGTTGCAGAAACAGAGCTTCCTGGGAGTTACAGTCAGGTCACTTTCTCTACTACACACAGTATACAAATCATATCCTCCCAGATGAGTACACCTCATGTGGGAGCTAACTAACGGGAAACAACCTTAACAACTACGTTTGAATTACTACTTGCTTTAACAACGAATCTTGAACAACTACTGGTTTAACAACGATTTTACCTTAACAACTAATGCCAGAACAACGAATTTTAAGGTAAGTGAATTATTTTTTGATGAATTTTAAGGTGAGTTTTGTGTTTTGTTTTTTATTTGTTTAGGGTTTAATTATTATATGTTTAGTTTTTTAAAGTATATTGTGTGGATTAAGTAATGGATTCTATGGGTTGTGGGTGTTATGGGTGGGGTATTGTATGAATACTCAGGTATTATTTTAAGTACTTTTGTATTTTTTATGTGTTGTAATTTATGTTGTGGGTTTAGGGGCGGGATATATGGGATGTAGGGGTTATGGGTGGGGAAGTGTATTAATACTCAGGTATTAATTTCAGTACTTGTGTTTTTTTATATGTTGTAATTTATGTTGTTGGTTTAGGGGCGGGATATATGGGATGTAGGGGTTATGGGTGGGGAAGTGTTTTAATACTCAGGTATTAATTTAAGTACTTGTGTTTTTTTATATGTTGTAATTTAAGTTGTTGGTTTAGGGGCGGGATATATGGGATGTAGGGGTTATGGGTGGGGAAGTGTATTAATACTCAGGTATTATTTTAAGTAATTGTGTTTTTTTATATGTTGTAATTTATGTTGTAGGTTTAGGGGCGGGATATGTGGGATGTAGGGGTTATGGGTGGGGAAGTGTATTAATACTCAGGTTTTTTTTGGTGTTAGAAATGTTTGCATTTGCAATAATGTTTTTTTTCATGTACATTTAATTTAAAAAAAAGAAAAATACCATTCATTTTTTTTATATATATTTTTTATTTTGAACATAATCAAGTTTAAAAAATGCAAAAAAAATGTTTTAAATTATTGTTTGATATTTACAGATTTATAGAAATTTTGTATTTATTTTTTTATATTTCTTTATCTATTTTCTGTGGTATTTTCTTATTTTCCCTATTATAGTCTAAGAGTGAAATACTCTGTTTTCTATTTTTAGTGCTCTTCCATGTTTACGTTGTTTGACGTCTTCTGTATTCAGTCGGTCGAGCGTTGCGGTCAAGAAATGATGGAAGCGGAGACCTCGTTCAGGTAAGTGGGATTATAATTTTTTTTACAGTATGCAGTAGGGTATTTTTATTACAGAAATAGTTGTCGGAGGTAGTTATAAGGTAGGTAGTAGATTTTCGGTGTTTGTTATGTTTTTATGTTTAATTATTTGTTATCGTATATTTTTTAATACAATAGTGGTTTGGTAAAAGTAAACAAATTTGTTTAGCAGTGTTTTATCTTAGAAATGATTATACTGCTTTTGTAGTAGTTGGAAAGAATTGTATATTGTTTTGATAAATTTAGTTTTGGGATTTTTGAGGGAGTTAGTTGTTCAGTTTATGAAAAAATGTTTTACTTCATTGTAATAGGTTTTGTGATTAATTTTTTATTTTGTGTTAGTAGTATCCTTTATATTGTTTTCATGTATTTTTCTTGATAGTTAATGTTTTAATTAATGATGTTGTTTGGTTAGTGGGTGATTAATTTTTTTACTTTTTTTTGGTTAAAAAAGTATATTTGGTATTTTACGTTTTTTAGATATTTCTCGAATTTCTGGTTTGGTAAAGTATTATATTTTATTTCTTTCATTGTTTTTATAGTATATAGAGTTTTTTTTTTTTATCATGCATGCAATATGAATATTTTTTATTTGTTTTTGGATGACTAATGTTTTTTTTTTTCTTTTCTAAGTATGAGATGCTTCTTTCTATATTAATGAAGAAGATTTATTCAGCATCACATGTTTGGATAATGACATGAAAACTTGAAAGGTAAGAACAATTTTTGTTGTGTAAATTTAGTGTAAAAAAAAATTTAAAAATGCCAATTTAATTGATGGTGTTTGGTGTTTTTTAGAACTGGCAAGTAATTTTTCAGTAGGTTAGTGGTTGTTAGTAATGTAGAATATATGCTAGACTGTTGAGGTACTCTGATGGTGTTATTGTATCAAATTGTTGTATTTTTGCCAAAATTCTTTCAGTAATTTCTTTGCTTTTTTTACTTGTGCGTGGGTTCAGGCTACCTGACAGTCACTGAGCAAGTGTAATTTCTTGGAAACTTTGTTCCTTTTTCAAAATTTCCATAAAATGATACAGGTTTGGGTGGGGTTTACCTATTACTTTATTGAAGGCGTTGTGCCATCCTTCAATGGCATTATTAGTCTTTGCACCACCTTCTAAACAGGTTTGGTAGCAGTTCCACCATTCTATAGGAAATCTTGGCTTTCGTCTGCGACCAGATCTGTTTAGGTGTCCAATCCAGGTTTCTTCGAAGTAATTTAGTAAGGGTTCTAATTTGTCTTCATTTTGTGTATAATAGTTAGATTCTGTTATTGCGGTGTAATACTCATCTACTTTTGTAGGTGGTACAAAGCATAATGCTGTGAGTTTTTTTAATTCAAATTGCAGTATGCAATCTGAGAAATTTTCTCTACTTAGGGATGATTTTAGTATTCTACGCCAATATGCTTGTGAAAAGTGGAAAAAGCATCCTTGAATTTGGGTTTGTGGATATATTTTTAGTATTGTATTTATCATTGATAATTTGAAATCTAGTATTACTTTTCTAGGTGTTTTATTTAATGTTTTGTTTTTGATTGTTGATAAAAATTCATTGTATGTAGAGGAATGTTTATCAGGTAGTAATGCATACACTAGGGGGATTGTAGTGTTATTTTTTGTGGCATGTATGGTGAAAATTTGAGTGAATGGATGGGGTGTAGATTTAAAAGTTCCATCCATCATCCAAATTTCACTATTTTGTAGGATTAGTAAGTTGGATGTTGTGCTGAATATTAAAATTCTTTTTTGAGCGTTTTCGTTGTCGTGAATGAGGAAAGTTTCTTTGGAGAAGGTAATTGTTAGTTCTGGGGGGATGTTAATGTCTTCATAGGTTTGTGGTGTTATATGTTGGGGATTACTTGCCAGTCTTTCTTGTTGAAATATTCTCCTACGGTTTGGTACAGAAGGCATGCTACCAGAAATCTGTACTGGAATATTTTGTACTACCTCCCTTATAACTTGTCCGCAGGAGTCATTGGAGGTGTGTGCAATGTTTTTTATTTTTTGTATGTTTTCTCTTTTCTCAATTTCTATTGCAGAGGCAGAGTGGTTGTGATCTGATGTTTTAACAACTGTGTTTTCTAGAGTTACAGCTCTGCCTCTACAATGTGAAGAGTAGAATTGTACACACCTCCAATCGCTCCTGAGGTTGACAACCTTGTCTCTGCAATAAAGATAACCTTCATACTTTAGTAGCTGGTTTCCGGTTCTTGAGGTTATGTAACTTGCTTCTCCTTGTGATGCCATTTGTGAAATATCTGTAAATAATATAAAAGAAATAGGTTAAAAGAAGTTTGTAGTTTTTATTATTAAATTTGTGGTGGATTTAGTTTACTACTTAGTAAGTTAATTAATATATAATGTGTTCTATTTGTAAGTGTTTGGTGTAGGTGGTTTGTTATCTTTTATATTTGGTGATTGTGTGTTATTTATTGAGGTAATTAGGTTAGTGGGGGGTTTAGGTTTTGGGGAGGGGGTGGGGGTTAGGGCGTTTTAGGTTTTGGGGTGGGGTTGTGGGGTGGGGTGTTTTTGGTTTTGGGGAGGGGGTTGGGGTGAGGGGGTTTTAGGTTTTGTGGTGGGGTTGGGGGGGTGGGCGTTTTTGGTTTTGGGGAAGGGGTTGGGGTGAGGGGGTTTTAGGTTTTGCAGTGGGTTTGGGGGGGTGGGGTGTTTTTGGTTTTGGGGAGGGGGTGGAGGGTGAGGGGTTTTTAGGTTTTGTGGTGGGGTTGGGGGGGTGGGGTGGGGTGTTTTTGGTTTTGTGGAGTGGGTGTGGGGTCAGGGGGTTTTTGGTTTTGGCGTGGGGTTGGGGGTTGGGGCGTTTTTGGTTTTGGGGAGGGGGTGGAGGGTCAGGGGGTTTTAGGTTTTGGGGTGGGGTGTTTTTGGTTTTGGGGAGGGGGTGGGGGTTAGGGGGTTTTAGGTTTTTGGGTGGGTTGGGGGTGGGGTGTTTTTGGTTTTGGGGAGGAGGTGGGGGTTGGGGGTTTTAGGTTTTGGGGTGGGGTTGGGGGGGTGGGGCGTTTTTGGTTTTGGGGAGGGGGTGGGGGGTCAGGGGGTTTTAGGTTTTGGGGTGTGGTTGGGGGAGTGGGGTGAGGGATGTAGGGTGAATGGTGATTATTAGTAATGCTTTTATTAAGAATGCTTTTACAATGAAATATTGTTGTTAAGGCATTTGTGGTAAAATTATTAGTAGTAAGAACAAGGTTGGTGTTCTGTCCTTGTTGTTAAGGTACTAGTTGTTTTGGAAGTTGGTGTTTTGTTGTGAAATTTATTTATGTTTATAGTCCAGCAGCTGTTTAGAGGTAAGTGTTTGGTGGAGTTGTAATAGTTATTTTTTTTATGTAATAAATGTACTGTGTTTGTGAAGTGTTTTTAATTTTATTGAATTTATGTGTTTGGTGTTAAGTTAAGGGGTATTTGAATAAGAATGTTTGTTTAGTTTTATTTAACTAGAGATTCTGGTTGTATGTTATAATGAAAATATTATACTTACTTTGAGTTTATTTTCTTATTTCAGATGTTCTTTTTTTTTTAATTGATTTATTTCACTTTTTTATGTCTTCTGGTGTTTTTTTGGGTTCTTGGAGTCTGTAAGAAATAAGAAAGAGTGTATTATTTAGTTTATTCTTTTGTTTTATTAATTATTTAGTTTTTTTGATTTAGAAGTAATTTTTTTAGTAGGTTTGAAATTTGGTGAATAATATTTGGTTTTTGGTTAAATTTATTAGGTGAATTAATTTAAAAAAAAACTAATTTGTAGATTTAATATTTTATATATATATTTTAATTATATTATGGTATTCGTTATTTAACAATTTTTTTAATGCAATTGTTTATGGTTTAGTGAAATTGTTTTTGAATAATGGTAATGGTTTACCTTTGATGGTGAAGGTGTGGTGTTTATCTTTTTGGTCAGATTCTTGATATTTATGCCTGTAAGAAAATAGTACGAAAGGTACATTAATTGTATATTATTTTAGCTGTGGTATAGGTTAGTAAATTTCTTTATATTTATTTATGGATATTTTATCTTGTTATCTCAGTAGATGGCGGTGTTGGATACATTATATTTAAATTCTTTTCCGTAGTGATATGCTCGTCTTCTCTGTAAGTTGTTCGGTGTAGTAATGAGTAGAAAATGGAGGTCGTTGGTATTTATATGTGTTTTTGTAAGTATTGTTTTATTTGTAAATTGAATGTGTTTTCGATGTGTTTTTTTATTATGAATTCGTTTGTGATGTTAGATATATATAATTGTGGAGTGTATTTGTTTTGTAGTTTGTATTTTTTTTATGTTCGTTCTCGTTTGTTTAGTAGAGGAAGTACTTCATGGGTCATGTAGAAAGTGTTGTAGGACTATCTTTTTATGTAGGGTTTTTTTTTAGTATTGTGTTTGCTTTATAATTATTTAAGTATTATTTATTTTGATTTAAAACGGTGTTTATATGTTTTGGATTTTTGTGATGTTTTGTTTTTTGTATGTAGGAAATATATTGTTATTTTAGATTTCGTAAATTTTTTACGTAGTACTGTAGTGGTTTTAATATTTTATTTATTAATCGTTATTGTTTAGTTGTGATATTAATTATTAATATTTTTCGTTGTTTGGAGTTCGTTTTAAATATATTAGGTGTTTAGGCGTTTTCGGTGTTGGGTAGTATTTGTTTGGGTATTCGTTGTTTGGCTAGTCGTTTGTTTGGGTAGTAGTTATTTTAGGATTCGTTGTTTAAGTATTCGTTGTTTGGGTAGTAGTTTGTTTGGGTATTCGTTATTTGGGGAGTCGTTATTTAGGTAATATTTTTTTTGGGTAGTCGTTGTTTAGGTAGTAGTTATTTGGGGAGTCGTTGTTTAGGTAGTCGTGGTTTACATAGTAGTGGTTTAGTGGAATATTCGTGATTTAGTGGTTTTCGTAGTCGTTAAATAGGTGTTCGTTGTTCAGGAATAATTTAGTTAATGTTTTTTTTCGTTGTTTAGACTTCGTTGTAAAATAATTCGTTTTATAGGTTTTTTCGGTGTTGGGAAGTCATTGTTTAAGTAGTAGTTGTTTAGGTAGTAGTGGTTTAGTGTCATATTCCTCACTAACAGATGTATTGGGCCAAGTAAACATTGGGCTGGTGTTTGGAGTTAGAGAAGCAGGGCCTCCCGGGATTTGCAGTCAGGTCACTCTCTCTGCTCCCTAAAACTTGACAAATATTATGTAGTACACATCTGTATACAGGCTGCATTTAGGTTTGAACATACATTTACATTTTGGAACATATAATGAATCCTGAAATGTGCTTTTGGTATTGTGAGATCTACAGGCACCATTAGGACATATGGCATTTGATGGGCCTTGGTACCTGTGATGTTGGGTCTAATGATACACCTTGACACTGTTAAAACTCAGATACTCCGGGTATTAAATGTTGGTGAGGTACATGAACAAGAAATTGATAAAAGCTGACCTGGAGCATGCATAACATTGCAGTTTTGTGACTGTTTTTGTGTTGCAACTTACAAGACTCTACTGCCCAGGTATTCTTTTCAAGCCCTCAAGATGGAGGATGGCAAATACCATCTCCTCCCATCAAAAGAGTCGGAAAGGAGTATTTGCATGGCCTCGACCAGTCTTCTTGGCCTCCAGCTGGTGCCTGAAGACAAGGGAATGAACCATCCCCCGAGGTTGTTCCACCTCTTCCTAATGTCCTCCTTTGTATGCAGGGTGGTGCCTACAGTATTCACTCTGTTGACTACCCGTCCTACATTTCCATTTTGCTACTGACAGGAGTGTGCTGGTCTTGGGCTCCAAACAATTGTGTCTCTACTCTTATGATTTCATCCACCATGAGCCTCAACTCATCTTCTGAGAAACGGTGATTTTTGGAACATGACATGGTGGAAAAAACAGGGGAAGTGCAATAGGGAGTGAATGGGCAAAAGTGTGTGCAGGGTGTTTTATTGGACGGTGGAAAAAGGGGTGCCTAATATATATAAAATTCGATAAATGCTGTTCGAGGATTTTTGGTCCGTGTGGAAATGCAGAGGATTGTGGTCTGTGAAGGGGTGTGTTTTAAAGTGTGATTTGCAGGTGTGTCCACTGGACCAATGTGTGTCAGCTGCGTTGTTTTTAAACTCATCCAATGTGCACTTGTCTGTTACCGCTGTAGACGTGTACCACAGTGGTCACCGCCACTGGCTCACTGCCGCGAGGAGACTGCCATGACGACTGCATGTTTGTAATAGGCTCAGTGGTTGGATGTGGCGCTGATGGTGCTGGAGGTCATGCCACCTAGATACAAGCTGCCGCGCCACTGGCGGTCTGCCATTTTTGCTTGGTGACTGGCGGTCCTGCCTGTTTGTATCGTGATACAGCTGTCTGACGACGTCCAGCGCCACAGTCTTTTTAGGTTCGCCAACATGGTGGTCTGGTGGTACGACTGGCAAACCCGTAATCAGGCCTTTAGCTACATTAGGGTAACTGCTTTGGGGGTGATGGGTTTCCAATTTACTGTTTCCACTCCAAAAAACACATTGGAGAAAGTGTTTGACTTTGGAGTGATTACATTTACTATCCCCAATTCAGACTTAGCCACACTGGGGAACAATATAGGCGTTGAAAGTATTAGATTTACTAATCTCACTCCAAATGTAACCATGTTTTCAAAATGTTACATTATTTATTCTAAAATATTTAAAACAATAAATAATAGCAAAGTATAAATATAAAAATAGCTAAAAAAAAATAAAATAGTTAAAACATTTTAATATATTTACAAATGTATTGAAATATTCTAAAACATTTTTGATTAATATACACCCACAGCTCAAGAATATACACCAAATTTTAAAATTTGAAATGTTATCATAAAGATTATCAAACATAACAAAAAAACTTTACAAATACTTTCCACCCAATTCTATTATTAGCACTATGGCCAACTCCTAAAATATTTGCTAAAAAAATAACATACATAATAAAAAGTTACATCAAAAAAATAAAAATCAATCATTAGATTATTAATGCTACAAAACATAGCATAAATGATAATTTATACAACAATATTTAAAATCTCGATATTACCTCTGACTATATTAAGCCATAATAGAAAACAACATTATTACCTGTGATAAAGTTTTCCACGAAATAAATGGCAGTTTTTTATTACTGCGAAGATATTAAATACTGACAATATTTAACACAAAATTAATATAGAACACCTAGACGAGTGCTGTGATGGCCACTGTTAGTATTTAAAGCCCTGTTAGCAAGTACTAGTATTATCCCTTATTAATAAAAACATTAATGATTTGAAGTGCAGGAATGGTGAATCACTAATTACTGGTATAGCACATCTGCTGTCTACTGTGCGTGCAACAGCACGTTTGAGAATGGCTGGTACCGCATACCTAACAACCTTGGAATAATGTGCCCCATCTCAGACTGCTAGTGAGGTTAGGGTGGTCTTTAGAAGGGACGGGCTCAACCTACTGTTCTGTAAAAGCACACAAAGGCACCAAGTGCTAGCTCGCATGTTTGGGAGTGCTTGCAAAACCTCTAATGTCTTACAATTAAGCAGAGCCTTCTCACAGGAGCTCGAAACCTAAACTGTTTCAAGTTTTCCATCAGACGTTAGTGTTCAGCACGTAATAGCGTCTCTTGTGACACACTGCAGCACTGTGTGGCAGATTGATACAATTCATTTACAACTTTGAAGTTGACTAAACAGACCCAGCTGACTAAGCAGGCCCATTATTACGCCGTGAACCTTTTCATTAAATACTTATATCTCTGCAGTGTAATTTGACATCGGTTCTGCAGTCGTCCAGTGCCATCCCGCTCTATATATCTGCCGCTTGCTCGTGTTTTTTGTTCTGGTGTGGCTATACATTCATTCCATTCCATTTGGAATTTAGCTTTCCAGCCAATATGATTTCGGCGAGGTTCTTGTACTCATCATGTGCTCATATTAGCAGGAGAAACTACTGAACTCTTATAGGCCTATGTAACTTCACCACAGCTACTAGTGTCATTCAGCACTCTTTCTCCTTGATTATGTTTGCAAAGCTGCCCCTAAAATACCTGGGCGAAATTGGTGTTTAGGCTGGCCTTACAGTACAGCTTCATCCAGACCTTATGTGACCAACAAAAAAGCTTTCAGAAGTGCTGCTGAGAGGGGACCATAGCCTTTACCCACATGGCAGTAATCTTGAGTACAGCATTTGATTAGCTAGAAATTGTGTGATTCCACTGAAGAAACAGTGATTTTGTTGCACTTTTCGGCTTATGTTCAATACAGCAAGACTGGCTTTGTTGTAGGTGCAAAGTCAATGATCAAGGCCTGATCTGATCTGAAATAATATGACAAAGACACTAAGGCGGTCACCGCCCGCCATGCGGTTACCGCCGAATGGCCGCCTGCAGCGGGAAAGCCCCTGCAACGAGGAAGCTGGCTCCGAATGGAGCCGGCGGAGTTGCAGGAGTGCGACAGGTGCAGTGACACCCGTCGCGATTTTCACTGTCTGCAAAGCAGACAGTGAAAATCTGTATGGGGCCCTGTTAGGGGGCCCCTGCACTGCCCATGCCAGTGGCATGGGCAGTGCAGGGGCCCCCAGGGGCCCCACGACACCCGTTCCCGCCATTCTGGTTCTGGCGGTGAAAACTGCCAGAAACAGGCTGGCGGGAACGGGTGTCGGAATCCCCATGGCGGCGCTGCAAGCAGCGCCGCCATGGAGGATTCCCTGGGCCAGGGGAAAACCGGCGGGAAACCGCCGGTTCCCCTTTTCTGACCGCGGCTTTACCGCCGCGGTCAGAATAGCCCAGGAAGCACCGCCAGCGTGTTGGCGGTGCTTCCGCTGCCCCCCGCCCTGGCGGTCAGAGACCGCCAGGGTTGGAATGAGGGCCTAAGGGCCTGATTTAGATTTTGGCGGAGGGGTTACTCTGTCACAACAATGATGAATATCCCGTCTGCTGAAATCTAAACCCCGTAGGAAACAATGGGATTTAGATTTCAGCGGACAGGATATCCGTTACTGTTGTGATGCACTAACCACTCCACCGAAGTATAGATTAGGCCCTAAATTATTGTAAAAAACATATGTTAAAAAACAATATGCATTTAAGGGTAGATTGCTATTACTAAGTAATAAGGTGTTGCAGAGAAGTACATTGTTACATATAATCTCACAGATTACATTAATTGTTTATTATAAAAGGTTACAATAAAGACAGCAGGCCTCAGGTAAGTATTGTGAAGAGCATATGTTAAAGTTAATAGGATTTAAGGGTGGATTGTTACTACTTTGTATTAACGCCTACATAGAGGTATTTTCTTACACTGAACCTCACAGATTACTGTAGTAGGCAAAGATTATGATGTTGCTTACCCTCCTTAACAAGCCTTGGGGACACAAGATTTACACTGCGATAATCCTCATTAGGCCTTCTTAGGATGGATAGCATTTTGCTTTGTCAATGATGATTTTATATAAATGTGTAGTTCTTTGACTGTATTCCTGATGATTTCCTTGTGGGAAACTTATACTCAGTAAAGTAGGCCTGGGTCAGTTATGTTGACAAGCCAATGATAAATGTAATAGGCTTGATTGGTGCCCTGGGAAACATTATGTCCAAAGCCATAGGTCTGATCTGTTTATTACAAAACGTTATGCTAAAGGCAATAGGCCCGGCACGTTGATTGTGAAAATTATTTGCCAAATCCAACAGGCCTTTAAAAGTGGCTTGTTCTGATTCTATGTAACAGGCTGTAGACAAGCTACTGTAGCTGGCAAGGGTTTTGGTGTGTCACCCCTCTGAAGGACCTTGCAGGTAGAAGATTTTTACCTTGATAAATGCCTTTTTAAAATCTATTGCATATTGTTTTGCCAAATGTAGTTTTGTACAAATTTGAATTTTATAACTTTGAGCATAAGAGTTGCCAACTTATCTGCACTTTAGTAGGCATGTGCTGGTTATGGTGTCAAGCTAATTGTAAAGGTTATGGTGGTCATTACAACCCTGGCGGACGGTGTTAAAGCTGCGGTAATACCGCAAACAGGCCGGCGGACAAAAAGAGGGAATTATGATCGTGGCGGAAACCGCCAGCATAGACAGTCACTTTAACACTCCGACCGCCACGGCGGTACAGACAAGCAGCGCGGCGGTCACCGCCAACAGACAGGCAGAAGACAATGTACCGCCCACAGTATCATAACCCGCCAATCCGCCACCTTTTCCGTGGCGGATTCACCGTGGATAAAAACACGGCGGAAACAGCCATTACAAAGGGAAAACGCTCACCTCTACACACTCCACGGGGAAGGAGGCCACCATGGAGCCAGAACTACAAATACTCCCTGCTCTTGTCTTCCTGCTCCTCTATGAACACCAACAACGTCGGCGCCGAAGACAATGGTGAGTACTGCACCTACGACATAGGGGAGGAGGGAGGCAAAAGTCACGGACACACACACGCAACACCCCCACCCCCACCCCGACCTTCACCCACTACAACACACACACCAATGCATTTCCAAACAGCACAGTAACAACCCACAACCCCCCCAGATGAATGCAAAGACAAAAGGAAATCAGTTCAAACTTTGTAATGTATCACAATACAGTAACCAATGATATACAGATATATATAAACATTGTAAAAATCATACATCACGATTAGTACTGCAGGTATGCACATATCAATGTCCGTGGACCACTGGGCCCACAATGCATGGGCGAGGCCCACACTAGATACCTGTCCACAAACGGAGGGAACACTGCAGGGGCATCAGGTAGAAATACAACAGGTACCTCAGGGGGAAGGGAAGGGGGGGACACCTTAGCCGGATGACTGCACCACGCCAGATCCACGACGGGGCTCCATGCCCATTGATGTAT
This sequence comes from Pleurodeles waltl, assembly GCF_031143425.1. Taxonomy (NCBI): domain Eukaryota; kingdom Metazoa; phylum Chordata; class Amphibia; order Caudata; family Salamandridae; genus Pleurodeles; species Pleurodeles waltl. The sequence continues at coordinate 380,660,693 of NC_090442.1, forward strand.
CCTGGGGAGTGCAAAGCCACAGTCTCACAAGTCTCTACAGTGGGTGGGTTGCCCACTGTACCATCCTGGGGAGTGCAAAGCCACAGTCTCACAAGTCTCTACAGTGGGTGGGTTGCCCACTGTACCATCCTGGGGAGTGCAAAGCCACAGTCTCTCAAGTCACTCCAGTGGGTGGTTTGCCCACTGCTTTATCCTGGGGAGTGCAAAGCCACAGTCTCACAAGTCACTCCAGTGGGTGGTTTGCCCACTGCTTTATCCTGGGGAGTGCAAAGCCACAGTCTCACAAGTCTCTACAGTGGGTGGCTTGCCCACTGTAACATCCTGGGGAGTGCAAAGCCACAGTCTCTCAAGTCACTCCAGTGGGTGGTTTGCCCACTGCTTTATCCTGGGGAGTGCAAAGCCACAGTCTCTCAAGTCACTCCAGTGGGTGGTTTGCCCACTGCTTTATCCTGGGGAGTGCAAAGCCACAGTCTCACAAGTCACTCCAGTGGGTGCTTTGCAAACTGCTTTATCCTGGGGAGAGCAAAGCCACAGTCTCACAAGTCTCTACAGTGGGTGGGTTGCCCACTGTACCATCCTGGGGAGTGCAAAGCCACAGTCTCTCAAGTGGATAACAGTCTCCACTGGTTCTGGAGGGGGACTGGTGCCCAGAGTGCTTCATCCTGTGCAGGACAGACGGAGTGGATGGAGGTCTCCACTGGTTCTGGAGGGGGACTGGTGCCCAGAGTGCATCACGCTCCCCGTGATGGTCCCAGTTCCGTCACTGTCCCAGCTGCACATGGGCTAACGATGCTTGATTTGGCGGTCTTTGCCCTGTTCAGTGGTCTTCACCATGGCGGTCTTTGCCCTGTTCAGCGGTGCTTGCCTTTGCTGTCTCTGACCTTTTCAGCGGTGCATTGCCATGGCGGTCTTTGCCCTGTTCAGCGGTCTTCACCATGGCGGTCTTTGCCATGTTCAGCGGTGCTTGCCTTTGCTGTCTCTGACCTGTTCAGTGGTGCATTGCCATGGCGGTCTTGTCCCTGTTCAGCGGTCTTCACCATGGCGGTCTTTGCCATGTTCAGCGGTGCTTGCCTTTGCTGTCTCTGACCTGTTCAGCTGTGCATTGCCATGGCGGTCTTTGCCCTGTTCAGCGGTGCTTTGCCCTGTTCAGCGGTCTTCACCATGGCGGTCTTTGCCCTGTTCAGCGGTGCATTGCCATGGAGGTCTTTGCCCTGTTCAGCGGTGCTTGCCTTTGCTGTCTCTGACCTGTGCAGCGGTGTGTGGCATGACGGTCCCTCAGTGCCCAGCGGGGCTGTGGCTGCCGGGGCCCTCCAGGTCACTGACGCTGGGGGTGGTCTCCGGACCAGTGACGATAATGCTGCACTCCAGGGCACTGACGCTGGCGGTGGTCTCCGGACCAGTGACGATACTGCTGCCCTCCAGGGCACTGACTCTGGCGGTGGTCTCCGGACCAGTGACAATACTGCTGCCCTCCAGGGCACTGACTCTGGCGGTGGTCTCCGGACCAGTGACGATACTGCTGGCGGTGGCGTCCCGACCGGCGGGGAGGATTGCGGCCTTCTCCGACGTGCTGCTCTTACCAGACCTTGGAGACCTCTTCTGCCCCTTCACCACCTTGGGAGGAGTCACAGCTGACTCGACACTCCCCCCGGGACCCTTGTGGGCGGCTTTGTCAGCAAGTGTCTTCCCCCTCTCCCGTCGGGCACTGTCCAACTTCTGGTGCTTCACAGGGGGTGGACTGGCAATGCTTTGGCTCCGTGTCACACTGGCTGCCCTGGTGCCCGGTGCACTCCACATACCTCGAACAGGCGCCACTGGTACCGGAATCTTTTTGGCTGAGGTGCTACTACGGGACCTATGAATTGGAGGGGGTGGGGTGATGGGACAGAGGTCAAGGTTGCTCAGGAAAGTTTTCTGACGAACACTGGGACGGGTAGCTGGAGGGGGTCTGGGAGTGGAGGAAGAGGAGGTGGTTGTAGGAGGTGTAACTTTTGGTGATTTGGGTGCAGGTACTGGAGGCTGTCGTGAGGTGGATGGATGTTGGGTTTGTGGGTGCCCGCGTTTGTGTACTTTGGGAGGGGGCGTCACAGACACACTGGGAGTGGACACAGGGGATGTGTAAATGGTAGTGGGGGTGGTGAGTGCAGGTGAGCGGGTGTGGTGCTGGGTGTTCTGGTGCAAGTCCTAGTGGCTGTAGATGTAGTGCATGCAGGTGAGAGTGTAGATGACACTGGGAGGGAGGAGGGAGACGACGAGGAGGGGGACACAGTGGAGGCAGTGGATGTTGCTGTGTCTGTATATGGGGGATGCTTGTGTGAGTGCCTGGGGATGTGTGGTGCCTATGTTTGCCTGAGCTACTGTTGTGTGTTGAGGTGTGTGCATGCTTGTCTGATGGTGTGGTTGGGATAGGCTGGGGTACAGGGGATTGGGTCTGGGTGGAGGAAGTTGGAGGGGGGAGGCTAGAGACAGGGACAATGGCTGCCATCAGTGCTGAGGCCAGAGATTGCAGGGTTTGATGATGGGCAGCCTGACCAGAATGAATGCCCTCCAGGAATGCATTTGTGTGTTGCAACTCCTTTTCTACACCCTGGATGGCATTCACAATGGTAGACTGCCCAACAGTGAGTGACCTGAGGAGGTCAATGGCCTCCTCACTGAGGGCAGCAGGGGTGACAGGGGCAGGGGCTGAGGTGCCTGGGGCGAAGGTGATGCCCACTCTCCTGGGTGAGCGGGCACGGAGCAAAGGCTGAGGGGCTGCTGGGAGGGCGGTGCTGGTAGGGGGGGTGGCGGCTGTACCTGTAGAAGTGGGGGGCACAGATGGTGCCATCAGCACAAGGGAGCTCCCATCGGCAGACGAGTCCGTGTCGCTGTTTGCTGATCCGGTGACCGACGTGAAGCTCCCCTCGCCCTCCGTCCCACTGGTGTATTCAGAGTCTGTGGTGTGGCCCTCCATGGCCATGTGGGATGCAGCTCCCTCGTGCTCCGGTGCCACTGTACCTCCACCTGATGATGCTGATGCACAAAAGAACAGGGCGAGCACAAAAAGGGGTGGGGAAACAGAAGAAAGACAGGTTGAGTGCATGGCTTACCGCTACCGTTGGCGGACAATACAGACACAGCAGCCCCCTGCACTACGCCGTGCTCTTGGCCTCTACAGATGCAATTTCTGGGATATGGCCTACATGGCTATAAGTGTCATCTGTCCACATAGATGACACAGGGGCATGTATACCTGTACTTGGCACTCTACTGCGGTGGGGTGGGGGGCCACAGGGCCATGCCTTACGAAGGGGCCTAGCATACAGAACTCGCCGTGGCCTAGGGAAACCCACAGTCCTCCTCCCCCACACAGAACCCTCCAATGCGCGCTAAGTCCGCAGAATGAGAGTGTACTCACCCCCTTGTGTCTGCTGGGATGCCCTCAAGCGCCCATCCAACTCAGGGTAGGCCACCGCCAGGATCCGGAACATCAGGGGGGTCATGGTGCGACGGGCACCCCTTCCCCGTCTTCTTGCTCCAGCGGCGAATGTCCTCCCATCTTTTACGGCAGTGGGTGCCCCATCTCTGGTGGACCCCCAGGGTCCGGACGTCCTTGGCGATGGCACGCCAAATGTCCTTCTGGTGGGCGCTGACCTACATGACATGTATAGGGGAAGAAGAGAAGTCATTACCAACTGCACCGTCGAAGTGAGTGGCACCCCATCCCTACCCTTGCCATGTGGCACATGCATTCACAGTCCATCATGGTCGTAGAACTCTGCCCCCTTCCTACTGACATCCAGCCCTCTCCACCCAGCATAGCCCATACAACGTGCTCCCTGTGTACTTACCTGTTGGTCTGGAGGACCGTAGAGTAGCGTGTACTGGGGGAGGACCCCGTCCACGAGCTTCTCCAACTTCTGACCAGTGAAGGCAGGGGCCCTTTCCCCAGACGCAGCAGCCATTGTCTCTTCCAGACCGAGGTCACAGCAGCACTTGCAGTGTAGGTCCTCTCCTGTCGAAGATCAGGTATCGAGTGATTGAACAGATAGAAAATGGTGGTCACGTCCGTGGCGGTGACGTCCGCGGCGGTGCGTATCATCACCGCCGACGCAATTCATCATTGGCTCCTGGGACCCATAGGGTCCAATGTTGACCAATGCAGCATTGCGCCGCGGGGCGCCAGGGGCCCACATGGCTTCATTTACTACTGCGTCATCACATACCTAGGCCTTCACTCAACACACATACAGTAAGAGTATTGTATTTGGTGTCGTGTTCTGCGTAGCTGTGGGTACATACCTGAGAATTTGTTGACTCTGTGGTCGCTGTTGTCCTTCTTAGGCACCGTCAGCTGGGACATTTGAGGAGATGGCGGAATCATCCGGTGTACCGACCGCTGGTGGACCTGTTAACAATGGAGGAGCGACATTTGATCATCACCTACAGGTTTGACTGTGCCACAATCCAGGAACTGTGTACCCAGTTGGAGCCAGACCTGATCTCACCAATCCGCCATCCCACAGGAATACCCCCTGAAGTGCAGGTGCTATCAGTGCTCCATTTCCTTGCAAGTGGATCATTTCAAACAACAGTGGCCATGGCATCAGGGATGTCCCAGCCTATGTTTTCCAACGCGTTGTCCAGAGTGTTGTCTGCCCTGCTGAAACACGTGAGGAGCTACATCGTTTTCCCTCAGGTGGAGGATTTGGCTACAGTTAAAGGTGACTTCGATGCCCTGGGACATATCCCCAACATCATAGGTGCTATGGATGGCACCCATGTAGCTCTGGTCCCCCCCCCCCCGCAGGAGTGAACAGGTGTACAGGAACCGGAAGAGTTATCATTCCATGAATGTACAGATGGTATGTTTTTGCAGACCAGTACATCTCCCAGGTAAATGCTATGTTCCCTGGCTCAGTGCATGACGCCTACATCCTGCGTAATAGCAGCATCCCGTATGTGATGGGTCAACTCCAGAGGCACCGTGTGTGGCTATTAGGGGACTCTGGTTACCCCAACCTGTCATGGCTATTGACCCCAGTGAGGAATCCCAGGGCAGAGGAACGCTACAATGAGGCCCATGGGCGGACTAGGAGGGTGATCGAACGCACCTTCGGTCTCCTGAAGGCCAGGTTCAGGTGCCTCCATATGACAGGTGGTTCCCTATTCTACTCACCAAGGAAGGTGTGCCAGATCATTATTGCCTGCTCGATGCTTCACAATCTTGCTTTGCGACGCCAGGTGCCTTTTCTGCAGGAGGATGGTCCAGATGACGGTGTTGTGGCTGCTGTGGAGCCTGTGGACAGTGATGGGGAGGAAGCTGAGGATGAAGACATAGACAACAGGGAGTCAGTCATCCAGCAATATTTCCAGTGACACACAGGTGAGAACAATTTATTTACTATTACATTCACTTTCACACTTCTACCTCTATCCTGTCTGTCAATTTGAAGCAGTATTTGGTAACTGAGTTGTACATTTCCGTTACGGTTTCACAGGTGTGGTTACCAAGGTGTGTCATCTGCTTGCATCCTTCATGGACTTGTGATGTGTGACATAGGTATGTTGGCATTACATTTGAAAACGCATTTTGTCACTGTCAGAGCTAATACACATTTTCTAAATCACAGACTGACTCCAGATTGTTTTGTGGTTCAAGGGTGTTTATTGAAGTGCTAATTATTGGAGGGGGTGGCAAAACGGTGATGGGTGATGGTGGAGGAATGTCCATGGCAGAGTCCAGTCTATTAGTCTCACAGGTGCACTGCCCATATGGGCATAGGAAGTGGAGCTGGGGCAGTTTAAGTATGGACAGGGTGACAAAGTGGGACAGTGGGATGACAATCAGGGTGGTCTCATTTCCTGGCGGGGGTCTTGCCATCTTGCTCTGTCCTGTTCCTGGATCTCAGGGACCGCTTGCGGGGTGGTTCTCCGTCTGCAGGGGGTGGGGTGCTGGTGTGGTGGTCCTGTGGCGGGGCGTCCTGTCCACTAGTGCCGGCGGAGGTGGTGGGCAGTTCATCGTCCAGGCTAGTGTCAGGGGCCTCTTGATGCGCCACGGTGTCCCTCATGGTCTTTTGTATGTCCTTCAGCACCCCTACGATGGTGCCCAGGGTGGAGCTGATGGTTCTGAGCTCCTCCCTGAAGCCCAAATACTGTTCCTCCTGCATGAGCTGGGTCTCCTGAAACCTGGCCAGGACGGTAGCCATCGTCTCCTGGGAGTGGTGGTATGCTCCCATGATGCAGGAGAGGGCCTCGTGGAGAGTGGGTTCCCTTGGCCTGTCCGCCCCTGTCGCACAGCAGCCCTCCCAGTTCCCCTGTGTTCCTGGGCCTCCGTCCCCTGGACCGTGTGCCCACTACCACTGCCCCCAGGTCCCTGTTGTTGTTGGGGTGGTGGGTTATCCTGGGTTCCCTGTAGTGGTGGACACACAGCTGATTGACATGTCCTGGGGACGGAGGTATGGGCCCGCTGGGTGGGTGCTGTGCTGGTGTTACCAGAGGGTGGAAGGTCAGTGTTGGGCTGTGCCTGTGCGAGGGGAACCGACTGTCCCGAGGCCCAAGATGGTCCGGGCTGGTCATCTGGATCCAGTTGGCCAGAGCTGCTGTCGTCACTGTGGGCCTCTTCTGTGGGTGGGTTGGAGATGTCTGGACCCTCCTGTCTGGTGACGTTACGTAGTGGTCCTGCAGGGGTATAAGAGCATGATTATTGCATGTGTGTGTGTCATGGTGTGCAATGGTTGGGTGTGCGTGTACCCCAGTGCAAGCATTCCTGTGTGGGGGCTTGTGTGATGATGGTTGGGGGGGTGTTATGGATATGTGCAGTGAGCATGCTTTAGTGATGGGTGTCCATGCTTAGTTGTGTCATGCAGGGCTTGGTGTTGGGATGTGTGGTTTGTGTTATTAGTACATTAGTGAGGAGTTGGAGTGATAGGGGAGGGGGTGAGGGTGGGGGTGTGTGATAGCATGCAGGTAGGGTGGGGGATATGATAGTTAAGATTTGACTTACCAGTGTCCATTCCTCCACCGACTCCTCCGAGGCCCTCTGGATGCATGATGGTCAAGACCTGCTCCTTCCATGTTGTTAGTTGTGGGGGAGGAGGTGGGGGTCTGCCGCCAGTCCGCTGAATAGTGATGTTGTGCCTGGAGACCACTGAATGCACTTTCCCCCGTAGGTCGTTCCACCTCTTCCTGATGTCCTCCCGATTTCTTGGATGCTATCCCACAGCGTTGACCCTGTCGACGATTCTTCGCCATAGCTCCATCTTCCTGGCTGTGGAGGTGTGCTGCATCTGTGATCCAAATAGCTGTGGCTCTACCCGTACGATTTCCTCCACCATGACCCTGAGCTCCTCCTCGGAAAACCTTGGGTGTCTTTGGCGTGACATGGGGTGGTGTAGGTGATGTGTGGGGTGGTGTATGTGTTGATGAGTGTGGTGATGTGTGGTGGTGTGGGGTGTTTTGTGCGTGGATGTTGTATGGGTGATGGTGTTGTGTGCCTCTGTGTGGTGGGGTTGTCTATTGCTGTGCTCTCTGTCTGTCGCCTTCGTCTATAAGTTTTGGTCATAGGGGTTTGTGGGTGATGTGGGTGTGTGTTTTATATAGTGTTGGGTGTGTGGGAGTGGTGTTTGTATGTGTATCAGGTGTGTGTATTTGGAATTGTCCAATGTGGCGGTGTTTTTGAGATGTGTGTGTATTTTGAGCGCAGCGGTGTGTACCGCCAATGGAATACCGCGGTTGAAAGACCGCCGCATGGATTCGTGGGTCGTGATAGCATGGGCGTGTTTCTGTTGGCATGACGGTGGAGGTTTTGTTTTCGCCAGTTTATCACTGACCTTTGGTGTGGCGGACTTGTGTGGGTGTCTGAATTTCGGCGGAATCCGAGATGTGGGTCATGATAACTGTGACGGAATTCCGCGGCCGCAGCGGTGTGTTGGCGGTCTTCTGCACGTCGGTAAGCGGCTTTTACCGCCACTGTTGTAATGACCCCCTATATGTCTTATTGGTAATTCGCAAAAGGTGTAGGTTCTGTTTATTTTTAAACGGAGTGTTAGAAATGGGGTTTCTGGTTGGCTAGGGTATGCACCTCAGCCAGGCAGAACTTACCCACTCTAGTCAGGGCAAGGGAGTTACACGTCCAAGATAACCCCTGCTCACCCCCTTGGTAGCTTGGCACGAGCAGTCAGGCTTAACCCGGAGGCAATGCGTAAAGCGTTTGCACAACACACACATACATGTGACGCAATATCCCCACCACAAAGGAAACACAACACCAGATTATATGAAAATATACTGTATTGTACACAACGTAATTATTAGACCAACATCACATAACAGTACTATCCTGCTACCTTAGCAGTTGTCAGAACGTTACACATTAGTTACTCTGCAAACTAGCAGTAGTCACACATAACACACAGGTTACTCAGTATTCTGCAACATAAGCAGTAGTCAGGAAACACGTTATCACATTAGAACACTTGTCATAAGAATATCATAAAACGCCCATAGTAGGAACATTAGAAAACCTATGGCAAGTTAGGGAAACATATTAGCAAGTCATGCCCATAAAAGGAACATGTGCACACATATGTAAAAGCATCATAGAACAGGTAGGTAATATACCACAATTAATAAAGTCTGTAGAAAGAACTTTAAATCGTAATTATATTTGTCCATTTAAAAGTACCTGGGAATGATGAAGAGGCACTTCCAGTGCCTAAAACGAATAATGGGGCCCCCAGCGCTCCTCTGCGCAAAACGGGGGCCTCCTTAACCATGGCAGATAGAGAGGGGCGGCACGCACCCTCTCTGACTCCTTGACGGGCCCCTTCTGGGACCCGTAATCACTGGGGCCCCCCCTGGACCTCCACCGGCCCTCCTGAGGGGGGCCCAGGTCGCCCAATAAGTTGAAATGGTGGAGGGGGCGATCGCGCCCCTAGGGCAGTGACCGGGGAGAAGGGAACTCCCGTTCCTCCCCGTGTCCTGCGTGCCAGGGGGGCAGCCGCCCTTGTCCGCGGTGCGGCTGCCCCAAAAGGAAGTATAAGGAGCAGGGACCTCCGTTGAGGTCCCTCGCCGGCTTCCTGCGGCAGCTGCACCCGGCCTGGTGCACGAACCGCTTCCCTGCCGTCCCTCGTCCACGAGGGAGGCAGTTTCGGGAGCGGGTGCCGGCGTGTGCCCCGGGGGCGCTCCGTAGAGCACGCGTCACCCGGGAGCACGACAGGAGCGGCCCTGCTCCTCTCTGCAACTCCGGCAAGTGCCCCGGGGGCACAATGAGCAGCGCGGTCCTTGCGACCGTTCTCAATGCGGCGCCCGGGCCGCGGCGGTGATTCTGCACCATATAAAAGCGCTGGAGAGGACGCAAAGGGCCTCCCCTAAGCCCGGGTTGCGGCGGTGATTTTCTTTGTAGCAGAAACGCGCTCCAGACAGCGCGAGGGCACCATTAAAAGCCCGGGCTGCGGCGGTGATTTCCTGTAGTCCAAGAAAAGCGCTTTTAAAGCGCGATAGCACCGCAGCAACTTCAACCCTGAAAAATAATGCCTTTTTCTCTTAAAGCATCCTGGGCAAGGATGTAAAAGATCGTTGCAGGGGTCAGGGGCCACAGCACCCTGCCCCTGGGAACAACTAAACAAGAAGGAGCACAGGGCTGGTGGGCCCAGCTACAGGCCAGCACAAGGGGTGCAGATGGTGGCAGTTCCTCCTAGTGACCAGGCAGGTCACAGGTCAGCACAGCAGCAGCAGTCCATGGCGGTTTCCTGGTGAGTCCATTCATCAGCGTTCTGTGTCCAGTTCCAAGTTCCAAGAATGTTCAAATTGTGGGGAAAATTCCCCTGTACTTATAGTCAGTTCTTACAGTGTTTTACAGTGGTAGGGAGAGGAGGTTCCAGCCAGTTACAACTGGTTCTGGGAGTGCCCCCTCTCTCCTTTCAGCACAGGCTCCAAACATCAGTGGGGGGTTAACGACCCTATTGTGTGAGGCCAGGGCACAGCCTTTACAAATGTAGGTGTGCCCCGCCTCTCCCTTCTCTCAGCCCAGGAAGACTATTCAGTATGTAGATGCACCTCAGTGACACCTCCACCCTCCCTGTGTACAGGCTGTCTGAAAAGTATGCACAAAGCCCCAACTGTCACTCTGCCCAGACGTGGATTGGAGTCAAGCTGCAAAACACCAGAATCATAAGCACAGATAAATGCGCACTTTCTAGAAGTGGCATTTCTGTGATAGTAATAAAAAATACACCCACACCAGTAAGCAGTATTTATTATCACCATCACAACCATACCAAACACGCCTACGCTAGCCCTCATAAATCAGACAATACCCCTACACATAAGGCAGGGCATTTCTAATGCAATCCTATGAGAAGGCAGCACTCACAGCAGTGAGACACCAAGTTAGGCTGTTTGTCACTACCAGGACAGGCCATGCAATATGGCACATGTCCTGCCTTTCTACATACATGGCACCCTGCCCACAGGGCGTACTTTAGGGGTGACTTACATGTAGTAAAAGGGGAGTTCTGGGCCTGGCAAGTAAATTTAGATGCCAGGTCCCTGTGGCAGAAAACTGCGCACACAGGCCCTGCGCTAGCAGGCCTGAGACAGGTTTGAAAGTCTACTTCAGTGGGTGGCGCAAGCAGCGCTGCAGGCCCACTAGTAGTATTTAATTTACAGGCCCTGGGTATAGAGATACCACTGTACAAGGGACTTATAGGTAAATTAAATATGCCAATCAGGTATAAGCCAATCATACCAACTTTAGATGGGAGAGCACCTGCACTTTAACACTGGTCAGCAGTGATAAAGTGCTCAGAGTCCTAGAGCCAACAGCGAAAGGTCAGAAAAACCAGGAGGAAGGAGGCAAAAAGACTAGGGATGACCATGCGTATGGCCAAAAGTCCAACACAACCCCCTACCAGCCAAAATCCAGGGGAGAACAATCAATACCTTGATGTACTTTCCTGATTGGGGCGATAGAACAAGGACCCAGGCCCACAACAGCAGGGGCATGTTCCAGTTCTACGCCTTCCTGACTCCACTGGGATCTCTCTGTCAATGCGTCCCAGGCAGCCTAGACCAACCAACGGGGATTCTCTAGCTGCCAATGGCCAGAACCAGGCCCCAGGCCATCTAGGAGCCTCTGGTCTCTGAAACCATAATGAGTGGGGGGCGGTAGCCCCAGGTGCAAAGCAACCTGTCTCCACTCCATTTTTGATCAGTTCAGGGGCTCTACCCTGCCACTGATCCACCAACCTAGGGTCCGCACCCATAGGTTCTACAGGGGCTAGAGGCGAGGCTCTCCTCCCTCTACCCCTCCTTCTAGGATCCCGCCCTCCTCTCCTAGGAGGGGTATCACCAGAATCCACACTTGCCAGGGTGCTGGGTACAGCAGCCCTGCACAACTTTCTCGCCAGCCCAGGATCACTACCTGGCGACTGACCACCCAACCTAGGGACGACACCCTTGGGTTGCACCGGGGTCCAGGGCGGGCTTCCCCCTCCCTGACCCCCACTTCCAGAGTCCTGCATCTCCCCACCTCGGGAGAAGCCACCAGAAGTTTCACACAGGGGGGTGAGCACACTAACCGCCCCCCCAACCAGGTCAGAGTTTACCCCCTGAACCTGTCTATCTAGTCCAGGGACGACACCCTTAGACTGGACCATTGCCCAGCGAACCAGGACTTCCTTGGGAGCACACCTACCCCCTACCAGATCAGAGCTTACCCCCTGAATCTGGCAATCCAACCCAGAGTCACTACCCTGCGGTTGAACCACTGCCTGGCGCACCAGGACTTCCTTGGGAGCACACGTACTCCCCATCAGGTCAGAGTTTACCCCCTGAACCTGATCATCCAACCCAGAGTCACCACCCTGCGGTTGAATCATTGCCTGGCGCACCAGGACTTCCTGGGGGGCACACCTACCCCCCACAAGGGAAACACTTTCCCCAAGGGCCATACAAGAGTCTGGCTGGCGCAGGTCTCCTGACCTCTGCCCATCTGACAGAGTCTGGATTCCCCCCAGCCCAGAAATGGTCTCACCAAGGTCATTCCTGGGGGGCTCTGCACTCAGAGCTGACCCCTGACCCTCCAGGTTCTCCACTGGGGCCCGCAGCCCCCTCTCAACCCTATGCCTGGATTTCCGCCTCCTCCGCTGTAGAGCTAGACTACCAGACACCAGGACCGGCGGAACGCTATCACCAGCCACCCGCCCAAGTCCTAATGACAAAATGGGATCCTTCTGAACAGCTGGCCCTACGGCACAGGCTAGGCTCACCTCCTGGCGTTCACTCATGGAACCCCCCAGGACCTGGGACTGGAGCTCGGGTACCCTGGGCCTCAGCCCAACCCCATTCCCTCTCCTCTGAGACTGGACATGGGGTGCCTTACCCGCCCCAATACACTGGGACCTACCTGGGACACAAGCCTTTCCCACCACACCTGGTTGGGAAACACCTAGACCACTCTCATTAGGAACACCCCCTAATGTCACACCAGACCCTCTGGTACGCAACCAGAAGTCTGCCTCCTTTGCAAGCTCCCTGGGGTCAGAGAGCTCACACACTGACAAGTGTTGGCGTAACTCTGAAAAACAACAACGAAACAGGTGCTCTCTGAGAATCAGATTAAACAGCCCTTCAAAATTGTTTACTGTGCTACCCTTCACCCATCCATCTAGTGCAATGCAGCAAGCCTCCACAAACTCCTCCCAAGACTGGTGGGACAGTTTCTTACCACCCCTAAACCTTTTTCTGTATTCCTCAGGGGAGAAACCATACTTCACAATCAGTGCGTTCTTCACAGCGGAGTACCCCTCCCTGTCACTCTCTTCTAGAGTCAGTAGGGCATCCCTCCCCTCCTCAGGAATAAAACTCCCTAGGCCAGTTCCCCAATCCTTCTCAGGGATCCTGCGCTCTACCAGAGCCTTCTCATATTCCTTTAACCACTGACGTATGTCACCCCCCTCTTGGAACCTAGGTACCAGATCTATGGGTATGTGAGGAACCTCTTTGCTACAGCACTGTACATTGCTGCCACCACTGGACTCCACCTGCAACGCTGGTGAGTCCAGAACCTTCAGACTGCGCTCTAGAGCGAGTCTTTCTCTGGCAAAGGCCCTCTCTGCCTCTGCCATTCTCTCCTGTACTAAGGCCTTCTCTACCTCAGCCCTTCTCTCCTCAACAGCTAGGCGCGCTAACTGCAACTTCAGGTCCCTCTCTTCCCGCCTATCTCTTAGCTCATCAGGCGTCATGGAATGAGAGGTAGCCCTGCTTCTTACACTGGACCCAGCAAGGGACTCCCTATCACTGGGGCCTTCCCTGTCAACTGGCGTCCCCACCCGGTCATTCTCACCCTCCTGATCAGTCTCTCTACCACTCTCTAGGGATGAGGTCTGGGAGCCCTCCCATTGGGAACCCTCGCTACACTCAGGATCCTCTGGGTACCCCCTAAGCACACTCCCTCCCTGGGTAAATGTCACAAACCTTTCAAAGAAATTCAGAGATCTCCTGAGGTCCCCTTCTACAGGCAGCCCTCTCTCTCTACAGAACCCCTCTAATTCCCCCTGCGTGTAAAACGGCAGGTCCTCTAAATCAAAGGTAAGCCCCATCTTGAAAAGGTACAAATAACTCAACTGTGACAACCACAATACCCAAGCGTGAGAACTGAAAACAGGTAAAATGACCAAAGAGAGAAAGTTAAGAGAAGCCAAACATGTGATGGTCTAAACGAAATCCTTATAGTGAAATAATGAGTCACAATGGTATTGTGCAAGCGCAAGTCCTATCCTCACCGCTGAGTCCAACACGGAGTATGACAAAGGAAGAAGGCCTGACATATTGAGAAAAGCAAGTGCTAAAGGCAATGTTTTTAAAGGGTAGCTTATTATTACTCTGCACTAAAGCTGATAGGCAGGTATTCTGTTATATGGAATCTCACAGATAGGCATTTAAAAGTGTATTTGTTACTGCCTGAAAAATTAAGCCTGCAAACATACATGCTATCACATGAGTTATCAAAACATGACAAAACTCTCGGGTCTACAGTAGACAGCCTGAAGAGAAAAGGAAACAGAAAGAGAGGTCCAGCTGTAAGGAGGAATTTTCCTTTTAAAGGACGAATTCCCTCACCCACCGTAGGTGGCATGTTTCATTATCAGGAACCTGCCTAGTCACGTTGTGTGCTACAACCCCCTCACCATGAGGAAGGAGCTCCGGGGATGTTTTGAGAGGTATAAGCAATACCCAATAATGAGCAGAGTGTAGTGGGGGCAGCAAAGTGTAAAGAAAAAAAAGTGAAAATGAAAACTGACTAGGGGGTACATGAGGAAGGTTATTAGTGCTTTACTTTGCCAGGGTGAAAAACCAGAAGCAAAAAGAACAGATGATGAACGGACTGCTCAACAGTGTACACATTAACCTCCCAGTCACAAAGGTCTGGTTAAATCCATCATTATTTTTGCCCACTGCACCACCCCACTTTGGACCCAGCCACATGCAAATCAGTCTTGACCCTTCACCCTAGTCTGTCAAGATTGGTTAAGCTGTTATGTTTTGGTCTAAAGACTTATACACATTTTTCACAGGAGACTACTAGTGGATCCATTTACCTCTACCAGTTTGTATTTTCACAGGGACCACTGGACGGTTTTGCATAAACTGTATCGTATTTTTAATTTATATTTTGAACACTTATATGAGCATAAGTACCATCATTAAAGGTCCTGAAGAATGCCACAACGCCTCGGTTACTGGTAGAAACATGTCAACCTTTTTCTGACCTACAAAGCTGCAATGCAAGGTCAAGCATTGTTTTCAAGGATGCCATTGGTGAGGGGCTTGCACTGCGAAGTCCTACATTGCACCCTCTGGTTCCAAAGAAGCTGTGGGGTTTGCAATGTGGAGTCCTGAGTCATAGTCGAGGATGAGGGGTTTGTAATGTAAAGGCCTGCATCACAGATTCGTCACATAGCGGCAGTTCCTGGGAGGCTTCAGGTGGCAATATGAAGTCCTGTGCCGGGGATGAGTCACGTAGTCATTCCTTTGTGGAGTTTGGAGATGTGATACACCATGCAGACGCTCTGATGGGGAGTTTCTAGGAGGCTATGTGTCTGTTCTAGTGGCATCACAGATGAGCTAGCAGAGCACTTTCAGGAACACTTCCATCGGTCCAGTACTGGGATGGCACCACTTGGGAGGACAGGGCTCACAGCTGGCAGAGTTGTGGTGCTGGATTCAAGATGGAGGAAGCTTGTTCTGCCCTTGAGGCCTCTAATCAGCAGGTCAGCCATCTAGCCCTTGGAGTCACTCTGTTGGTCCTGGGTTCAAGATGTCAGTCCTGGGTTCAAGATGTCGAGAAAAACCGTTACCCAGGCCCTCATCACCAACAGACTCGACTACGGGAACGCCCTCTACTCGGGAACTACAAACAAGCTTCTGAGACGACTCCAACACATCAAGAACGCCTCGGCCGGACTCATCCTCGATGTCCCCCGCCGCAGCCACATCACACTCCACCTGAGAGGCCTGCACTGGCTCCCCGTCAACAAAAGGATCACCTTCAAGCTCCTGATCCACGCACACAAAGCACTGCACAACACCGGACCCACCTACCTCAACAACTGACTCAGCTTCCACACCCCCACCCGAAGCCTCCGCTCAGCCAACCTCGCCCTCGCCACAGTCCCCCGCATCCGAAAAACCACCACCGGCGGCAGATCCTTCTCCTACCTCGCCACCAAGACCTGGAACACTCTCCCCACCATCCTACGACAGACCCAGGACCTGCTGGCCTTCAGAAGACTCCTCAAGACCTGGCTCTTCGACCAGTAGCACCCCCCCATCCCCAGCGCCTTGAGACCCTCGTGGGTATGTAGCGCGCTTTACAAATGCAGTGATTGATTGATTGATTGAGTCCAGTCCTTCTCAGTCAGACAGGAGGGCAGCAGAGTGGCAGTCCTTCTTGCAGCAGAGCAGTCCTTCTTCTAGTCTTCCACAGGTCCAGATGTGTACTGAAAAGTTGGGTTGGGTCGTCCATTATCTATACATGGTGCCCTCTTTGAAGTAGGAGAAAGTTCTAGAGGTTTCCAAGCCCCTGAGGTGTCAGGCATCCCTTTCTTTCCTGTCATTGTCCCAGCTTGTCTGGGACACAAAAGACTAGTGACAAAATCTTTGTGAGTGTGTTCAGGCAGGGCCTTTGTGAAGTGTGGTCTGTGACAGCTCCTCCCCCTTGTAAAGTCAGAGTGGCCCATCCCTAGCTTCCTTTTGTCTCACTGTCTCAAGCAATACACAAAGGCCAACTGCCAGCTACACCTTGTTATGTGACCCAGGAACAGGCTGCAGGCAACAAATGGTTGGGACAAGAAAATGTCAACTTTGTAAAAGTAAAGCACACAATGTTCATGGACGAATCATTTGTATACAAATATTTCAGCAATATTATATACTATTAATGTTGTAATTAACCGTAGATCAAAGTCCATAAATGAATATATCTTCTAACCGCGTGTAATTCGTTTCTGGAAAAATGAAGAATTTGTATATATTCACTAATAATATATTCATCAATAAAGCAAAGCAACAGAGATCATTTTTTGTGTTTTTATACAAATGCACTAGTGACCCTTCTAGTCCACAAACCCTTTACATCCAAGGGACAGAAGGAGAGCACCAACCCTCCTGACTCTCCAACCACGAAAGGTTTGAGTCTTATATGCAGTCTTTCAAACAATCAGAAATCACTCCTAATGGACTCCAGCAACTCATGCGAAGAATTACGTCATGGAGCACTTTAGCACTGGTTAGCAGTACACAGAGTCCTAAGGCCAAGAGAAATAAAATCAGTACAAATTGGAGGGGTGAAGGCAAAATGTTTGGGGGAAGACTACCCTAAGGCTGACAGTATAACACTTTGCAGCGTTGGACCCAATCACAGCTGCATTTCCACCTTGTTTATGGTCTGTGGCAGGTATCATAAATCTTGTTGAAGCCTCTTAAAATACGGTGTTACTTTTTCTGCTAAATGTCATTATGCCCCATTTTGTGGTTGAGCGCCTTCTCGTTACAAAATGTCAGCATCTCTCGACAGAACAATGATCCTGATCTGAAATACAACTGTTATCTGCCTTGCATATTAGTTTGGTCCTCTGCCCTGCAATGAACCCTTCATCTTTGATACCCACTTGTGAGCATAATGATCCACATGATTGCTTTTTAACCATTGGCCCGATCAGGCTTGTGTTCATTTAAATTATGTGATCCTTAATGAATGTGAACTAAGTTTCTTAATTTGCAGCTGGATCTTGCCTTAGAGGTGATGAATTTACTACAGTTGTGAGTTATGCTGTTTACACTGCATATCAGCTTGTCAAAAGCTGTAATTTACCCACAGTAAAATCTACTCCAGTTGCAAAACTCTTTGTTGTGACCATAGCATTCATCTTGGCCAAATAAATGACTAATACTCTGTACACAGACTCATCATACTCATTCGGACTAATGCTTGCCCTTGGGCTCTTAGAAATGCAACAAGGTTTCCTGACCTCAGCAGGTATCCCAGTAAAAGAAATCTGGTATGTTCTACATCATTTAAATACTTCCAACAGCCAGACAAAATGGCGGTGGTAAAATGTGCTGCTCACAAGCAGCCTCATTACAATGTTTCAAGAAGCTGCTTTGCTTAAAACCGCCAATGTTGAAATGCATATTGTGCAAAATTATTTATTTCCTGTACTGAAATTAAACGACTTGTCTTAATTGCAGGAGCAAGCCTCTGAAGATAGAAAACAATCATTGATCAAGCAACAATGTAAAAGAGACCATAAGGGGGTATGATTGCACCAAAATGTCTACTCCCCAACTTTGTCCAATTACATTATAAAGCAGCCCACTTTGGTAGGGACAGTATAGTATGAGCCACTACATGCACCCTTCTTTTTTCTATAGCACAAAGCAATGCCAACTCTTTGTCACATGCCTGTGATTGAAAACTAGGGGAGGGATTAGGCAACCCCCACAGATCACTCCACCTTTTAGGGACCCTTCATCCAGATAAACTTTATTCAATTACAAATGCATGTGCCTGAGCAGAGGCCAATAATGAAGTGAAGCAATTCCTAAGAGACTTTGGGCCAGATGTATCAAGACTATTTGCAGAATCAGGCTGTTTGTAAATGCAAAAAGGCATTTTGGCATGTATAATCCCAATTTGCAATTCTGTAATATGTTACCAAATCGCTATTTGGGATTGAAAATGCATACTGATTCAGTATGTGGAAGGGGCTTGATTAGGGCGTCCCTTCCAAATACCGAATTGGAATGGTATGTAATATTGTTTTGCTACCCAATTGAGGTTGCAAAACAGTAATAATTTACCACCAATTCCAAATTGTGGGCAACCCATTCATAAATGGGAAGGGGTCCCAATGGGAGCCCTTCCCCTTGGAGAATGTAAAACATATTGGGGCATATTTAGGAAAAGTGGCGCTGCACCAAGTGCAGCGCCACCTTTCTTGCACCCCTTAGCACCCCTCCAATGCCCCCATGTGTGCACTGTATTTAAAATACGACGCACCATGACAGTAGTTAGGGGACTAACATCAGAATTTCTGATGCTAGTCCGGTGTTTTGCAGGATTTTGACACTAATCCTACAAAGCACCCAGAAGCCCATTGTAACCAATGGAAGCCTCCTTTTAACGGCTGCTCTGAGCAGGCATTAAAAGTGCTGAAAAAAATGTTGCAAAGAAATCTCTTAGATTTTGTTGCACCATTTTTGTGGCCCCCCTAAAATGGGAATGCCCCCTTTGCATACATTATGCCTGGTGCAGGCATAATATAGCGCAAAGGGTTATAAAGTGGCACAATGCATGGATTGCACCACTTTGTAAACATGGTGTGGCATTTTTGGCCTTCTAATGCCACATTAGCATAAAAAAATTATGCTAATATGGCATTAGAATGGAGCTAGGCTCCCTTAAATATGCCCCAATATTTTCAAGGGCAGGCAGTAGTCTAATGGACACCACTGCCTGCTCTAAAATAATGAAACTTAAACATTTCATTTTCTTTTTTGAAAGGCATCCGGTTATATTTAAGGAAAATGAACTACATTTGAAAAGAAAAAAATGCTTTATTTAGAAGCAATCACAGACATGGTGGTCTGATGAACCAAGCAAGCCACCAACCATATAATGGCTGTGATCCCTAGTGTGTCACAATTGTGACCTACCTCATTAATATTCATGAGGTTGGTTGATTTGCAATTTACTAAGGATCACTATTTGGGAAGGAAAAGGTTCATACAGTAGGAATACCAATTTATTAATTGCAAATCAGAGATAACTGCAATTGAGAAATCGGTATTCCTAATGTTAGTACATCGGATAATTAATCTCTAAATTTGGGCGCGAAGCCAGTACTGACTGAGTAACACTTTTAGGGGTATATTTATCATAGTATTGCATCACCTTTACACAACAGAAGGCAATGCAAGAATGACACAAAATCTAGATTAAATTTACTAATCCATGAAAAGCCACTTTAGGTGGCCCTGCAGTGCTTGGTAAATCTGAAGTAACTCACGGCAGCGCAAGTCATTGCCTTGCATACTCTGCTCCTGGGAGGCATTCCATGGGTTGAGCATGGGTGTTCCCACGCATCCATCTATGGATTTTGCCACATTCCCAGATTGACCATGAGTGGTAGACCTGGGAATGCGTCAAAATGCTACACCTTTCCATGGGAGGCGTAACGAAGAGAAATAACTTTATTTCTTCTTGTTTTTATCTTGATGCATGTTCTGCATTCCACAGCACACATAGAAAGAGGAAAAAGCCTAAAAGGAGTGTTTGTGTGCAGGAAGGTGTTCCTTCCTGCACAAAAACAAACCTGCCTGAAACACAGGCACCATTTCGAATGTGCCTATCACCCAGATGCACCAAGTAAAGTCAAAATCAATAAGGGGATCTTGAAGAATATGATATGCTCAAGGACATAGTTAAAATGGCCCATGCTCTCCCATTAGCCTTGTAGTACTCGAGGCAACCTGTTCCCAAAAGACAAAATTAAGCCTAGATTTGCAGTTTAATGATGGTGCTGTTTTACAATATTGCAGAAAGCTTCTCCGCCAGCAATCATGTCTCTTTCAGCCACACCACCGAACTCCACTGGACAGACCCCTGCTGTATCCACTTCTCCTTCAAGAAACCCACAACACACCACCACCGACAACGGTTCCCCCACCGCAGTTGGAACAAGGTCACCGAAGACCAACTTATCGCGACCCTCTCCCAGAACTCACCCATCAACACCACCAACACTGATGCAGCTGCCCGCAACTTCAGGCAATGGGTCAACACCTGTGCCAATACTCTCACCCCAATCAAGGATCCCTCCAACAGACACCCTGACAGAAAGGGCTTATGGTTTACCTCTGACCTCCACGAATCTAAGCAAAGCTGGCGAAGATTCGAAGAAAAGTGGCACCAAGATCAGACTTTGGACAACCTCACAGCCTTCAAAAATGCCATCCGCAGACACCACCAACTCATCCGAGCCACCAAAAGAACCGTCTTCAAAGACCGAATCAACAACAACACACAAAGCCACAAGGAGCTCTTTAACGTCATGAAGGAACTCTCCAACCCCAATTCCAACGCCAAAGACATCCCGCCATCCCAAGAAGTCTGCGATTCCCTAGCCTCCTACTTCCACCGTAAGATTGCAGACATCCACGACAGCTTCAGCACCCAGACCCCCCGGCAACCACCATTACCACAGATTCACCTCTGAGCAACCTCCTGCTCTCCTGGACCCCCATCAACCACAACAACACCATTGAAATCATGAACACCATCAACTCCAGCTCTCCATCTGACCCCTGCCCACACTACATCCTCAACAAAGCAATGTCTGTCATCGCACCCCAACTACGGAAGATCATCAACAGCTCCTTTGAGTACGTCACCTTCCCAGGGAGCTGGAATCACACCAAGATCAACGCCCTCCTCAAAAAACCCAAGGCAGACCGAAAGGACCTCAAGAACTTCTCCTTTCTCCCCTTCCCGGCAAAAGTCAATGAGAAGGCTGTCAACAGACAACTAACCTGCTTCCTCAAGGAGAACCGCACGCTGGACCCTTCCCAATCTGGATTCTGCAGCAACCAGAGCTCCGAAACCGCCCTCATCGCTGCCGCCGATGACATCAGAACCATACTGGACAGCAGCAAAACCACGGCCCTCATCCTCCTGGACCTCTCAGCCACGTTCAACAACGTCTGCCACCACACCCTACGCTCATGCCTCAGCAATGCTGGAATCCGCGACGGAGCCCTGAACTGGGTCACCTCCTTTCTCACCGGCAGAACCCAGAGAGTCCGCCTCCCCACATTTTGCTCTGAGGCCACCGAATTCATCTGTAGCATACCCCAGTTTTCGTCCCTCAGCCCGACCCTCAGCGTCTACATGGCCCCCTCTTGCTAACATCCCCGATCCCACAACCTCAACATCATCTCATACACTGACGACACCCAGCTGATCATCTCCCTCACCAAAGACTCCACTAAGACTTACCTCCACGAAGGAATGAAGGCCTTCGCCGAATGGATGAAGAGCAGCTGCCTCAAACTCAATTCCGACAAGATGGAAGTCCTCATCTTCGGCTCCACCTCAATGCATTGGATGACTCCTGGTGGCCTGCCACTCCCGGAACCACTCCAACTCCCACCGACCACACACGCAACCTAGGATTCATCTTGGACCCCTCACTATCCATGACCCAGCAAGTCAACACCATCTCCTCCTCCTGCTTCAATACCATCCGCATGCTCCAAAAGATCTACAAATGGATACCCACTGAAACCAGAAGAACAGTCACCCAAGCCCTCGTAAGCAGCAAGCCGGACTACAGCAATGCCCTTTATGCAGGAACCACGGTCAAACTCCAGAGCAGGCTGCAAAGCATCCAGAACGCCTCTGCACGCCTCATCATGGATATCCCTCACCACTGCCACATCACAGACCACCTGAAAAACCTGCACTGGCTCCCAGTCAACACGAGAATCACCTTCAAACTCCTCACCCAAGCTTACAAAGCACTGCACAACACCAGACCAGAATACCTCAACAGACGACTCTCCTTCTACACCCCGACCCGGTATCTCCGCTCTGCTGACCTTGCCCTTGCAACCGTCCCACGCCTCCCCAGAACTACAACCGGCGGTAGATCATTCTCACACCTCGCCACCAAAACGTGGAATACTCTTCCCATCCACCTGCGCCAGACCAAAGACTCCTTACCTTCAGGAAACTTCTCAAGACCTGGCTGTTCGAGCAGTAGCAGCACCTCCCCCTTCTTCTCCCCTCTCCTCTCCTCAGCGCCTTGAGACCCTCACGGGTGAGTAGTGCGCTTTCCACATTATTGATTGATTGATTGATACAATGTCTGTACAGTGGATGCTCTCAGATGTGAGCTATCTTACAAGAGTGTCCAACTGACCCCAGCCATTTCCTCCAGCTAAGTGGATGCATAGATATCCATACCTCTTCCAACCAAACAGAACCCCTTTCTAGGGAGAAGCAGAGGGTGCAGGAGAGGGTCCCAAAAAGACACCACCTTGGCCCAGTATACAGACGAGCCACAGATGGTGAAAGGAAGCCCGGGGAAGGACAAACAGCAGGCCACTTACTTGTCTGAAAAAGAGATGCAAGCCCTAAACAAAGGTTTAGTACCGATCCCAATACTATAAGTTCAGTCTTGGATGTGAGTTAGCACACTTTTTTAAAGAGGTTTGACATTTTTTCAGAATAGCACTGAACAATTCAATACTGAAACTGACATCAACACAGGTTTTAGGATCAAATGTGCCTTCCAAACCCCCAAACCCCTACCACTTAATCATTACCAGTGGATGTATTTAGGAAGGCAGTCTTTCAGGAAATTGAGTCTATTGACATGAGGAAGGAGAAATCATTTGATAATGTCTCCAAAAAGGAACACACTGTACTTAAGAATCGAGAAAGCAATCAGTACCTAATCATAAAACCAGCTGATAAAGGTGATACCAGTGTGATTATGAGTAGAGAAATATATGTCACTGAATGTATCCACTTCCTGTGAGACAGCAATAGCTATAATGTCCTTAACACAACCCTACTCCTAGACTTTGGAATCCTATTCACAGCATGACTGAGGAAGCTCTGTCTCTGGGTTTGAATACAGAGCATGAGGTGGACTTCCTTTCATCAAAAGAGCTATGCACAGTCTAGTTCTATATTATAAACAAAAACAACAAGTGATGGACGGAATGCTGAACATTGTCAAACACTCACCCCCAGTCATAGATCTGGGTTTAATCCATCGTTCTTTTGCTCACCATGCCACCCCAGTTTGGACCCAGCCATATGCAAATCAGTCTTGACCCTGTTCCTCATGGGAACAGTCCAGACCGAACTGCCAAGCCAGGTCCTCACTGGACCGGAAACAAGCATCCTGGGACCGGTTTCGGGGTTTCACCCCTCATCAGCCAGGCTAGCGTGAATCCAGTGGCATGGGAAGCACGGGACCCACGTCTGGGCATACCCTTCCCACTTAGGGTGACAAAGCAAAAACAACAAGTGATGGACGGAATGCTGAACATTGTCAAACACTCACCCCCAGTCATAGATCTGGGTTTAATCCATCGTTCTTTTGCTCACCATGCCACCCCAGTTTGGACCCAGCCATATGCAAATCAGTCTTGACCCTGTTCCTCATGGGAACAGTCCAGACCGAACTGCCAAGCCAGGTCCTCACTGGACCGGAAACAAGCATCCTGGGACCGGTTTCGGGGTTTCACCCCTCATCAGCCAGGCTAGCTTGAATCCAGTGGCATGGGAAGCACGGGACCCACGTCTGGGCATACCCTTCCCACTTAGGGTGACAAAGCAAAAACAACAAGTGATGGACGGAATGCTGAACATTGTCAAACACTCACCCCCAGTCATAGATCTGGGTTTAATCCATCGTTCTTTTGCTCACCATGCCACCCCAGTTTGGACCCAGCCATATGCAAATCAGTCTTGACCCTGTTCCTCATGGGAACAGTCCAGACCGAACTGCCAAGCCAGGTCCTCACTGGACCGGAAACAAGCATCCTGGGACCGGTTTCGGGGTTTCACCCCTCATCAGCCAGGCTAGCTTGAATCCAGTGGCATGGGAAGCACGGGACCCACGTCTGGGCATACCCTTCCCACTTAGGGTGACAAAGCAAAAACAACAAGTGATGGACGGAATGCTGAACATTGTCAAACACTCACCCCCAGTCATAGATCTGGGTTTAATCCATCGTTCTTTTGCTCACCATGCCACCCCAGTTTGGACCCAGCCATATGCAAATCAGTCTTGACCCTGTTCCTCATGGGAACAGTCCAGACCGAACTGCCAAGCCAGGTCCTCACTGGACCGGAAACAAGCATCCTGGGACCGGTTTCGGGGTTTCACCCCTCATCAGCCAGGCTAGCTTGAATCCAGTGGCATGGGAAGCACGGGACCCACGTCTGGGCATACCCTTCCCACTTAGGGTGACAAAGCAAAAACAACAAGTGATGGATGGAATGCTGAACATTGTCAAACACTCACCCCCAGTCATAGATCTGGGTTTAATCCATCGTTCTTTTGCTCACCATGCCACCCCAGTTTGGACCCAGCCATATGCAAATCAGTCTTGACCCTGTTCCTCATGGGAACAGTCCAGACCGAACTGCCAAGCCAGGTCCTCACTGGACCGGAAACAAGCATCCTGGGACCGGTTTCGGGGTTTCACCCCTCATCAGCCAGGCTAGCTTGAATCCAGTGGCATGGGAAGCACGGGACCCACGTCTGGGCATACCCTTCCCACTTAGGGTGACAAAGCAAAAACAAAAAGTGATGGACGGAATGCTGAACATTGTCAAACACTCACCCCCAGTCATAGATCTGGGTTTAATCCATCGTTCTTTTGCTCACCATGCCACCCCAGTTTGGACCCAGCCATATGCAAATCAGTCTTGACCCTGTTCCTCATGGGAACAGTCCAGACCGAACTGCCAAGCCAGGTCCTCACTGGACCGGAAACAAGCATCCTGGGACCGGTTTCGGGGTTTCACCCCTCATCAGCCAGGCTAGCTTGAATCCAGTGGCATGGGAAGCACGGGACCCACGTCTGGGCATACCCTTCCCACTTAGGGTGACAAAGCAAAAACAACAAGTGATGGACGGAATGCTGAACATTGTCAAACACTCACCCCCAGTCATAGATCTGGGTTTAATCCATCGTTCTTTTGCTCACCATGCCACCCCAGTTTGGAAGTTCGGAAGGGTCGCCCTAAGTGGGAAGGGTATGCCCAGACGTGGGTCCCGTGCTTCCCATGCCACTGGATTCAAGCTAGCCTGGCTGATGAGGGGTGAAACCCCGAAACCGGTCCCAGGATGCTTCTTTCCAGTCCAGGGAAGACCTGGCCTAGCAGTTCGGGCTGGACTGTTCCCATGGGGAACAGGGTCAAGACTGATTTGCATATGGCTGGGTCCAAACTGGAATGGCATGGGCAGCAAAAAAACGATGGATTAAACCCAGATCTGTGACTGGGGGTGAATGTTTGACAATGTTCAGCATTCCGTCCATCACTTGTTGTTTTTGCTTTGTCGCCCTAAGTGGGAAGGGTATGCCCAGACGTGGGTCCCGTGCTTCCCATGCCACTGGATTCAAGCTAGCCTGGCTGATGAGGGGTGAAACCCCGAAACCGGTCCCAGGATGCTTCTTTCCAGTCCAGGGAAGACCTGGCCTAGCAGTTCGGGCTGGACTGTTCCCATGGGGAACAGGGTCAAGACTGATTTGCATATGGCTGGGTCCAAACTGGAATGGCATGGGCAGCAAAAAAACGATGGATTAAACCCAGATCTGTGACTGGGGGTGAATGTTTGACAATGTTCAGCATTCCGTCCATCACTTGTTGTTTTTGCTTTGTCGCCCTAAGTGGGAAGGGTATGCCCAGACGTGGGTCCCGTGCTTCCCATGCCACTGGATTCAAGCTAGCCTGGCTGATGAGGGGTGAAACCCCGAAACCGGTCCCAGGATGCTTCTTTCCAGTCCAGGGAAGACCTGGCCTAGCAGTTCGGGCTGGACTGTTCCCATGGGGAACAGGGTCAAGACTGATTTGCATATGGCTGGGTCCAAACTGGAATGGCATGGGCAGCAAAAAAACGATGGATTAAACCCAGATCTGTGACTGGGGGTGAATGTTTGACAATGTTCAGCATTCCGTCCATCACTTGTTGTTTTTGCTTTGTCGCCCTAAGTGGGAAGGGTATGCCCAGACGTGGGTCCCGTGCTTCCCATGCCACTGGATTCAAGCTAGCCTGGCTGATGAGGGGTGAAACCCCGAAACCGGTCCCAGGATGCTTCTTTCCAGTCCAGGGAAGACCTGGCCTAGCAGTTCGGGCTGGACTGTTCCCATGGGGAACAGGGTCAAGACTGATTTGCATATGGCTGGGTCCAAACTGGAATGGCATGGGCAGCAAAAAAACGATGGATTAAACCCAGATCTGTGACTGGGGGTGAATGTTTGACAATGTTCAGCATTCCGTCCATCACTTGTTGTTTTTGCTTTGTCGCCCTAAGTGGGAAGGGTATGCCCAGACGTGGGTCCCGTGCTTCCCATGCCACTGGATTCAAGCTAGCCTGGCTGATGAGGGGTGAAACCCCGAAACCGGTCCCAGGATGCTTCTTTCCAGTCCAGGGAAGACCTGGCCTAGCAGTTCGGGCTGGACTGTTCCCATGGGGAACAGGGTCAAGACTGATTTGCATATGGCTGGGTCCAAACTGGAATGGCATGGGCAGCAAAAAAACGATGGATTAAACCCAGATCTGTGACTGGGGGTGAATGTTTGACAATGTTCAGCATTCCGTCCATCACTTGTTGTTTTTGCTTTGTCGCCCTAAGTGGGAAGGGTATGCCCAGACGTGGGTCCCGTGCTTCCCATGCCACTGGATTCAAGCTAGCCTGGCTGATGAGGGGTGAAACCCCGAAACCGGTCCCAGGATGCTTCTTTCCAGTCCAGGGAAGACCTGGCCTAGCAGTTCGGGCTGGACTGTTCCCATGGGGAACAGGGTCAAGACTGATTTGCATATGGCTGGGTCCAAACTGGAATGGCATGGGCAGCAAAAAAACGATGGATTAAACCCAGATCTGTGACTGGGGGTGAATGTTTGACAATGTTCAGCATTCCGTCCATCACTTGTTGTTTTTGCTTTGTCGCCCTAAGTGGGAAGGGTATGCCCAGACGTGGGTCCCGTGCTTCCCATGCCACTGGATTCAAGCTAGCCTGGCTGATGAGGGGTGAAACCCCGAAACTGGTCCCAGGATGCTTCTTTCCAGTCCAGGGAAGACCTGGCCTAGCAGTTCGGGCTGGACTGTTCCCATGGGGAACAGGGTCAAGACTGATTTGCATATGGCTGGGTCCAAACTGGAATGGCATGGGCAGCAAAAAAACGATGGATTAAACCCAGATCTGTGACTGGGGGTGAATGTTTGACAATGTTCAGCATTCCGTCCATCACTTGTTGTTTTTGCTTTGTCGCCCTAAGTGGGAAGGGTATGCCCAGACGTGGGTCCCGTGCTTCCCATGCCACTGGATTCAAGCTAGCCTGGCTGATGAGGGGTGAAACCCCGAAACCGGTCCCAGGATGCTTCTTTCCAGTCCAGGGAAGACCTGGCCTAGCAGTTCGGGCTGGACTGTTCCCATGGGGAACAGGGTCAAGACTGATTTGCATATGGCTGGGTCCAAACTGGAATGGCATGGGCAGCAAAAAAACGATGGATTAAACCCAGATCTGTGACTGGGGGTGAATGTTTGACAATGTTCAGCATTCCGTCCATCACTTGTTGTTTTTGCTTTGTCGTCCTAAGTGGGAAGGGTATGCCCAGACGTGGGTCCCGTGCTTCCCATGCCACTGGATTCAAGCTAGCCTGGCTGATGAGGGGTGAAACCCCGAAACCGGTCCCAAGATGCTTCTTTCCAGTCCAGGGAAGACCTGGCCTAGCAGTTCGGGCTGGACTGTTCCCATGGGGAACAGGGTCAAGACTGATTTGCATATGGCTGGGTCCAAACTGGAATGGCATGGGCAGCAAAAAAACGATGGATTAAACCCAGATCTGTGACTGGGGGTGAATGTTTGACAATGTTCAGCATTCCGTCCATCACTTGTTGTTTTTGCTTTGTCGCCCTAAGTGGGAAGGGTATGCCCAGACGTGGGTCCTGTGCTTCCCATGCCACTGGATTCAAGCTAGCCTGGCTGATGAGGGGTGAAACCCCGAAACCGGTCCCAGGATGCTTCTTTCCAGTCCAGGGAAGACCTGGCCTAGCAGTTTGGGCTGGACTGTTCCCATGGGGAACAGGGTCAAGACTGATTTGCATATGGCTGGGTCCAAACTGGAATGGCATGGGCAGCAAAAAAACGATGGATTTAACCCAGATCTGTGACTGGGGGTGAATGTTTGACAATGTTCAGCATTCCGTCCATCACTTGTTGTTTTTGCTTTGTCGCCCTAAGTGGGAAGGGTATGCCCAGACGTGGGTCCCGTGCTTCCCATGCCACTGGATTCAAGCTAGCCTGGCTGATGAGGGGTGAAACCCCGAAACCGGTCCCAGGATGCTTCTTTCCAGTCCAGGGAAGACCTGGCCTAGCAGTTCGGGCTGGACTGTTCCCATGGGGAACAGGGTCAAGACTGATTTGCATATGGCTGGGTCCAAACTGGAATGGCATGGGCAGCAAAAAAACGATGGATTAAACCCAGATCTGTGACTGGGGGTGAATGTTTGACAATGTTCAGCATTCCGTCCATCACTTGTTGTTTTTGCTTTGTCGCCCTAAGTGGGAAGGGTATGCCCAGACGTGGGTCCCGTGCTTCCCATGCCACTGGATTCAAGCTAGCCTGGCTGATGAGGGGTGAAACCCCGAAACCGGTCCCAGGATGCTTCTTTCCAGTCCAGGGAAGACCTGGCCTAGCAGTTCGGGCTGGACTGTTCCCATGGGGAACAGGGTCAAGACTGATTTGCATATGGCTGGGTCCAAACTGGAATGGCATGGGCAGCAAAAAAACGATGGATTAAACCCAGATCTGTGACTGGGGGTGAATGTTTGACAATGTTCAGCATTCCGTCCATCACTTGTTGTTTTTGCTTTGTCGCCCTTAGTGGGAAGGGTATGCCCAGACGTGGGTCCCGTGCTTCCCATGCCACTGGATTCAAGCTAGCCTGGCTGATGAGGGGTGAAACCCCGAAACCGGTCCCAGGATGCTTCTTTCCAGTCCAGGGAAGACCTGGCCTAGCAGTTCGGGCTGGACTGTTCCCATGGGGAACAGGGTCAAGACTGATTTGCATATGGCTGGGTCCAAACTGGAATGGCATGGGCAGCAAAAAAACGATGGATTAAACCCAGATCTGTGACTGGGGGTGAATGTTTGACAATGTTCAGCATTCCGTCCATCACTTGTTGTTTTTGCTTAGTTCTATATTATACCTAAGAGTTACAAGAATAGGTATCCCCGTCCAGGTAGACCTAGATTATCAGGCGTCGGCTCCACTTTATCACAGTTTTGCATCTGGTTTATTTGGCCTTTGGTTACTGTGATGCCCTCCTACTTGTACAACTTATTAAAATATCTAGATATGGATATGACCAATTATCTTCCTATCACCATGGGCATTGAGGCTTTTTATAACAGCATTTACCAAGAGCGTAGTGGAGGCTATACTTAGAGAAACTAAATTAGACAGTATTACTCCTAATGAAATTGTGATGGAATGTACAAGAGTAGCACGACCGAGAATGTTTTAGAATACAGTGCGATCCTCTCCCATCAGATATAGTGGACTTCGATGGGCAGTACTTTTTCCCCTTCTCTGGTCTGTCTTTATGTGCACCAATTTCAATCTGACAACATTTACCCACCTATCAACCTTTTTGTAGACCTTAGTGGCATAGATGCCATCTTCATCTTATGGAAAGGTGATGAAAGCTCTGCCTTTGAAGTCACTACATGGGTAAATAAGCATGAACCTTAACTAAAGTTCATCCAAAAACCTTAGTCACAACCATAATACTTTTCGAGGCTTTGACATTGAAAAGATCTCAAATTTGTTATGAAGATTTTTGAGAAACCAACCGATAAGAATGGCCCATTAGGATTCAATAGCTTTCACCCTCGGTTATTAAGAAAGAATATCCCATTCAGAAAGTATATCCACATCAGAAAAAAACTGCTCTGATATTGACACTTTTGCTGAACAAGGTGGCGTTCTAACTAAAAAGCTTACATCTAGACTGTATCCTAACAAATTACACATTAAAGCGAGAAAACAAGCATGTAACAACAACATGAAATCCTTACTAGAAACCTTTTCTAAGCTTTAATCTGATGAAGTAACATATGTGACTAATTATTCCAGTCTTTCAAACAAAGTTAAAAAAAGCAAATCAAAAAATTGAAACATCCTACAGGATACAGGCAACAACTGGTCCTTTGAAAGAGGCACGAGTATTAACATCTTATCTGCTGGGCATTTTCCCCCCAGTCCTGAGCCCTTTTTTGGCTATTTGGGGTAGTTCGCGCTTAGGCCTTCATAACTTTTTGTCCACATAAGCTATCCACGCCAAATTTGTGTCCTTTTTTCCAATATCCTAGGGATTCTAAATGTACCCAGAGTTTGTGGGTTCCCCTGGAGGAGACCAAGAAATTAGCCAAAATACACATAAAATTTTGTTTTTTTAAAAGAAATGGGAAGAAAGGGCTTCCGAAGAAGGCTTGTGGTTTTTTCCCTGAAAATGGCATCAACAAAAGGTTTGTGGTGCTAAAATCACCATCTTCCCAGCTTTTGGGAACAGGCATACTTGAATCAGAAAACCACATTTTTCAACACAATTTTGGCATTTTACTGGGACACACCCCATTTTTACTATTTTTGGTGCTTTCAGCCTCCTTCCAGTTAGTGACAGGAATGGGTTTGAAACCAATACTGGATCCTGGAAAGCTAAGCATTTCTGAAAAGTAGACAACATTCTAAATTCAGCAAGGGGTCATTTGTGTAGATCCTACAACGTTTTCCTACGGAAAATAACAGCTGAAAAAAATGTTTTTGAAATTGAGCTGAAAAAAACAGCCATTTTTCTCAGCGTTTTACTCTGTAACTTTTTCCTGCAATGTCATATTTTTTAAAGCAATATACCGTTACATGTGCTGGACTCTTCTGGTTGCAGGAATATACATGGCTTGTAGGTTCATCAAGATCCCTAGGTACCCCGAGCCAATAAATGAGCTGCACCTTGCAATGGGTTTTCATTCTATGCCGGGTATACAACAATTCATTTGCTGAAATATAAAGAGTGAAAAATAGGTATCAGGAAAACCTTTGTATTTCCAAAATGGGCATAAGATAAGGTATTGAGCAGCAGTGGTTATTTGCCCATCTCTGAATTCCGGGTTGCCCATACTAGCATGTGAATTACAGGCTATTTCTCAAATAGATGTCTTTTTTACACACTGTCTTACATTTGGAAAGAAAAAATGTAGAGAAAGACAAGGGGCAGTAACACTTGTTGTGCTATTCTGTGTTACCCCAAGTCTCCCGATAAAAATGGTACTTCACTTGAGTGGGTATGCCTAATGCACGCGACAGGAAAGGCAACATGGACACATCACATTTTTACATTGAAATCTGACGTGTTTTTTGCAAAGTGCCTAGCTGTAGATTTTGGCCTCTAGCTCAGCCGGCACCTAGGGAAACCTACAAAACCTGCACATTTTTTAAAACTAGACACCTAGGGAAATCCAGGAGGGGCTGACTTGTGGGGCTCTGATCAGGTTCTGTTACCCAGAATCCTTTGCAAACCTCAAAATGTGGCCAACAAAACACTTTTCCCTCACATTTCGGTTACAGAAAGTTCTGGAATCTGAGAAGAGCCACAAATTTCCTTCCACTCAGCGTTCCCTCAAGTCTCCCGATAAAAATGATACCTCACTTGTGGGGGTAGGCCTAGTGCCCGCGACAGGAAATGCCCCAAAACACAACAAGGACACATCACATTTTGACAAAGAAAACAGAGCTGTTTTTTGCAAAGTGCCTAGCTGTGGATTTTGGCCTCTAGCTCAGCAGGCACCTAGGGAAACCTAGCAAACCTGCACAGTTTTGAAAACTAGACACCTAGGGGAAATCCAAGATGGGATGACTTGTGGTGCTCTGATCAGGTTCTGTTACCCAGAATCCTTTGCAAACCTCAAAATGTGGCCAAAAAACACTTTTTCCTCACATTTCGGTTACAGAAAGTTCTGGAATCTGAGAGGAGCCACAAATTTCCTTTCACTCAGCGTTCCCTCAAGTCTCCAGATAAAAATTATACCTCACTTGTGGGGGTAGGCCTAGTGCCCGCGACAGGAAATGCCCCAAAACACAACATGGACACATCACATTTTGCCAAAGAAAACAGAGCTGTTTTTTTAAAAGTGCCTAGCTGTGGATTTTGGCCTCTAGCTCAGCAGGCACCTAGGGAAACCTAGCAAACCTGCACAGTTTTTAAAACTGGACACCTAGGGGAAATCCAAGATGGGATGACTTGTGGGGCTCTGATCAGGTTCTGTTACCCAGAATCCTTTGCAAACCTCAAAATGTGCCCAAAAAAACACTTTTTCCTCACATTTCGGTGACAGAAAGTTCTGAAATCTGAGAGGAACCACAAATTTCCTTCCACCCAGCGTTCCCCCAAGTCTCCCGATAAAAATGATACCTCACTTGTGTTGGTAGGCCTAGCGCCCGCGACAGGAAATGGCCCAAAACACAACGTGGACACATCACTTTTTTTTTTAGAAAACAGTGCCTCCCTGTGGATTTTGGCCTGTAGCTCAGCCGGCACCTAGGGAAACCGACCAAACCTGTGCATTTTTGAAAACTAGAGAACTAGGGGAATCCAAGAAGGGGTGACTTGTGGGGCTCTGATCAGGTTCTGTTACCCAGAATCCTTTGCAAACCTCAAAATGTGGCCAAAAAAATACTTTTTCCTCACATTTCAGTGACAGAAAGTTCTGAAATCTGAGAGGACCCACAAATTTCCTTACACCCAGCGTTCCCCCAAGTCTCCCGATAAAAATGATACCTCACTTGTGGGGTTAGGCCTAGTGCCTGCAACAGGAAATGCCCCAAAACACAACATGGACACATCACATTTTGACAAAGAAAACAGAGCTGTTTTTTGCAAAGTGCCTAGCTGTGGATTTTTACCTCTAGCTCAGCAGGTACCTAGGGAAACCTAGCAAACCTGCACAGTTTTGAAAACTAGACACCTAGGGGAAATCCAAGATGGGCTGACTTGTGGGGCTCTGATCAGGTTCTGTTACCCAGAATCCTTTGCAAACCTCAAAATGTGGCCGAAAAAACACTTTTTCCTCACATTTTGGTGACAGAAAGTTCTGAAATCTGAGAGGACCCACAAATTTCCTTCCACCCAGTGTCCCCCCAAGTCTCCCGATAAAAATGATACCTCACTTGTGGGGTTAGGCCTAGTGGCCGCAACAGGAAATGCCCCAAAACACAACATGGACACATCAAATTTTGACAAAGAAAACAGAGCTGTTTTTTGCAAAGTGCCTAGCTATGGATTTTGGCCTCTAGCTCTGCAGGCACCTAGGGAAACATAGCAAACCTGCACAGTTTTGAAAACTAGACACCTAGGGGAATCCAAGATGGGGTGACTTGTGAGGCTCTCATCAGGTTCTGTTACAAAGAATCCTTTGCAAACCTCAAAATGTGGCCAAAAAAACACTTTTTCCTCACATTTCTGTGACAGAAAGTTCTGGAATCTGAGAGGAGCCACAAATTTCCTTCCACCCAGCGTTCCCCAAAGTCTCCCGATACAAATGATATCTCATTTGTGGGGGTAGGCCTAGTGCCCGCGACAGGAATAGATTACACAGCGGTCAATGTTGGTTCTTACATGAGGCAACTGTTGACCCTGGGGTGATCCATTCCTTACGCAGGCACTAGGTATAGGCACTCAAGTGGGGTAGTGTTTTTATCAGGACAGGTGAGGAATCACTGGGTGGTAGGAATTTTGTGGATCACAGCATATTCCTGTAGCTTGTGTGACAGAAATGCAAGAAAAATAGAGTTTTTATTCAACATTACAGCTTTGCAGGGTATTCTGGGTAAGAAAACGTTGGGGAATCCACACAAATCACACCTCTGTGGACTCCCCCAGATGTCTAGTTTCCAGAAATGTTTGGGTTTAGTATGTTTCCCTATATAGCCGCCGAACCCAGGACCAAAAACACAGGTGTCTGCCTTACAAAACCAGTTTGTTTTGTGATAGATAATTTTGATGTCTCCACAATACAAATTGGGCAGTGGAATTCGGGGCTGAACTAAATCGGGGAGCTCCCAAGAGAGCACCCTCTCTGCGCTTGCCC
The DNA here is from genome assembly GCF_031143425.1 of Pleurodeles waltl. Classification (NCBI taxonomy): domain Eukaryota; kingdom Metazoa; phylum Chordata; class Amphibia; order Caudata; family Salamandridae; genus Pleurodeles; species Pleurodeles waltl. The sequence goes on from NC_090442.1 coordinate 380,695,134, forward strand.
CCACATTCACCTGCTCTCTGGGCTGGGCTAACCCACTATTGCCCTGTTGCACAGACTGTGCTTGCGAAGGGACAACAGGACTGCCCTCATCAACCCCCTCACAATTTACTGGAAGGAGTTATCCAATGGGACTCCTCCAACTGAAAAATCACTCTCAGAGTCTGCGCCATTGTCCTATCCCTCAGAGGCTGTCTCAGTATCTGCTGTCTCAGTCTCTGATCCTATGTCAGAGCTGTCCTCTATAACCAGAGTGACGTCAGCAGCAGTCATCCATCAAGATGCCATCTCTGCTATTGGCTAAACTGTTGCTCTAAAACACTAGCCTACATAGACAGTCACAAAATTGCTGGTGTGTGTGTGTGTGATACGTGCAACAGTAGAGGCCACCTTACTTGCGCTTCTTCCCTCAATCAGCACGATCTTTCAAGAAACTCAAACACCTTGTCACATACCATTCGTCACAGTCTTTAGCACGTCCTGCGCCCAGTCATTATTGGTACTCCCACTCCCATGTCCTCCTCCTCGGATTCCCTCATTACCACCCAGCAAACATGCTCTTCATCTCTCCATAGCCACCCCCCACCCCGCACATACATTTAATTTGTATTATAGCGCAGGTAGTGGCTGACTTTACTAACGTACTCAGCTATTTACTTAAAATACAGATTTGCTCTTTGCAGTAGTCATATAAACCTTCTACGCTTCTTTATGGCACTAAAACTGCCACTAGACAAAAGTCTGATCCTTTTGTAGCAGAAACATAATCACAAGACTTACTTGACTTCTTTATTGCTGCCTAAAAGCTACAGTTGAAATGCGTTAGTTGAAGTATGTGCACTGCTTTGAAGACGCAAGCTGCAACTGCAAGACAACTGGTGGCAAATATATATATATATATATAAGATATATATATAGATCACTTTTATATGTGGGTCTGGTTTTCCTGGGGGCCGACTGCAGCCCCCAGCAAAACCACACATGCACTGACAAAAGTGATATATATATATATATATATATATATATATATATATATATATATATATATATATCTACATGGATATATCTATCTACATGGATACATCTATCTATCTATATATATATATATATATATATATATATATATATACATATATATATACATATATATAGAGATCTATATATATATATATATATATACACATATATATATATATATATATAGATCTATCTATAGATATATCCATGTAGATAGATACTACATGGGGAAAACAACACTGTGACGTCAGTGTGCCTCGCGCCACGCTGACATCACAAAGGAGCGTGTGGGGATCAGGGGGAGACACGGAAGGTCTTCCGTGTCTCCCAGGGCAAAAAAAAAAAAAACACACCTGAAGATTTTCAAACCTCCTCCCCGGTGTCGGCCACTGGTCGTGACCCACACCAGGGAGGTAGTGCGGGCATCGGCCAGTGGCCGACACCCGCACTAAAGGGGTTAAGGATCGCCTCCTTCACACCAAACACATTGAACACATTGAATGGGATCCTAAGAACACCAAGATTTCATGGTATCTGCCACCAATTACTGGCCATTACCCATCTTGAATATGTTATTCATGTAAATTTACCAAGCTCTACAAGGAAATTGATATTTGGACCAGTCACCTTTGGATCATTAAAACACAATAACTGTAATAATGAAAATGTGGTATACATAATCTTATATCCCTGTGGAATCAGGTACGTCGGCATGACATCACAGAAGGTCCGTATTAGGATCAATGAGCACAGGAGTAAATAAGGTGTAGAATAACCTTGGCCAAAATGACTAATAATTTCTTAGAGACTCAACACACAGAAGAAGATTTTAGATGGGTGGTACTTGAAAGGCTGTCCATTCTCTCCTAGAACAACACTCTTGAGATGTTGATTAATAAGGAACAGTGCTGGGTATATTGCCTCAGTACATCACAATCTAGGTCTCAATGATATGCAATGGATACTAATTACATAGCCCCTGTTTAAAACTGTGATTTAGCCTCTCCTACAGCATTATGGATAATGCACACCACACAAATAACCCCCTCCTCTCTTCTAAAGACCCTCTCCATAACATGCATTACTTGCCATCATCTTGAATTAGAAGGCTTTGGCAACACATACGTCAGTACAACATACATGTACTTCTAACTTACCCATTTTTACACATCCTTAACTTAGACACAGAAAATGCAGAATCACTGAAAACATTACAGTTTAAATCCATTTATCTGAGCCTCCTCGCCCTTTTCTCCTCTGCTTTCATTTGTTGAATCTGAATTGTCTATGTAATTTAACGGGGTTGGCATCCCTTGCTCAATAACTCTCTTTTTTGTCTATTTTGTCACCCCAGGCCCCTGTGCTGCTTGGGGCTAGATTTTCCATCAGCCCATGCACTATGTGCACATGCCATGAAGGGACCAACACCAAGTAGCCCAAAGTGCTATTTATATGCACTGCCCCTTCACCTAAATACTTTTTGGGAGGATATAGATGCATTTCTAAGAGTATTGGCAGGAGGAGACCTTTGACGAAGAAAGTGCTATATGTATTTTTCAACATGCCATTCTAGTTTCTCTACCTTTTTATGTGACAGTGTCTCCTCTTCTATTTCTTTTGAGCTAATACAGTGTGTGACTACAAGGTTCCTCTTTTCGTATTCCTCTATGATGTTTTCTTGAGCTAAGGCAATGTGTGATATGAAACAAGTGCATGTGATTCTGTGATTCTGCATGTTTCTGGAGATCACATTTCTCACTAATTTTCAGTGGACGGCAGTGTATACGAGTGTTGCATGGTTTTTCACATTCAGCTGTATTTCAGCATGCAACAAGAAGCATTGTATTCTTGTTTTGCCAGTCCCTGTTTGTTCTTCACTTCACTGTCTGAGTTTACATACTTTTGTATATTTACTCATCACAGGACCATAAGATATGCACAGAAGAAGCTTTCAAGCATCCAGCAGGAACAGAAGATTTGGTATTGTATGTGTGCTTGCTGTGTGTCCATCCTCTATATGCTTGCAGCATAGGATAGTGGAGATCCCTGGTCCTGACAAAAGCCTTGAATCCCCAGTGGTGCCACAGGCTGAACATGTGACCTGCCAGATGCAGGAGTAATGACTACTGTCTTGCATCCTCTCCGTTTTATAATCACCTCTGTGCCTTCTCATCAAATAAAAGTATTTCCTAGGATGAGGCAACAGTAAATTTTATCTTTCACCTTCTGGATCCCATTCCCTACCTTTCATTCACAAGACCTTCCTGTTAATACTGAAGACCTGCCCACTATTGCAGAATTCTTTGGTGAGCAAGGATAGCCAGTGATGAAGCATAACACCCAGGGTGGGGTGTGAGGGCATTCTTTATAATTGTTGTATTTCTCTGTAATTCTTCATATTATTGTGGTCCTATCCATATCTTATGTCATACAGAGGCTCAAGGCCCCCAGAATTGGGATATTCACCAGGTGCAGAATCCGTTTTGTGTGTCTTGTTTGCTTTTTTGTAATTTTGTATATACCCATAAATATCAGAGGAAGACTGCCCAACAACCTCTCTGTGGTTGAACATATCAGATCCTGTTTACCACAAAAACAATTACCAAATGTATATGCCTAGTGACTTGGATCCACTCTTCTCACTGTAATTGAGTCTGTCCTCCCAAAATCAACAGTGCCCCTGCTTCAAGACCTGTGCCATGCTCTGATTATCTGCGGATACTGCTTCTGCCATAACCTCATGGCCTGTTGCTAGATCAAAGTCTCTGTAGCCACTTCCCTTGCATGCTCAACAATCTCTCATTACTGTCTGCATCCAAGGTGAGCAACCTCCTCCGTCTAGATATCGGATCAAACTCTGGCTCTGATGTGCTATTTTCCTTGCTGCTTTGAGCATATGGCTGATGGTGGGGTACATTCTCGCGGCAGAGTGGAGAATTATAACAAGACCAAACTGTGCTGACCATTCCAGTCAATGAAGAAGCTTCTCAGCTTAGAAGGGTAACTGCTACATGTTGGAGAAATACAGTCAGACCATTAACTCTTTCCCCTGCTGGATCTGCTCACATATGCTTTTTGATGTAGGAGATAATAGTCCTTTGATCAGAGTGCCCATCAGTTTTCATGACAACTCTTTTCACCTGAGATATAGACTACTCGAGTGTTTGGGCCCCTCCTTCTCTTCTGTCCTTGAAAAGGTCAATAATGCTTCTAACCCCAACATGCCAAATGTGACTCATCTCACAATCCTGAAGGTGTGAATCATTTAACCAAATCTGGATGTTGTTTTATATTAGCTTGAAGCTTTTTGTGACAATGAATATCTTTGCAAACATTCCCCGTCTCCAGTAGGCCCAAAAGCTATCGGGCTCTGAGTTATACCTTACACATTTCTTAACAGCATAACTTTGTTTTCAAAACATGGCAAGGGGAGCAGGATTTTGAGAATAATAAAGCTAGTATTGTGTGTATGAATGAAATATTTTCGTTTTTGTACTTTCTTGGTGGGAAGATCCTGCCACCTGCTAATTAGTTTTGGCTGAGAGTAACATGTTTCTGCATCATGATGCAGCTACGTTGGCTTGTGTTAGTGCAAAACATGTAAGTTGAAAGGAAACTTGTCTTGGTAATGCTAGTTGCCTGCTGTTTTGCACTAAACACTAGCTAGACTTTAGGATTCCCAATGTGTTATGTTTTATTTTTAACAAGGTGGAACACTAAAAGGGTTGTTTCTTGTTTTAGATAACAAAGCTTTTGCAGTGCAAGTCGAGTCCAGCTGCAAGGATAGGCAGAATAAAGATATCCAGTGCATCTGTTTCTGTCTCTCTTGTCCCACTTTCCTCTCCCCATGTTCGCTGGTGACCATTTGTTGGAAAAGAACATCTTATGTGTGGTACCACCCCGGACTTTTGCTAAATTGGCATTCCCCTTATTGGCATATTTAACTTACCTGCAAGTTCCTAGTACATGGTACCACAGTGTACACATGGCCTGTAAGTTTAATGTTACCGATGGACTGCAGCACTCATTGTGCCATCTACTAGAGTGGCAGTATAGACATGACTGCAGGCCTGCCAATAGCAGTCTGGCTGTCCAGGTTCAAACTGCAAATTTGACCTGTCAAAATAATCTAATTTAACAGACCTAAACTCTCCTTATAAATATTACTGTGCCACTCCTAAAAGATGGTGCATGTCACTTGAAAGTAGGACATGTAAAGGTTTAATGCGACAAATGTCCTTACAGTGAAAAGGCACTCAGGGCTATTTTCTCTGTAGAAATATTAGCTACTCCCTTGGGAAGCATGTGGAATGAATATTACATGTAATATTTGCTATCTCCACTTAGGACAAAGCTATAAGGTTTATATTTCCACCTTTTAAAAAATGTATTACAAGTACAATTTTCTGGTAAATGGAGTTTGTAATAAACAGGTATGTTTTAAAGTTGCCTGTTGCCTGCCTAATGTCTTTAGAAGTCAATTTTCATCAGAATCCATCTGGCACTCATGACCTGGATGGATCCCTTAGTGAGGTGTGAACCTGTTCCCAGAGGTGGGACAAAGGCCTTGGTGTGGGAAGGTGTTCTCTTTCTCTGGCAGGCTGACTATCCTAAACCTTACCCTAAGCCACCACTTGCTGTTTGCCTATTTGTAAAGATGCCAAATGTTAAATAGGAAGGATAAAGTGGGGAGGGGCTGTTGTCCTACTTTCTCTGTACAACTGGAAAACCAATAAAATGTCCTTGAAAAAAATCCATAACTCCTGTTCCACTAGTTGGATGTTTTCATTTTTGTGTTATTTTATTTCTTAAAATGTACTACACTTTCTAAATTGGCTTGGGATTTTTCTTGAACTGTGTTTTGACTTAATTACTGCTTGACTACTGTATAAATACTTTACACATTGCCTCTAAGCTAAGACGCTAAGCCTGTTTGCACTATGCCATTATTACCACGGGGTTTAACTCAGGTTAATTTAGTGACTTTAGTGGTCCACCTTCACAAGGATTGTGGTTATTATTTAAGGGGGTACTCACCCCCCTCAACTAAAACCCTAATTTTTTACAGTATTCTTTACATGGTTGTCAGTAGATTAACAGATGTTTTTAGACTGAAAATGCTTCTGTTGGTTTAATATTGTTAGGTAAGTGCAAACTAGACAGATTCATCCCTTTTTTTAAACTAAAACAGATGGAATATACATGTATGTCAACTTCCAACTTGCATATATACAGTCATGGAGAGTCCTAAAATCAGTGCTCTCTTTACTTATAATGTTGGGAAATACAATGAGGCCCAGGTGCTCGGTCTGGTCTTACATTTTCAAGCAGGTTGCAATGAGGTTGAGATTGTAATGTCCCTTACATGGTACACAAGGGTGTACCTCTGCCCAGGCTGCCGGACTGCATGTGAAATAGGATCTTGATTTGTTTCAAATTTGGCCCAGCTAGCACACCAATCTAGCATGTGCTTAAAGGCCTAGTTCTGTCCGTGGTAATGCCAAGCCCAAAACCTGTTTTTGATACTTGTGCTTGGAGCCAGCATCATTACTAACTGGTGTGAGGGCCATCACCTTGCGCAAAGGCTATGTTGGCACTACAGCCTGAAAATTACATTTGAAAGGGAAGCACCCAGACCTGTTACAGAGTTTTTGACAGTTGATCAACATCCCTTCTCTAGAAAATGAGTAAAGAAAATTCGTCCTGACCTAGGAAGGCAGTGTTCCACATGGTACTTGAAGGGCTGCTATGTGTCCAGGGCTTGTGTCTGCATGATGGCCAATCTCCCAGATGTGTTGGGATATTACCTAACATCTGTGAAACTCACTGGATAAGTTGTGGGTTTGCATTGGGGCTTAAAACATGTCTGTCTGCTCAGAGGGGGAAAGAGACATTCTGGCCCTCCAGGAAGTGAGTCTGGTCTTTAGGAGAGACCCAGCGAAGGTTCCCAATGTGAGGAATACCGAGAAGACGCCAAAATGTACATGCGAGTGCACCTGGCACTGACCCGAACTGATGTCCCCTCATGCTTCCTAAGTGGTATATTTTGCTCAGAAAGCAAATTTAATTTTCAAGATCAGTGTGCTGCTCCTGTGACATGAGATGCTTGCCTGCTGCTGAGTGGTGTGTCTAACCATCATCTCTGTTGTAGCTTAGGACTCACTGATGGGCGGGAGGCCACAACTGTCATGGACATATGACCAGTAAGCCTGACCCACCAATGCACAACTCTGAACTAAACCAAAGGTCAGTGCCACCTCCATGACTTCTCTGCCACTGCTGGAGGACTTTGCTTTGTGTTTGTGAAGACATGAGGCGACCGCCACAATGCTGAGCTGCACATCTTTCTGGCAATTAGAAGAGACCATGTCTGAAAGACTGACACACTGTATCGTGACAGAACTCTGTAATTAAGTCTGGCCAGGACACCTTCTAAACGTTAGGCAGGATAGAAGACTGTGTTAGCACATCTGACCTTAATAAGTAAACTTACAAGGGGACGTGAATAGGTCGATGAACCTTTTGACTCGCAAATAAGATGTTCCCACCATAATTCTAGTACATGCAGATCAATAATCAATAACCGATATGCAATATCAACAGTCAACAACACAATATTCAATAACAGTAATAATCAATAGAGTCAGTTATTGTCACGCACCATGACGTTTCAGTCATGAATACCCACACCTTTTAGTGAAAGTTAAAATATTTATTTCCCTATATTAACAATGCTAAGGTCATGTAGATTAATCTAAAAATCAGATGAAACGCATACAGAAATGATACTGGCTGTCCAAAGTGGCGGAAGAAACACAATTTAATCAATGCTTGAACTAAGACACACTGTAAGGTTATGATGCAAATTAATAACAAGGTCAACTGTGTTAATGTGATCACATACATTCGAGTTCAGCAGAGAAATTCATCAAGCATTTTTCCCTATTAGCAGAATTTCATTAGAGAGGATCCTTAACTAACACCAGATTAGCATCAGCATGTTGGGCTTCATGCAAAACAATTTAGTAACACGAATTTGGAAAAACATCTAACTATGGCTCTATCAAAACAGTGCGATTGGTACCTAAAAGATAAAGCAAATAGACATAATAATCAACATTCTAACTTATAATACCCATCCTCAGTATGGATCTGCAAGCAGAGTCAGTCTTAGTCCTCAGGACATCAGTCAATCAGCAAGGCATCAGGATTCAGCATCGAAGTTCAGGAAACGCAAAGTCTTTAAGCATTAACCCCTTCGCTGCCAGGCCTTTTCCCCCTCCTGTGCCAGGCCTTTTTTTGACTATTTGGGGCAGTTTGCGCTTAGGCCCTCATAACTTTTTGTCCACATAAGCTAGCCAAGCCAAATTTGCGTCCTTTTTTTCCAACATCCTAGGGATTCTAGAGGTACCCAGACTTTGTGGGTTCCCCTGAAGGAGGCCAAGAAATTAGCCAAAATACAGTGAAAATTTCATTTTTTTCAAAAATATTGGAAAAAGTGGCTGCAGAAGAAGGCTTGTGGTTTTTCCCCTGAAAATGGCATCAACAAAGGGTTTGTGGTGCTAAACTCACCAGCTTCCCAGCATTCAGGAACAGACAGCCTTGAATCAGAAAACCCAATTTTTCAACACAAATTTGGCATTTTACTGGGACATACCCCATTTTTACAATTGTTTGTGCTTTCAGCCTCCTTCCAGTCAGTGAAAGAAATGGGCATGAAACCAATGCTGGATCCCAGACACTTAAACATTTCTGAAAAGTAGACAAAATTCTGAATTCAGCAAGGGGTCATTTGTGTAAATCCTACAAGGGTTTCCTACAGAAAATAACAACTGAAAAAGAAAAATATTGAAATTTAGGTGAAAAAAAACATCAATTGTTCTCTACGTTTTACCCTGTAACTTTTTCCTGCAATGTCAGATTTTAGAAAGCAATACACCGTTACGTCTGCTGAACTCCTCTGGTTGCGGGGATATATAGGGCTTGTATGTTCATCAAGAACCCTAGGTACCCAGAGCCAATAAATGAGCTGCACCCTGCAGTGCGTTTTCATTCTATACCGGGTATACAGCAATTCATTTGCTGAAATATAAAGAGTGAAAAATAGCTATCAAGAAAACCTTTGTATTTCCAAAAAGGACACAAGATAAGGTGTTGAGGAGCAGTGGTTATTTGCACATTTCTGAATTCCGAGGTGACCATACTAGCATGTGAATTACACGGCATTTCTCAAATAGATGTCTTTTTTACACACTCTCCTATATTTGGAAGAAAAAAATGTAGAGAAAGACAAGGGGCAAAAAACACTTGTTTTGCTAATCTATGTTCCCCCAAGTATCGCAATAAAAATGATACCTCACTTGTGTGGGTAGGCGTAGCGGGCGCGACAGGAAACGCCCCAAAACGCAACATGGACACATCCCATTTTTTTTTAAAGAAAACAGAGGTGTTTTTTGCAAAGTGCCTACCTGTAGATTTTGGCCTCTAGCTCAGCCGGCACCTAGGGAAACCTACCAAACCTGTGCATTTTTTAAAACTAGAGACCTAGGGGAATCCAAGATGGGGTGACTTGTGGGGCTCTGACCAGGTTCTGTTACCCAGAATCCTTTGCAAACCTCAAAATTTGGCTAAAAAAACACATTTTCCTCACATTTCTATGACAGAAAGTTCTGGAATCTGAGAGGAGACACGAATTTCCTTCCACCCAGCGTTCCCCCAAGTCTCCCGATAAAAATGATACCTCACTTGTGTGGGTAGGCCTAGCGCCCGCGACAGGAAATGCACCAAAACGCAATGTGGACACATCCCATTTTTTCAAAGAAAACAGAGCTGTTTTTTGCAAAGTGCCTACCTGTAGATTTTGGCCGCTAGCTCAGCCGGCACCTAGGGAAACCTACCAAACCTGTGCATTTTTGAAAACTAGAGACCTAGGGGAATCCAAGATGGGGTGACTTGTGGGGCTCGGACCAGGTTCTGTTACCCAGAATCCTTTGCAAACCTCAAAATTTGGCCAAAAAAACACATGTTCCTCACATTTCTGTGGCAGAAAGTTCTGGAATCTGAGAGGAGGCACTAATTTCCTTCCTCCCAGCGTTCCTCCAAGTCTCCCGATAAAAATGATACCTCACTTGTGTGGGTAGGCCTTGCGCCCGCGACAGGAAATGCCCCAAAGCACAACGTGGACACATCCCATTTTTTCACAGAAAACAGAGCTGTTTTCTGCAAAGTGCCTACCTGTAGATTTTGGCCTCTAGCTCAGCCGGCACCTAGGGAAACCTACCAAACCTGTGCATTTTATGAAAACTAGAGACCTAGGGGAATCCAAGATGGGGTGACTTTTGGGGCTCTGACCAGGTTCTGTTACCCAGAATCCTTTGAAAACCTCAACATTTGGCTAAAAAAACACATTTTCCTCACATTATGGTAACAGAAAGTTCTGGAATCTGAGAGGAGCCACAAATGTCCTACCACCCAGCGTTCCCCCAAGTCTCCCCATAAAAATGATACCTCACTTGTGTGGGTAGGCCTAGTGCCCGCGACAGGAAATGCCCCAAAACGCAACGTTGACACATCCCATTTTTTAAAAGAAAACAGAGGTGTTTTTTGCAAAGTGCCTACCTGTAGATTTTGGCCTCTAGCTCAGCCAGCACCTAGGGAAACCTACCAAACCTGTGCATTTTTTAAAAAAACTAGAGACCTAGGGGAATCCAAGATGGGGTGACTTGTGGGGCTCTGACCAGGTTCTGTTACCCAGAATCCTTTGCAAACCTCAACATTTGGCTAAAAAAACACATTTTCCTCACATTATGATAACAGAAAGTTCTGGAATCTGAGAGGAGCCACAAATGTCCTTCCACCCAGCGTTCTCCCAAGTCTCCCGATAAAAATGGTACCTCACTTGTGTGGGTAGGCCTAGCGCCCGCGACAGGATATGCCCCAAAACACAACGTGGACACATCCCATTTTTTCACAGAAAACAGAGGTGTTTTTTGCAAAGTGCCTACCTGTAGATTTTGGCCTCTAGCTCAGCCGGCACCTAGGGAAACCTACCAAACCTGTGCATTTATGAAAACTAGAGACCTAGGGGAATCCAAGATGGGGTGACTTGTGGGGCTCTGACCAGGATCTGTTACCCAGAATCCGTTGCAAACCTCAAAATTTGGCTAAAAAAACACATTTTCCTCACATTTCGGTGACAGAAAGTTCTGGAATCTGAGAGGAGCCACAAATTTCCTTCCACCCAGCGTTCCCCCAAGTCTCCCGATAAAAATGATACCTCACTTGTGTGGGTAGGCCTAGTGCCCGCGACAGGAAATGCCCCAAAACGCAACGTAGACACATCCCATTTTTTCAAAGAAAACAGAGGTGTTTTTTGCAAAGTGCCTACCTGTAGATTTTGGCCGCTAGCTCAGCCGGCAACTAGGGAAACCTACCAAACCTGTGCATTTTTGAAAACTAGAGACCTAGGGGAATCCAAGATGGGGTGACTTGTGGGGCTCTGACCAGGTTCTGTTACCCAGAATCCTTTGCAAACCTCAAACTTTGGCTAAAAAAACAAAACATGTTCCTCACATTTCTGTGGCAGAAAGTTCTGGAATCTGAGAGGAGGCACTAATTTCCTTCCACCCAGCGTTCCCCCAAGTCTCCCGATAAAAATGATACCTCACTTGTGTGGGTAGGCCTAGCGCCCGCGACAGGAAATGCCCCAAAGCACAACGTGGACACATCCCATTTTTTGACAGAAAACAGAGCTGTTTTTTGCAAAGTGCCTACCTGTAAATTTTGGCCTCTAGCTCAGCCGGCACCTAGGGAAACCTACCAACCCTGTGCATTTTTGAAAACTAGAGACCTAGGGGAATCCAAGATGGGGTGACTTGTGGGGCTCGGACCAGGTTCTGTTACCCAGAATCCTTTGCAAACCTCAAAATGTGGCCAAAAAAACACATGTTCCTCACATTTCTGTGGCAGAAAGTTCTGGAATCTGAGAGGAGGCACATATTTCCTTCCACCCAGCGTTCCCCAAAGTCTCCCAATAAAAATGATACCTCACATGTGTGGGTAGGCCTAGCGCCCGCAACAGGAAATGCCCCAAAACGCAACGTGGACACATCCCATTTTTTTAAAGAAAACAGAGGTGTTTTTTGCAAAGTGCCTACCTGTAGATTTTGGCCTCTAGCTCAGCCGGCACCTAGGGAAACCTTCCAAACCTGTGCATTTTTTAAAACTAGAGACCTAGGGGAATCCAAGATGGGGTGACTTGTGGGTCTCTAACCAGGTTCTGTTACCCAGAATCCTTTGCACACCTCAACATTTGGCTAAAAAAACACATTTTCCTCACATTATGATAACAGAAAGTTCTGGAATCTGAGAGGAGCCACAAATGTCCTACCACCCAGCGTTCCCCCAAGTCTCCCGATAAAAATGATACCTCACTTGTGTGGGTAGGCCTAGTGCCCGCGACAGGAAATGCCCCAAAACGCAACGTGGACACATCCCATTTTTTAAAAGAAAACAGAGGTGTTTTTTGCAAAGTGCCTACCTGTAGATTTTGGCCTCTAGCTCAGCCGGCACCTAGGGAAACCTACCAAACCTGTGCATTTTTGAAAAAAACTAGAGACCTAGGGGAATCCAAGATGGGGTGACTTGTGGGGCTCTGACCAGGTTCTGTTACCCAGAATCCTTTGCAAACCTCAACATTTGGCTAAAAAAACACATTTTCCACACATTATGATAACAGAAAGTTCTGGAATCTGAGAGGAGCCACAAATGTCCTTCCACCCAGCGTTCTCCCAAGTCTCCCGATAAAAATGGTACCTCACTTGTGTGGGTAGGCCTAGCGCCCGCGACAGGATATGCCCCAAAACACAACGTGGACACATCCCATTTTTTCACAGAAAACAGAGGTGTTTTTTGCAAAGTGCCTACCTGTAGATTTTGGCCTCTAGCTCAGCCGGCACCTAGGGAAACCTACCAACCCTGTGCATTTTTGAAAACTAGAGACCTAGGGGAATCCAAGATGGGGTGACTTGTGGGGCTCGGACCAGGTTCTGTTACCCAGAATCCTTTGCAAACCTCAAAATTTGGCCAAAAAAACACATGTTCCTCACATTTCTGTGGCAGAAAGTTCTGGAATCTGAGAGGAGGCACATATTTCCTTCCACCCAGCGTTCCCCAAAGTCTCCCGATAAAAATGATACCTCACTTGTGTGGGTAGGCCTAGCGCCCGCGACAGGAAATGCCCCAAAACGCAACGTGGACACATCCCATTTTTTAAAAGAAAACAGAGGTGTTTTTTGCAAAGTGCCTACCTGTAGATTTTGGCCTCTAACTCAGCCGGCACCTAGGGAAACCTACCAAACCTGTGCATTTTTTAAAAAAACTAGAGACCTAGGGGAATCCAAGATGGGGTGACTTGTGGGGCTCTGACCAGGTTCTGTTACCCAGAATCCTTTGCAAACCTCAACATTTGGCTAAAAAAACACATTTTCCTCACATTATGATAACAGAAAGTTCTGGAATCTGAGAGGAGGGACGAATTTCCTTCCACCCAGCGTTCCCCCAAGTCTCCCAATAAAAATGGTACCTCACTTGTGTGGGTAGGCCTAGCGCCCGCAACAGGATATGCCCCAAAACACAACGTGGACACATCCCATTTTTTCACAGAAAACAGAGCTGTTTTTTGCAAAGTGCCTACCTGTAGATTTTGGCCTCTAGCTCAGCCGGCACCTAGGGAAACCTACCAACCCTGTGCATTTTTGAAAACTAGAGACCTAGGGGAATCCAAGATGGGGTGACTTGTGGGGCTCTGACCAGGTTCTGTTACCCAGAATCTTTTGCAAACCTCAAAATTTGGCCAAAAAAACACATGTTCCTCACATTTCTGTGGCAGAAAGTTCTGGAATCTGAGAGGAGGCACAAATTTCCTTCCACCCAGCGTTCCCCCAAGTCTCCCGATAAAAATGATACCTCACTTGTGTGGGTAGGCCTTGCGCCCGCGACCGAAAATGCCCCAAAACACAACGTGGACACATCCCATTTTTTCACAGAAAACAGAGGTGTTTTCTGCAAAGTGCCTACCTGTAGATTTTGGCCTCTAGCTCAGCCGGCACCTAGGGAAACCTACCAAACCTGTGCATTTTTGAAAACTAGAGACCTAGGGGATTCCAAGATGGGGTGACTTGTGGGGCTCGGACCAGGTTCTGTTACCTAGAATCCTTTGCAAACCTCAAAATTTGGCCAAAAAAACACATGTTCCTCACATTTCTGTGGCAGAAAGTTCTGGAATCTGAGAGGAGGCACTAATTTCCTTCCTCCCAGCGTTCCTCCAAGTCTCCCGATAAAAATGATACCTCACTTGTGTGGGTAGGCCTTGCGCCCGCGACAGGAAATGCCCCAAAGCACAACGTGGACACATCCCATTTTTTCACAGAAAACAGAGCTGTTTTCTGCAAAGTGCCTACCTGTAGATTTTGGCCTCTAGCTCAGCCGGCACCTAGGGAAACCTACCAAACCTGTGCATTTTATGAAAACTAGAGACCTAGGGGAGTCCAAGATGGGGTGACTTGTGGGGCTCTGACCAGGTTCTGTTACCCAGAATCCTTTGAAAACCTCAACATTTGGCTAAAAAAACACATTTTCCTCACATTATGGTAACAGAAAGTTCTGGAATCTGAGAGGAGCCACAAATGTCCTACCACCCAGCGTTCCCCCAAGTCTCCCCATAAAAATGATACCTCACTTGTGTGGGTAGGCCTAGTGCCCGCAACAGGAAATGCCCCAAAACGCAACGTGGACTCAACCCATTTTTTAAAAGAAAACAGAGGTGTTTTTTGCAAAGTGCCTACCTGTAGATTTTGGCCTCTAGCTCAGCCAGCACCTAGGGAAACCTACCAAACCTGTGCATTTTTGAACAAAACTAGAGACCTAGGGGAATCCAAGATGGGGTGACTTGTGGGGCTCTGACCAGGTTCTGTTACCCAGAATCCTTTGCAAACCTCAAAATTTTGCTAAAAAAACACATTTTCCTCAAATTTCGGTGACAGGAAGTTCTGGAATCTGAGAGGAGCCACAAATTTCCTTCCACCCATCGTTCTCCCAAGTCTCCCGATAAAAATGGTACCTCACTTGTGTGGGTAGGCCTAGCGCCCGCAACAGGATATGCCCCAAAACACAACGTGGACACATCCCATTTTTTCACAGAAAACAGAGGTGTTTTTTGCAAAGTGCCTACCTGTAGATTTTGGCCTCTAGCTCAGCCGGCAGCTAGGGAAACCTACCAAACCTGTGCATTTTTGAAAACTAGAGACCTAGGGGAATCCAAGATGGGGTGACTTGTGGGGCTCTGACCAGTGTTCTGTTACCCAGAATCTTTTGCAAACCTCAAAATTTGGCCAAAAACACACATGTTCCTCTCATTTCTGTGGCAGAAAGTTCTGGAATCTGAGAGGAGGCACATATTTCCTTCCACCCAGCGTTCCCCAAAGTCTCCCGATAAAAATGATACCTCACTTGTGTGGGTAGGCCTAGCGCCCGCGACAGGAAATGCCCCAAAACGCAACGTGGACACATCCCATTTTTTTAAAGAAAACAGAGGTGTTTTTTGCAAAGTGCCTACCTGTAGATTTTGGCCTCTAGCTCAGCCGGCACCTAGGGAAACCTACCAAACCTGTGCATTTTTTAAAACTAGAGACCTAGGGGAATCCAAGATGGGGTGACTTGTGGGTCTCTGACCAGGTTCTGTTACCCAGAATCCTTTGCAAACCTCAACATTTGGCTAAAAAAACACATTTTCCTCACATTATGATAACAGAAAGTTCTGGAATCTGAGAGGAGCCACAAATGTCCTACCACCCAGCGTTCCCCCAAGTCTCCCGATAAAAATGATACCTCCCTTGTGTGGGTAGGCCTAGTGCCCGCGACAGGAAATGCCCCAAAACGCAACGTGGACACATCCCATTTTTTAAAAGAAAACAGAGGTGTTTTTTGCAAAGTGCCTACCTGTAGATTTTGGCCTCTAGCTCAGCCGGCACCTAGGGAAACCTACCAAACCTGTGCATTTTTGAAAAAAACTAGAGACCGAGGGGAATCCAAGATGGAGTGACTTGTGGGGCTCTGACCAGGTTCTGTTACCCAGAATCCTTTGCAAACCTCAACATTTGGCTAAAAAAACACATTTTCCTCACATTATGATAACAGAAAGTTCTGGAATCTGAGAGGAGCCACAAATGTCCTTCCACCCAGCTTTCTCCCAAGTCTCCCGATAAAAATGGTACCTCACTTGTGTGGGTAGGCCTAGCGCCCGCGACAGGATATGCCCCAAAACACAACGTGGACACATCCCATTTTTTCACAGAAAACAGAGGTGTTTTTTGCAAAGTGCCTACCTGTAGATTTTGGCCTCTAGCTCAGCCGGCACCTAGGGAAACCTACCAAACCTGTGCATTTATGAAAACTAGAGACCTAGGGGAATCCAAGATGGGGTGACTTGTGGGGCTCTGACCAGGTTCTGTTACCCAGAATCCTTTGCAAACCTCAACATTTGGCTAAAAAAACACATTTTCCTCACATTATGATAACAGAAAGTTCTGGAATCTGAGAGGAGCCACAAATGTCCTACCACCCAGCGTTCCCCCAAGTCTCCCGATAAAAATGATACCTCCCTTGTGTGGGTAGGCCTAGTGCCCGCGACAGGAAATGCCCCAAAACGCAACGTGGACACATCCCATTTTTTAAAAGAAAACAGAGGTGTTTTTTGCAAAGTGCCTACCTGTAGATTTTGGCCTCTAGCTCAGCCGGCACCTAGGGAAACCTACCAAACCTGTGCATTTATGAAAACTAGAGACCTAGGGGAATCCAAGATGGGGTGACTTGTGGGGCTCTGACCAGGTTCTGTTACCCAGAATCCTTTGCAAACCTCAAAATTTGGCTAAAAAAACACATTTTCCTCACATTTCGGTGACAGAAAGTTCTGGAATCTGAGAGGAGCCACAAATTTCCTTCCACCCAGCGTTCCCCCAAGTCTCCCAATAAAAATGGTACCTCACTTGTGTGGGTAGGCCTAGCGCCCGCAACAGGATATGCCCCAAAACACAACGTGGACACATCCCATTTTTTCACAGAAAACAGAGCTGTTTTTTGCAAAGTGCCTACCTGTAGATTTTGGCCTCTAGCTCAGCCGGCACCTAGGGAAACCTACCAACCCTGTGCATTTTTGAAAACTAGAGACCTAGGGGAATCCAATATGGGGTGACTTGTGGGGCTCTGACCAGGTTCTGTTACCCAGAATCTTTTGCAAACCTCAAAATTTGGCCAAAAAAACACATGTTCCTCACATTTCTGTGGCAGAAAGTTCTGGAATCTGAGAGGAGGCACAAATTTCCTTCCACCCAGCGTTCCCCCAAGTCTCCAGATAAAAATGATACCTCACTTGTGTGGGTAGGCCTTGCGCCCGCGACCGGAAATGCCCCAAAGCACAACGTGGACACATCCCATTTTTTCACAGAAAACAGAGGTGTTTTCTGCAAAGTGCCTACCTGTAGATTTTGGCCTCTAGCTCAGCCGGCACCTAGGGAAACCTACCAAACCTGTGCATTTTTGAAAACTAGAGACCTAGGGGAATCCAAGATGGGGTGACTTGTGGGGCTCTGACCAGGTTCTGTTACCCAGAATCTTTTGCAAACCTCAAAATTTGGCTACAAAAACACATTTTCCTCACATTATGGTAACAGAAAGTTCTGGAATCTGAGAGGAGCCACAAATTTCCTTCCACCCAGCGTTCCCCTAAGTCTCCCGATAAAAATGATACCTCACTTGTGTGGGTAGGCCTAGCGCCCGCGACAGGAAATGGCCCAAAACACAACGTGGACACATCAAATCTTTTCATAGAAAACAGTGCCTACCTGTCGATTTTGGCCTGTATCTCAGCCGGCAACTAGGGACACCTACCAAACCTGTGCATTTTTGAAAACTAGAGACCTAGGGGAATCCAAGAAGGGGTGACTTGTGGGGCTCTGACCAGGTTCTGTTACCCAGAATCCTTTGCATACCTCAAAATTTGGCTAAAAAAACACTTTTTCCTCTCATTTCGGTGACAGAAAGTTCTGCAATCTGAGAGGAGCCACAGATTTCCTTCCACCCAGTGTTCCCCCAATTCTCCCGATAAAAATGATACCTCACTTGTGTGGGTGGGCCAGGTGCCTGCAACAGAATAAGGCCCAAAACTTGTAGAAATAGAGGGGATAGCACAGCGAGTTTATAAGGACATATTCTTTTATACATCTTTAGACTGACTCTGCTTTGGGAACACACAGGCGTCATTTTACTTGGTAGACTCAGGGGAACGCTGGGGGAACGCTGGGGAGTAGAAATTTTGTGCTGGAGCGGTGATTGTGCAAACAAAAGTCAGGAAAATATGCTTTTTTAGAGGAGTCTGGGTAAGAAAATGTTGGGGGATCCACTCAAGCCACACCTCCCTGGACTCCTTGGGGTGTCTAGTTTTGAAAAATGTCTGGGTTTGGTAGGTTTCCCTAGATGAAGGCCGCACCCAGGACCAAAAACATAGGTGACCCCTCCCCCCCAAACACAGGTAGTTTTGTAATATATCATTTTGATGTGTCCACATACGTCTGTGATGTGCCAAGCACTAAAATTGTGAAAAGAAACGCACTTAGGTTATGTGAAAAAGACCCCTCACCCACCAACCAAGTTAGTGGCATGCTACATCATCGGGGTCCCACCAGAGGCACCTAGCGTGTCACAGGTGTGCTGCGACGCCTGATTACAGCGGAGCAGGTTTTGTCATTTTTACCACACATACTGGTTGGATTTGGCACGAGGATGAGTGATGGTTCAGTGGATCAAATTTTATTAACAAGAGATTTCACAAAAATGAAATGCACTGTTAATAACTGAAAGGCAAAAAACTGAACCAATGACTCACAGATCGTGAGCTGTAAAGCCGCGACAGGGCATCAACCGCTTTACAGTCCATTCACACACCTTTCATACATGACACGCACAAGACCATTCACACCGCCAGCCACGGGCCCAGCACATTACAACACTCACATCGACAGACCGCGCCACTCAAGGGCCCATCACTTACATACGCCCACATGCCTGATACAAGAATCACACCAGCTGATGGGAGTGTGGACTGGCGTTTGGCTGGCACCGCCAGCCAAGCGCCACCCCACCCACACCGCCAGCCAAGCCCTACCCCACGCACACCGCCAGCCAAGCGCCACCCCAAGCACACCGCCAGCCAAGCGCCACCCCAAGCAAACCGCCAGCCATGCGCCACCCCAAGCACACCGCCAGCCAAGCCCCACCCCACGCACACCGCCAGCCAAGCGCCATCCCACGCACACCGCCATCACTTTTTTTTTGTTTATGAACAATAAAGAAACCACTAACTAATTATAAAATAAGCACAAAACTACAAACACAAAAGCTCTAACTAAATACATGACAAAGAAGCCAACCGTGAAACATATGAAAATATAAAACAGACAGCTTACGCTCACGGTATTTCCCAGAAGTTTTTCCTTGTGTGGTAACTTCTAAAACAGCTGGGCACACACAGCCCAGGCTTTGAAGGGCATTCGGGGCAGTACATTCGGCTCTCCCTCCGGATTAATCTCCGGGCACATACTCTACATTTCTTTGTGGGCAAGTCTTTTTTGGGAGTGGGAGGAATGTGATCTGGAAAGTGCCGATCTTTCAATCTAGCCACATCCTCCACCACTTCTACTCTAGGAACTCTTGCTGGTTCCACCACAATAAGGCTTTCTATCACCGACTCCTGAAATGTAACAAATGTCATCCTTGACTCAGGTGAACAATCCTTGTATACAATAAAGGCATTAAAAGTTGCCAAATGAAATAAATGTAGGGCCAACTTTTTATACCACACGTAAGACTTAAGAAGAGCAGTGTAAGGTTCCAACCTCTGATCTACTCTATCAACACCACCCATGTGCCTATTGTAGTCCAAAATGCACGCAGGTTTGCGAACTTCCGCAACCTGACCCCAAACAGTCACAGGGGAAGTACTCTCATCATGGATGGTAGATAGCATGTACACCTCCCTCCTGTCTGAAAATTTCAGAGCTATCAGCTCATTATTCCGCAAGGCACTGCACTGTCCCCTCTCAAGTTTTTTACAGACAAGCTCCCTTGGATAACCTTTCCGGTTAGAACGGATTGTGCCACAAGCAACAGTGTCCACTCTAAACATCTCCTTGAACAACTGCACTCCAGTGTAGAAATTATCTACGTACAAATGGTGACCTTTGTTAAACAGCCGTCTAGCAAGTTCCCACACAATTTTTTCGCTAAGTCCAAAAGTGGCCGGACAACCAGGATGGTCAATACTGGAATCCCTACCAGTGTAGAACCGGAAATTATACACATATCCTGTACTGCTTTCTGACAGCAAATACAATTTAATCCCATACCGTTCCCTCTTACTAGGAATGTACTGCTTAAAAACTAAACACCCCTTGAAAAGGACCAAAGACTCGTCCACACTTATCTCTTTGCCTGGAACATAGACCTCTGAAAACCGATCTACAAAATGATCAAGGACAGGCCTAATCTTAAAAAGACGGTCACAATCAGGGTGATCTCGTGGCAAGGCTAAAGCATTGTCTACAAAATGCAGCATACGAAGAAGAAGCAAATACCGATTACGTGTCATAGTTGCAGGAAATATAGCCGTTGCCATCAAGGGACTAGTAGACCAATAAGTGACGGCTTCCTGATCAACCCCATCAAAAAATACAAACCTAAAAATCTTTTCATCTCTTCCAGATATGTGGGAACCCACTGAGTAGCTCTAGACTGAGGCTTAAGTCTGGCAGCGTTGTCCCGCAAATATTGCTCTGCATACAAATTAGTCTGCTCCACAATCTCTTCCAAAAAGACATCGTCCATAAACAAGTGAAAGAAATGGACAGGCAAAAAGTTTTCCGTATTAACTCTACACCCTGGTAGACCAGTAAATGCAGGTAACTGTGGCTGCTCCATGTTTGGGGCAATCCAGGTGTCAGGATTCTAATGGGAAACCCTTCAGCCCCAGGCTGCTGCACTCTTGGCACATCAATGTCCTCCTCTACAACAGGCTCTTCATCTGCACTGAGAGTAGCTTCCTCATCAGAAGAATACTCTCGGACAGAAAACTCACTTCCAGAATCTCCCGCTTCCTTCTCTGCCTCAGATGCAGAGTCAGTCTCGTAATCATGGTCTGAAGACGACTCAAAGAGCATGCGAACAACCTGCTGAGCAGTCACTCTGCGGCTAGCCATGATCCTCACTAACAACAAATGGATTGCCAACAACAACTAGCACTAAAATAAGTAATTAACAAAGTGTAGCTTTATCACAAAGAGTTATGTACTAAAAAAACTATACCACTCACTTGCCTGAAAAAGCTACTTACCAAGCAACTACTCTGCACAGACACAGCAATCACCAATGATATCCCACTAAAAAGAAAAAAGAAAAAAGAAAATTAGACATATGACAACACAAATATCATTGTGCTCAAATCTAAGGACAATTTCACACACAATACTGCATTTAGTACACCACCTACAAACATGTCCTTCATGCATGTCAACAATACTCCTTTGGAGTAAATTGCTTTCACTTACCTAAAACATGCAACTATGCAAACCGCAGGACAACTACTGCCAAAACTGCAAGGATCCACAGCAAAGGAAGCAAAAGCGTTGAACTAGAAGAAAAAGAAGAAATAAATTGTTATAATCACAAATACAAATACTTCGCCAGTTGACAAACACCCCACCACCAAGAACTTAGAAATTGTCCCTGGTACCTAAGTGGATGCTGCCCCCCTCGGGGGCAGATGGGCGTAAAAAAATTGGCCAATCTGCCCCCAAGGGGGGTAGAAATGGGCAACACCTCTGTGCCCCCTTTAGGGGGTGACCCTTCCCAAAGGGGGCACCCCCTGCACAAAACAAAAAAAAGGAAAAAAAAAAAATCCCTGGCGTATTTGTGGTTTCTGCCCTCCTTGGGGGCAGATGGGCATACACAAATAGGCCCATCTGCCCCCAAAGGGGGCAGAGATGGCCAATACGAACTTTCCCCACTTTGGGGGGGCGACCGTTGCCCAAGGGGTGCCCCCAAACACACACCACACACACCACACAATCCCTGGCGCCTAGTGTGCTTCGACCCCCCCCGGGGGCCTGATCGTCCAAAAACATGGCTGGTCTGCCATCAGGGGGCCGAAACAGAAAAAAAAATAGCCCCACAGGGGAGCGACCCTTGCCTAAGGGGTTGCCCCCAAAATACACAAATAAAACAAAATCCCTGGTGTCTAGTGGATTTCGCCCCCCCCGAAAAATCGGCGATCTGCCCCCAGGGGGGGGCGAAATACTAAAAAAAATAGCCCCCCAGGGGGGCGACCCTCGCCCAAGGGGTCGCCCCCAAAAGAAACATACAAAAAAAAATCCCTGGTGTCTAGTGGAGATCTGCCCGCGATCGTGGAGCAGGAATCTAGTGAAAAAGAGGCACAGGGGGAAAGGAAAAACCCTTTCCTTTCCCCACGTGTCTGTTTCCCCCCCCCAAAACCCCAAAAAAGGAAAGGACTCACCTTTTGAGCTCCTTTCCCCTCGACGCACTGGAAGCAAATGGCTTCCAGCGCATACTGGCAACACTTGATGACGTTGGTGCGCTGTGCGCGCGCTGACGTCATCAGATTGCCGGGGGGGGTCAGGGATGGAAGGGGAAGGGCTTCCCCTTCCATCCCCGCCTTGGGGGGGGTGCACAAGGGGGGCCCGCTAGCGCTCCCCCCAGTTCCAGTGCCTTGGACGAGGTGACCTCGTCCAAGGCACACGGGAACTGTAGCCTTGGACGAGGTCACCTCGTCCAAGGCACAGAACAGGTTAAAGTTAAGCACATCTCTTGTCAAGATGCACAAGAAAATATTGAACTTTTGGCCAGCAACAAAATGAGCAATGAACCTGTCTTCCATCAGTGTAGTCTTATTAGATTAAAATCACTAAAACTACCCTATTGGTAAATGGAATTGCATGTTCATACTTTGTCCAATACAACTAAAACTCCAAATCTATGAATTCTACCATTACTCCATTCACATGTCGTTGATTGGTTGTCCTGCAATGTCCTCATCATCCGTCTCATCAGGTAACAATATTGTTGCAGCTTCTACTCTAGTCAGTGTCTCCATTGTTCTCCTCCTGAGAAAGTCGTTCTTACACACATACCACACAAAATGTTACATTAGCAAGAACAGCATCTTCTAGCAGTCGTTCTCATGGGAAAACTTCTCAGCTACAAGCGCATTTAAACAATACAATAGAAAATCACAGTTTAACTCTCTAGGACAACCATTTTAATAAACATTAGGAAATACAGCTTGACATGAGGCCTGGCAAGTAGGCCAAGACCTTCGCTAAGTTAAGGCCTACAATAAATAAACTAATACATAATGCATAACCTTTAATATGGCATTTTACTACATTACTCAAACATATATTCAACATTTCACAGAATTAGACTATTAATAAGTACACTTTGTTAACATTGGCGGCCACTCATCGTAATCACATTTTCAAATGCATGTATTATTTTTCTATGTTATTATACTTTCTACACACATCCATTATTCAGAATACATGAACTCATTCATAATTTTTATTAAAACACCTGCGCTAGCAACTGAACAGACATGTAAGTCTCCTGCAGTGGGATATAGATTGTACAGCTACAATAGTGTACTTGCACTCCTAAACCAATTCTTGCCTGATATTCTCCTTAAGTAAATGTCCTGCATAGAAGGGTGGGAGCTACAGCCCTAGGGGCGTGGCATAGTAGTAGGGTAGGAATCACCACCTCTGATCAGAACCTTGAGTACATGTGGGTAATACACTCACTAGTTCAAACCCATAGCAGTTAGAACATTACTGTGTGCAGTATTAGGTTTTGTCATGTTAGTAAAGTACTTCTTTTTACAATAAAATATAACTGGGTAGCACAGTATCTTACAGTGTCTGTTAGCTGATTGTTGAGTTCTAGACCTTGCCTCCCACACTTTCTATCTGATAAGCCTTTGACTGCGTGCTCCCATTACCCTGGGATGCAAGTGCAGAAATGATGTACTTGTTCAAGTTTGAAAGGTCGTAGCAGACAGCCCTCAGGGCCCCACAGTTGTAGCCCAGCAGCCCCTGTCTGCTCTGCAGCCATGGACATCATTTAGCTGTCGCCAGGGGTCGCAGGTGCGACCCCCAGCTTGCCTCTTGCGACCCCTGGCACTGCCCCTGCGACCCCTGGCCTCAGAGGTGGCAAAATCAGTGTCAGGAACACTGGGGCAGCTCGTCCTTATGGACGTTGCTTAGGGTTTCATTTCCTTGTTTTCAATCAGTTTTTTAATTACACTAATAGTGAATAATGTATTATTCACTATTAGTGTGATAAAAAAGGGAGTACAGTTAGCTGGAATACGACTCTTCTTGGCATCTTAGGTAAGAAAAAAACACTTCTAATTGTATGTTGTGTGCCTGCTAGCCGGTGAGAGTGTGCTTATGTAAAAGAGAGAGGGTGTGTATATGAGTGAATGTGTGTTTATGTAAGTATGTGTGTGTGAACGAAAGTAACGATGAAATGGTGTGTGATGTCACTTCAGCTACCCCTGGTGAATTGACGTCCATGTCTGTGTCCCGCCCTGAACAGGAGATGACAGGCAATGACAACCCCAGCTGAAATAGAGAGTTCCAAATCCTTATCAAAGGGTGGGGCGAGAATACCTTCT
This sequence comes from Pleurodeles waltl, assembly GCF_031143425.1. Classification (NCBI taxonomy): domain Eukaryota; kingdom Metazoa; phylum Chordata; class Amphibia; order Caudata; family Salamandridae; genus Pleurodeles; species Pleurodeles waltl. Next base: position 380,719,945 of record NC_090442.1, read on the forward strand.
CGTGAGCCGTTCTCACAAATTTGCAATTTATGTTATTTATCCATGCGTTTGGAATTGCTATTCTTATGATCCCTCCAACCTATAAATATATTGCAAAAAATCCATTGATATGACAAATTTACAGCCATCATATAGATCTACTGCCTTGTGCACCCAGACTACTTAATATTTGTTTTACTTTTTATTTTCAATCAAGTTGTTGCCCTTCTTGCATTATTCTGTGATAGGGTTCCTGTGAACATTCTAGTTTCCCAGTTTTCCTCTCTACACGTTTTAATCTGACATGAAACCACAAATTTACCGAATAATTCTCAATTCTTCAATTATCTCAGCGGTTCTTTATTCTCTAATCAATCCTGACGAACTCTAGAGTGAAACACTGGAAGTGACACGAAGGTGTAATCAAGAACAGCCCTTCTAAATGAGGAATAGTGTGTGTACCTGACTGAGATATCTGGAACCACCTTAAATGTAATCCCCTTAAAATAAATGCCCTAAAAAATAAATAAAATAGAAAACTCTGGTAGCTCTACTCCAGTGTGTCGTTTCTTTGAATGGGTTTTGATGGTCTGTAGATGTGTTCATGACTATCCACACCCTCCCCACACGCATGTTCTGGAATATTGACCCTAGTTCAAATTAAAATCCCTATTGACAGTACTACTGGTGTTCGTCGCATCCCAAATTAGGAAAGGGAGCAATTTATTTGGCAATGATTCTGCAATTTGCTACGGAAACAGATACCACTGGTAGGAGCCTGACTCATTCTAATTCTGGTGTTTCTTAAATATCATTCTTTGATTGTTGTCAGACATAATTGCCCTTTTTTGTATCTTCTTTACAAAACTGTATTTGACGGTAACTGTCCTACTGAAGAATGTATCAGAGTGGAAAAGAGAAAAGCTGAGTTGTGATTGCGCTGATAAAGGGATGCTTTGACTTCGCGAAGCAGTGCTGTGACCGGCGCTTCTATACTTGGCATTCTTGACTGAGACCATATTTTTGATCGCATGTTCTTAAGGAACTGAAATCAACTATTAATAAATTCGAGAGTAATTTTATTACATCAGCACGTTGGCAATGGTTATTTCATGAGTATTTGTTAGTGATTCGTATTCGAGAGCACTCATTCCGTCTTTCAGTACCAACATTCAGGTGCACACATCATGGGTTCATACGCAAGAACTGAACTCCTTTTCGGTGTCAATCAAAAGTACATGTTTAGTTACAGGTTGAAGAAAAAACAAACATGAAAGATAAGCCAGGCTTGCCTTCTACCTACTGATGGCATAAACTTAGAGTACACATATTGATCGATGTAAGCATCATAAATATACAAAAAATAAATGTTGTTCTCACTCCTCCTCCTTACTCTGCAGACTTCTGCTCTTCATGCCGAGGTATGGTGCACCTACCCCTTCTGAGCTGTCCTGCTGCTCTAAGTGCAAAATACATGATGTGCCAGACTTACGTCTGAGGCTTGAGGTTCGCTCATTTTATGTCGGCTCTGCCCGAGCCCTGGTTGTAACTTGTCTTGTTTGAAGTAGCTCAGAGGAAGCCATGCCCTGTCTAAAACACTTTGCGACATTACCACGAAAGTGTTCCATTGTTATCTGCAGACTCACATTTCCAAGGGATCCAACTCCAGTGACTGTATCCAGCTAGTTGTTCCCACTAACCCCCTCTAGCCTACCAAGAAGATGTTTCTTGCTCCATCTGTGGTTTAATGATTCTTCTCGGACGGCACCACATAATACCGCCACTGCCTCTTTTGAAGTGTATTCGTATAACCATGTATCCACGCCTCCACTCACTGCCCTGAGCACCCTCGCCGGCATTACTTTTGACTGCTTGGTTTGAACATCAAGCATGGAACCCCTCCCCCCATATCATGGAATTACCAGAGTAATGAGATGCCTCCTTCTTCGGTTCTGCTCCTTGTAGACCGTCATGTGGGCCTCAAGCACCGGAGACATGACTAGAGATGTTTAAAGGCATGGGCAAAGTGGACTCTGGCCCAGGGCCCCAGCATTTCAGGGGGGCCCCGGTAGAGCTGGCTATGTTCTGCAGACAGTCCTGCCTTGATTACCTTGAGTGATTCCTCAACATAAATGGTTTTAAATACTGTTTTCCTTTAATTTATTTTTTAATACAGGTAATTTGTGGAAGTCTGTACAGGTATTTTGCAGAGAAATGCACAATGCAACATTCATAAAAAAGTTTATTTTATATCCAAACAGGACCTCATATATTGGAAATGAGGGAGAGTCACAGAGATTATTTGCAATAATATTAGTGAGCTGCTGCTATACTACAATTTTGAAAACATTTAGAATTTGGACCAGTGTGTTTGTCAGTGTGTCATGAACGTGGCCAAAGAGGCACTTGGCCAGGGGCCCCCCAAAATCCTTAAGATGTCCCTAGACAAGACTTGACAGCCTTGCGCTTATATAGTGTGTGTTAATTATCTCGATGGTGGCAAGAAGAATTCTGCAAGTTGTCCTGTCCGGGGCTGGGCTCTCCCCTATCTCTGTCTTCTTCCTCATACTCCATGCTACCCTCCTCTTTCTTGTGTTCTAATGTCTGTTCTGTAGAAAAAACAATGCTATGTTTTATAAAAGTGTTTTTGGTTTTGTGACCTTTGTTTCAACAACATGCATGTCTGTTCTAGGTAGTGAAAGGAATATGCTCTTAGGTGGTGGTTGTGCAGGCATGTCAATATAATAGACTGCCAAATGATTTAGGCATCAGAGTTTGTAGGAAATGTGCTCATTCTGCAGGGTCACCTCAGATTTGTTTCACCTTTTGCCGGAGCTTATATTTTTGCTGGCTGTAGAACTTATTTTCCTTTATTTCTTCTAGCTACTGTTAATGAATCTGGGCTCCCTCTTACAACATGATGAAATTGGCATTCCCCTAATTTGGCATATTTAACATACCTATAGTCACTGGTATATTGTACAAACAAGTACCCAGGCCTGCAAGTTAAAAATCACTAGTGAACTGCAGCACTCATTTTGCCACAACTACAGTGATAGTGCAAACATGACTGCAGCCCTACTAAATGTACCCTGGCTATGGTGATTTTACACTGCAAATTTGACCTGTCAAAACACCCCCTTTTGACAGGTAATAGCCTTCCTTTTGAATATTTGTAACCCCCATGTAGGCCTTGTAATCCATAATGCAGGGGGCATGTTTTTAAAAAGTAAGTCATGTAAGAATTTAATGGCATCAGTGTTTCCACAGTCAAAAAGCCTTAAAAGGTCATTTCAGTGTAGCAAGGATGGCAGTGCCATAGGAAAACACTGGTTTACATTATTACATTTGATATTGCTTATTTTTTATTTAGGAACAGGAAACAGATACAAAAATAATGTAAAAAATAATTAAGCAACTATTTTAGTAGTTATTAGAAATCTAATTTAATTGTGAAGTTGGATTTTTATAAATACTAAGGAACGGGTACTTTTACCAAATTAACTTTTCCCTGCCTAAAGTCCCAGAGCACCAGTTTGTGTTCGCTCTTCCACTTCTGCTTGCCAGCAATAAGCTAGTGAATAAGTGTGAATCAGTGTGAAATGCTTCCAGAAGCAAACAAGAGGCTGCACAGCGATGACCCCTCTGAACCTGACATAATATGCAGTGTAGCACTGTGAGCATCCTTTTTTAAAATACAATGTCAAACCCTGCCCCTGCTTGAACGTCAATGACTGAGTGATAGATCTGCTGAGGCTTTACATAGAACACTTGAGTCACACTTCAAAGAAGTCTTCCCTGTCACAGGCAAATGGTAGCTGAAACCTCTGCAGGGACCTTTACTTATACCGTCAGCAGCAGTGTCTCTTATCACAATGAACCTCACTTTGACATTAGCATGTCAAATCCTGCTTGAATGTCTTCTTGGGTTTTAGATATAGAATGTGGAAGCACATCAAAAGGCAAAAACAGAATTCCAAAACGATTCCTGCATAGCCACTGTCTGGTTGATGGAAAACCCTGCTTTTTTCTGCCACACACCTATCTCCGTTTTTTTTTGGAGGTACAGTGATTGCCCCAAATTAACTTTTAGTCTTAGGTGTGGGAGGACACTAAGATTGCCAAAACACATTTCCTACATATATCCCCAGCCCTCAGAGCCCAGGTTTTGTGTGCCTGAAGACGTACGCTATTTTGAAAATGGTCAAGGTGGGTAGGGTTGGTATCAGAAACTTTTCACCATTGGTCAGGGCGTGCCCATGTGTCATTCCCACCCACTAGCTCATGCTAAGTGTAAATGTGGCATCACAAGGCTGCCTCTTCAGAACGCTCCTGGACCTGAGGAAAATTAGAAGAGGACTGAACTTGCTGCATGTGACCTGAGTAGAGCCTAGAAGACTGGACCTCCTGTCCCTTTTTTACCTAGGACAAAGAAGTGGAATGCAGGGGTTATAAGGCTGACATAATGTTCACGCCACAGGGATACAACAAGTGACCGTTCTTACAATTGCTCAGCTGATCTGTGGCAACTGGACTTGATCCTATTGTTTGGCTTCTGCTTGACACCGCATGAGTCTGAGGCGCCTCCCTCAAAGTCCTGGGAGGCTTTAAAAATGTACTCCTGTGGTGGATTGGAATTTAAAGGACTAAAGTCAGAAGGTCAAATCTATGACTGGGAGGAACCTGGTTGATTTATCCTACCCGCACCCTATCACAATCAGCATGAAACTCAAAGTGGGCTTATGTTCTGGTCTAACATGATCACTGACTATTTTAAGCACCTTTTGCTTCTTGGTGTAAATTCTACTTCAAACTTAAAACATTTATATCTCGGTTTCCTTATCCTGGATTTTTGAAATGTTGGCTTCCTGATGTTTATTACATTTTACTCCAATTGTCTGATTTGATTTGATATTTTTATGGAATGGTTTTGCATATTAAGTACTGCTATAGTCCTGCATAAATATTATACACATTACCCTAAATTAAGCCTGCCTGCTCAGTGCCTTAGCTACAGGGCTTGAGCTAAGGTTAATTTAGTGACTTTGATGGTTTACCCTGAGAAGAGCTGTGGTTTTTCCTTGAGGTGGGCAGTCACACACCTTAAACATTAATTGAGTTTCTTTCAAGGGACATTGTATCAGGTCCTCAATTGTCATTGGAATGGGTTCAGTGGATGGCCCTCCTCCAGTGCATGCAAATTATTTCATTGTGGGTGCTATTTTTCCTGGGTTCTTTCTCATTTCCCTCAGGTCATATCATTGTTTGCTGAACATCTCAGTGCTGTGCTGGGTAACACTGACTGCACTGTATTTTTGTGGATTTGATGTAAACAAGTCTTTTGATGATTTCAAACACGTGGAGATACTGTCTGCCTAATAACTAATTGGTAATAACCACTCCTCAGTTAAAATCTTCAGCTACACAGCAGGAAGCATCTGTTTCTGTGTTCTGCCTCCATCTTTTGTGTATTTTGGCTTGCCATGATTGTAATAGCTCTCACTAGTTCTGCACATATTCAGTCTTGCCTCTCCAGGCTAGTAATATGCTCCTTCAACCTGATTTCCTTTTTATGACATGATCAGTAGCTTATAAAGTGGCCTTCATAATATGTGACAAGAAATTTGCAATTTCTGATTTTTTTCAGACTTGCACTCAGAGTATTGCAATATAATTAATGTAAAACCTATGAAGTTGCTAACAGATAATGCTAAAGTATCATACATATCATTTTGCAATTTGGAAATTGCAATTCAGTATTTTTCACAATTTACAAATCACATTTTTTTTTTCATACGTTGTAAATGAGAATCTAGGTTAAATAAAATCTTCTTCCTCACATATTGTCCCATTTCATTAAGAGCTATTACATGATAACATTGGTTCAATGATAAACAATGTATAATTGTTTTTTTCCTATGGGAGAGGGCTAAAAAAACATTGGAAGGCCAGTCAGATCATAGCATATGTACAGAGACACAATATAGATCTTGCATTTCTACAAGCGACTAACCCTGCTATGGATCAATCATGCAATCTCTCCCACAGTTGGAGTGTCCATGTTTTTTTCCTCCCGCTCTACATGTTCTCATTGGGAGAAGAAGTCTCCATTCTGAAAGAAAAGTGTGCATTTTAGGTAGATTGGGCGTGACAATATCTAATTGTTCAGGACATACTTGGTCCATCTTATGCCACAATCTAAAATATGTAGGGGCTAAATTATAGTAACCCTGACTTTCTCTCTCCTGTAATGGTGAAATGTCCAGGCCTCTCCCTACAATCCATCATATAGAGTGGAGATTTTAATTTCACTCTACACACTGACTTGGGTAACATTTGGAGCAGTGCTCATAAACAGAGTAGGGCAAGACAAATGCTGCTCATTATAATGAACCAGTATGAATTACTGGATCTTTGGCACACCAGGCATGTTGTAGCTAAGGAGCTTACAATTTGCTCTCAATTTCCTCATCTAGAATAGATTTGTTTCAGGCACCAGGGATGTGGAATGTCAAGTCAGATCTATAACACAACTTCCCAGGACACCTTCTGACCACTCCTATATCATACTGGCCCTGCAACTGGGATTTGCAAAGAATGTGCACACACATAAGATATGTTTGCTACAGAAGACCCATGTTGCTTGACTCTGCATTAAGGAAAGAAATTAGGCAAGTAATTCAGTCTTACTACAAATTTAAGAAAGGGATCAGGCACAACCTATGCCACATAATGGGATGTCTTGAAAACTGTGGAGTGAGGTGAATGCATTGCAAAGGGCCATGTATTCTCAAGAGGTTGAACTTGCTAAAAAGAGATTTAAGATTGTTGAAATACACACACAGGGCCTGATTCTGACTATGGCGGACGGCAGAGGCCGTCCGCCATAGTCCCGCAGCCAAATGACCGCACCGCGGTCAAAAGACCGCGGCGGCCATTCACACATTTCCTCTGGGCCGGCGGGCGCTCTCTAAAAGAGCGCCCGCCGGCCCAGAGGAAATGCCCCTGCAACGAGGACGCCGGCTCAGAATTGAGCCGGCGTAGTTGCAGGGGTGCGACGGGTGCAGTTGCACCCGTCGCGTATTTCAGTGTCTGCAAAGCAGACACTGAAATACTTTTTGGGGCCCTCTTACGGGGGCCCCTGCAGTGCCCATGCCATTGGCATGGGCACTGCAGGGGCCCCCAGGGGCCCCGCGGCACCCCCTACCGCCATCCTGTTCATGGCGGGTTTCCCGCCATGAACAGGATGGCGGTAGGGGGTGTCTGAATCCTCATGGCGGCGGAGCGCGCTCCGCCGCCATGGAGGATTCCCCCGAGCAGCGGAAAGTCGGCGGGAGACCGCCGACTTTCCGCTTCTGACCGCGGCTGAACCGCCGTGGTCAGAATGCTCGTGGGAGCACCGCCAGCCTGTTGGCGGTGCTCCCGTGGTCGGTGGCCCTGGCGGCCACCGGCCGCCAGGGTCAGAATGAACCCCACAGTCTTTCAAGTGAAACAGGCCTCTTACTAGATATACACAGTAACCTAGTGAAATTCAGGGATGGGGCTGAATTGAGGTCAGGTTACTGGGTAAAATGCAACTGCCAAGCAGAGTAGAAGGGGAAGTGCTTGCGGGGCTTATCCATCTATAACGGCCGCAACAAATATTATCATTTTTTTTAAAACAGAGAGGGCATGCTCCTTCATCACCCTATTGACATTTTAAAAGTAGTTGCTGAATTTTACTATGGTTTCTACACCACACTGTCTGACCAGTGCTTAATTTGTAAATAAAAAGGTGCCGGTTCCCAAAGCCCTTCTCTTAAACAGGCGGCTGCTGCAATTAAATGTGGGAACACAGAATCCTGAGGCGGCATTATGCTGAAACCATCTCGGGCCTCTTCAATGCATATAAAGCTAGTCCCTGCCCCTTCAGCTCAATCTCGCAGCTTTCTACTTTATCCCCTTGTGACGCTTTTTCGTTTTTCTCTTCCTCCATCGTTCCCATATGTGTCATTTGCTCGCAGCAAATGCTTGATGCAGAAGAATAAGCCCCAGCCTTAAAAAATAAGTGCCGGTGCCCAGCACCAGAAACAACAAGCACAAATTAAGCACTGAGTCTGACCTAAACATATCAAACATTCACTGGTAATTGAATAGGGCCACACTGGCATGGCTGCAGTTCCAGAAATGCAAACCACCATGCTCCGCCATTACTCACGAGGACATAAACTAATGTGATCAAGAGTATGAGAAACAAGAGCACCTCCCTGGTGGGGATGGGCTATCAATTGGATTCTACACAGTATACGCAGAAGTTGCCCCTTTCTTACTGGCAGCATGTGAGGAAGCGCACAGACGGGGAGGTATTGGTAAGGGAAATATAAGTATAGTATTAGTATTAGTATGAGTTAATTTGAGTGGAGGAATGGAGGGGTAGAGGAGTGAAGAATCCAGAAGTGTTAAATGGGAGTTTATGTTAATAGGATGATGTGTGGGATGAGTAAAGGAGAGATGGAGGAGGGAGAAGTCTGTGGAAATGGGTTAGGGAGATCATAGTAGTAGAAGGGGTTTTGGATGAGTTCAAGGTGAGATAAATAAGGGAGAATTTAGTAGGGCTGTTTGGGAGATCATAGTCGTAAACTTTGGGGTGAGCTAGATGGGGTAGAGGAGGGAAGAGCTTAGGCAGGGTTATTTTGGAGAACGAGTTTGGAATGAGTCAGAGTGGGGATGGACGAAAGATTAATTGAGATATAGGGTGATGGGGAGACAGAGTAAAGCTTACGACAGAGTAAATCTTATTTTATTTTTTAATTATTTATTATTTAATTGTTTATTTTGTAAATTATAATTATTTATCTAATTTGTTTTTTTTAAAAATTTCTCTAGTATGGTAAGACTAGAGTAATAAGTAAATAGATATGTAAATACATAGTAAGGGACTATGGCCCTCATTACAACATTGGTGGTAAAAGCCGCTTACCGCCGTGCAGAAGACCGCCAACCGCCGCGGCTGCGGAAATCCGCCACAGCTATTATGACCCACAGCACGGAATCCGCCAAAATTCAGACACCCACACAAATCCGCCACACCAAAGGTCAGTGATAAACTTGCGAAAACAAAACCTCGACAGTCACGCCAACAGAAATACGCCCACACTATCACAACACAAGAATCCATGCAGCGGTCTTTCAACCGCGGTATTTCATTGGCAGTACACACCGCCGCACTCAAAATACACACACACATACAAAACACAGCCACATTGGACAATTCAAAATACACACACCTGATACACATACACACACCACTCCCACACACCCAATACAATATAAAACACACACCCACATCACCCACAAACCCCTACGACAACAATTGAGAAAGAAGCAGAGAGAGAGACACCACCATCAATAACAATTGAGAAAGAAGCAGAGAGAGAGACACCACCATCAATAAATACTAGCATCCACAGGCACACCAGACCATCACCCACATAACTTCCACGCACCTCACACAACACCCCACCACATATCAGCACACTTATCACCACACACACCACCCCACACATCACCCACACCACCCCATGGCACGGCAAAGACACCCCAGGTTCTCGGAGGAGGAGCTCAGGGTCATGGTGGAGGAAATTGTCCGGGTAGAGCCACAGCTATTTGGATCACAGGTGCAGCACACCTCCATTGCAAGGAAGATGGAGCTATGGCCAAGAATAGTGGACAGGGTCAACGCAGTGGGACAGCACCCAAGAAATCGGGATGACATCAGGAAGAGATGGAACGACCTACAGGGGAAGGTGCATTCCGTGGTCTCAAGTCACCACCTTGCAGTTCAGCGGACTGGCGGCGGACCCCCACTTCCTCCCCCACAACTAACAACATGGGAGGAGCAGGTCTTGGCGATTCTGCATCCTGAGGGCCTCGCAGGAGTAGATGGCGGAATGGACTCTGGCAAGTCAAATCTTAACTATTACATCCCCCACCCTACCTGCATGCCATCACATACCCCCACCCTCACCCCCATCACTCCAACTCCTCACAAATGTCCCAACATCACAAACCACACATCCCAACACCAAGCCCTGCATGCAACACCAAAGCATGAACACCCATTACTAAAGCATGCCCACTGCACAAACCCATACACCCCCCCTAAACCATCATCATACAAGGTCCCACACAGGAATGCAAGCACTGGGGTACACGGTCACCCACCCATTGCACACCATGGCAGACACAGATGTAATAAACATCCTTTTATATCCCTGCAGGTCCCCTACCCAACGTCACCGGACAGGAGGGTCCACACATGTTCACACCACAAACAGAAGAGGCCCACAGTGATGACAGCTGCTCTGTCCAACTGGATCTAGATGACCAGCCCAGCCCATCGGGGACCTTGGGACCGTCAGTTCCCATCACACAGTCACAGGCCACTACAGAGCTTCCCCGCTCTGGAAACACCAGCACAGCACCCACCCAGCGGGCCCATACCTCTGTCCCCAGGACATGTCAATCAGCAGTGTGTCCACCACTACAGGGAACCCAGGCTAACCCACCACCCCAACAACAACAGGGACCTGGGGGCAGTGGCAGTGGGCACACGGTCCAGGGGACGGAGGCCCAGGAACACAGGGGAACTGGTGGGAGGGCTGCTGTATTACAGGGGGAGGACAGGCCAAGGGAACCCACTCTCCACGAGGCCCTCTCCTCCATCATGGGAGCCTACCACCACTCCCAGGAGACGATGGTAACGGTACTGGCCAAGTTTCAGGAGACCCAGCACCTGCAAGAGGAAAAGTATTTGGGCTTCAGGGAGGAACTCAGAACCATCAATTCCACCCTGGGCACCATCGTAGGGGTGCTGAAGGAAGTATTCAACACCAGGAGGGACACTGTGGCACAACAAGGGGCCCCTGACACTAGCATGGACGATGAACTTCCCACCACCTCCGCCAGCGCTAGTGGACAGGAGGCACCGCCACAGGACCACCACACCAGCACCCCACCCCCTTCAGAGGGAGAACCACCCCGCAAACGGTCCCTGAGATCCAGGACAAAGACAGAGAACGATGCCAAGACCCCGCCAAGAAATGAGACCACCCTGAATGTCATCCTTCTGTCCCACTTTGTCACCCTGTCCATCCTTAAACTGCCCCAGCTCCACTTCCTATGCCCATTTGGGCAATGCACCTGTGAGACTAATAGACTGGACTCTGCCATGGACATTTCTCCACCATCACCCCTCACCATTTTGCAACCCCCTCCAATATTTTGCACTTAAGTAAACACCCTTGAAGCACAAAACAATCTGGAGTCAGTCTGTGATTTCGGAATAGTGTATTAGCAATTACTGTGGCAAAAAGCTCTTTCAATTGTAATGTCAACATACCTATGTCACACAGCTCTAGTCCATGAGGAATCAAAGCAGATGTCACACAGTGGGACCCACATCTGTGAAATCGTAAGGGAAAGTGACAACTCAGTGACCATACACTGGGTGAAATGGATAGACAGTAGAGAGGTAGTAGTGTTAAAGTACATGTAGTAGGCAGGTTTGTATTCTTACCTGTGTCTCACTGGAAATATTGCAGGATCACCGAGTCCCTGTTGTCCATGTCCTCTTCTTCTGCTTCCTCGTCTTCACTGTCCACAGGCTCCACAGCTGCAACAACACCGCCATCTGGACCATCCTCCTGCAGAAAAGGCACCTGTCGTGGCAAAGCTAAGTTGTGAAGCATACAGCAGGCCTCGATGATCTGGCACACCTTCTTTGGTGAGTAGAATAGGGATCCACCTGTCATATGGAGGCACCTGAGCCTGGCCTTCAGGAGGCCGAAGATCCGGTCGATTATCCACCGTGTTTGCCCATTGGCCTCATTGTAGCGTTCCTCTGCCCTTGTCCTGGGATTCCTCACTGGGGTCAGTAGCCATGACAGGTTGGGGTAACCAGAGTCACCTGCAAATGGCGAGGGACAACTGTTAGACACACACTAACCTGTAGGAATAACCCCAGACCCAGACAACCATTCCCACTGTCTTGCTTCCAGGTGCTCACCTAATAGCCACACACGATGCCTCTGGAGTTGACCCATCACATAAGGGATGCTGCTATTCCGCAGGATGTAGGCGTCATGCACTGAGCCAGGGAACTTGGCATTCACATGGGAGATGTACTGGTCTGTCAAACATACCATCAGCACATTCATCGAATGATAACTCTTCCGGTTTCTGTACACCTGTTCACTCCTGCGGGGGGGACCAAAGCCACATGGGTCCCACCAATGGCACCTATGATGTTGGGGATATGTCCCAGGGCATAGAAATCACCTTTCACTGTAAGCAAATCCTTCACCTGAGGGAAAACGATGTAGCTCCACATGTGTTTTAAGCAGGGCAGACAACACTCTGGACAACACGTTGGAAAATATACGCTGGGACATCCCTGATGCTATGGCCACTGTTGTTTGAAATGACCCACTTGCAAAGAAATGGAGCACTGACAGCACTTGCACTTGAGGGGGGATTCCTGTGGGATGGCGGATAGCTGATCAGGTCTGGCTCCAGCTGGGTACCCAGTTCCTGGATTGTGGCACGGTCAAGCCTGTATGTGATGATCACATGTCTTTCCTCCATTGTCAACAGGTCCACCAGCGGTCTGTACACCGGAGGATGCCGCCATCTCCTCACATGTCCAAGCGGACGGTGCCTATGAAGGACAACAGCGAGCACAGAGTCAAACAACTCAGAGGTACGTACCCACAGTTTACACAGAACATGAATCCTAATCCAAAAAGTGGCCCGTATGTGTGTTGAGTCTAGCCCTAGGTATGTGTGACGCAGTTAAAAATGAAGCCATGTGACCCCCTGAAATGGCGGCTGCCTGACCTGGAAATTGGGACAATGGGATGTGAGGTAACTGCACTGGCGTTGTACACCGTCGCGGTAGGGGGTCAAAGACCGCAGCGCAATGCTGCATTGGTTAACATTGGACCCTATGGGTCCCAGGAGCCAATGACGATGTACGCCGGCGGTGACGGTACGCACTGCCGCGGACGTGACCGCCATTTTCTATCTCTTCAATCACTCGATACCTGATCTTCGACAGGAGAGGACCTACACTGCAAGTGCTGCTGTGACCTCAGTCTGGAAGAGACAATGGCTCGATTGTCTGGGGAAAGGGCACCTGCCTTCACATCGGAGGAGTTGGAGAAACTCGTGGACGGGGTCCTCCCCCAGTACACGCTACTCTACGGTCGTCCAGACAAACAGGTAAGTACACTGGGATCATGCTGTATGGGCTATGCCTGTGTGGAGTGGGGTGGATGTAAGAAGGGGGGGGGGGAGATTGCGGCGTGCATGAAAGGACGGTGAGAGCATGTGCCACATGGCAAGGGTAGGGATGGGGGCCAATGACTGTGACGGTGCAGTTGGTAATAAGTTTCTCTTCCCCCTGTACAATTCATGTAGGTCAGCGCCCACCCAAAATAGGATATTTGGCGTGCCATCGCCAAGGACGTCCGGACCCTGGGGGTCTACCACAGACAGAGCACCCACTGCCGGAAAAGATGGGAGGACATTCGCCGCTGGAGCAAGAAGACGGCGGAGGCTCAGCTGGGGATAGCCTCCCAACGTGGGAGGGGTGCCCGTCTCGCCATGACCCCCATGATGTTCAGGATCCTGGCAGTGGCGTACCAGGAGTTGGATGGGCGCTTGAGGGCATCACAGCAGCCACAAGGGGGTGAGTACACTCTAATCCTGCTGATTTTGCACGCAGTGAAGGTGTCTGGGTGGGGGAGGTGGACTGTGGGTTTCCCTAGGCCAGGGCGAGTTTAGTAAGCAAGGTCCCTCCATAAGGCAGGCCATGTGGCACCCCACCCCACCTCTGTAGAGTGCCAAGTACACCTAGTCATGCCCCTGTATCATCCATGTGTGCAGATGTCGTCCATAGCCTAGTAGGCCATTTCCCAGGGATTGAACAGTGGAGCCCAAGAGCGCGGCGTAGTGCAGGGGGCTTCTGTGTCTGTCGTGTCCGCCAACGGTAGCAGTAATGCATGCACTGAACATGTCTTTCTTCGGTCGTTCCCCCCCTTTTTGTGGTCTCCCTTTTCTTGTGTGCATTAGCATCATCAGACGGAGGAGCAGTGGCACCGGAGCACGAGGGAGCTGCATCCCACATGGCCCTGGAGGGCGAGACAACGGACTCGGAGTTCACCAGCGGGACGGAGGGCGAGGGGAGCTCCACGGCGGGGACAGGAGCTGATACCAGTGACACGGACTCGTCCTCTGATGGGAGCTCCCTTGTGGTGGCGGCAACATCTGTGCCCCCCGCATCTACAGGTACAGCCACCATCCCCCCTACCAGCACTGCCCTCCCAGAAACCCCTCAGCCTTTGCCCCGTGCCCACTCACCCAGGAGGGTGGGCATCACCTTCGCCCCAGGCACCTCAGCCCCTGCCCCAGTCACCCCTGCTGCCCTCAGTGAGGAGGCCATTGACCTCCTCAGGTCCCTCACTGTTGGGCAGTCTACCATTTTGAATGCCATCCAGGGTGTCGAAAGGCAGTTGCAACAAACCAATGCATTCCTGGAGGGCATTCATTCTGGTCAGACGGCCCTTCAGCAAGCTTTTCAGACTCTGGCCTCAGCACTGATGGCAGCCATTGTCCCTGTCTCTAGCCTCCCCCCTCCAACTTCCTCCACCCAGACCCAATCCCCTGTACCCCAGCCTATCCCAAGCACACCTTCAGACCAGCATGCACACACGTCAACACACAAGGGAAGCTCAGGCAAACTTAAGCACCACACATCCCACAGGCACTCACGCAAGTATAACACACATGCAGACACACCAACATCCACTGCCTCCACTGTGTCCCCCTCCTCCTCGTCTCCCTCCTCCCTCCCAGTCTCGTCTACACTCACACCTGCATGCACTACATCTACAGCCACTACTGCCATCAACAGCACACCCACCACCACACCCGCTCATGTTCAGACACCACCCCCACTACCATTCACACGTCCCCTGTGTCCTCTCCCAGTGTGTCTGTGACACCCCATCCCAAGGTACACAAACGCAGGCACACACCCACCCAACAGCCATCCACCTCACCCAAACTCACAAACGAACACCTCCTACAACCACAACCTCTTCCTCCACTCCCAAACCCCCTCTAGCTACCCGTCCCAGTGTCTCCCAAAAACTTTTCCTGTTCAACCTTGACCTCTTTCCCACACCTCCCCCACCCCGTCCGTCTCTTAGGGCCCGACTCTCCAGGTCCCAACCTAGCACCTCAGCCACAACATCTCCGGGACCAGTGGTGCCTGTAGTCACTGGAATCTGGAGTGCACCGGCCACCAGGGCAGCCAGTGTGGCACGGAGCCACAGCTCGGACAGTCCCCCACCTGTCTAGCATCAAAACTTGGCCAGTGGCCGGCGGGAGAGGGGGAAGACTCCAGCCACCAAAGCCGCTCCCAGGGGTCCCGGTGGGAGTGTGGAGTAAGCTGCGACACCTTCCAAGGTGGGGAAGGGCCACAAGAAACCCAGAAAGTCTGTGAAGTGCAGCACGTCGGAGGAGACCTCCATCATCCCCGCTGCCCAGGAGGCCACCTCCATCATCCATTGTAGAGACTTGTGAGACTGTGGCTTTGCACTCCCCAGGATTGAAGAGTGGGCAAACCACCCACTGTAGAGACTTGTGAGACTGTGGCTTTGCACTCCCCAGGATTGAACAGTGGGCAACCCACCCACTGTAGAGACTTGAGAGACTGTGGCTTTGCACTCCCCAGGATTGAACAGTGGGCAACCCACCCACTGTAGAGACTTGAGAGACTGTTGCTTTGCACTCCCCAGGATTGAACAGTGGGCATGTGGCCCCCTCGTGGATTTGGCATTGTGCACTCAACCGGCTGAGGTGCCCCCCCTTTCCCTCCCCCTGAGGTGCCTGTTTTATTGCTATCTGATGCCCCTGCAGTGTTCTCTCCGTCATGGTCGGGGATCTTGTGTGGGCCTCGCCCATACCTTGTGGGCCCAGTGTTCCACGGACTTCAATGGAGCACTACCTGGACTACTATTCTTGGTGTATTTTTTGTTTATAGTGTAGATATATATTTTTGCGTACTGGATTTTAATATATTAAAATGGTTACACTCATTTTCTTTGGCCTTTGCACTCTTCCAGGGGGTTGGGGGGTGTAACTATAATGTATCATGATGTATTAGTGTGTGTGTTGTCGTGGGTGAGGGTGGGGGTGGGGATGTTGCGTGTTGCATGTGTGTGTGTCCCTGTTTTTTCCCTCCCCCCTCCCCTGTGTCATAGGTGCAGTCCTCACCGTGGTCTTCACCGCCAGCGTTCGTGCTCCTGGTAGAGGAGCAAGAAGATAAGGGCTGGCAGGATCTGCAGCTCTGGTTCCATGGCGTCCTGGTTCCTCGTGGGGTGTGTAGAGGTGAGCGTTTTCCCTTCGAGGTCCTGTTTCCACCATGTTTTTGTCCGTGCTAAATCCGCCCCGGAAAGGTGGCGGATTGGTAGGTTTTGATACTGTGGGCGGTACTTTGTCCTCCGCCTGTCTGTTGGCGGTGACCGCCAGGCTGTTTGTTTGTACCGTCGTGGCGGTCGGAGTGTTAAAGTGCTTGTCTTTGTTGGCGGTTTCCGCCACGTCGTAATTCCAATTTTTTTACCGCCGGCCTGTTGGCGGTCTTACCGCCGCTTTAACACCGTCCGCCAGGGTTGTAATGGCCACCTAAATGTTCTGTGTCTCATATTTCTGTAACATCTGTCAATACATATTGGACATGACTGTAATTGCATGTTTGTTTGTGAAATATTCAAAGCATAAATAAAAGTTTAAAAAAAAAAACATGTCTAGAATATACACATAATCAGATAATAAATATTTATCAACACAGGCATATGCAGTCCATTGCTGTTTGGATATGGTGGTTACGAAGGAAAGAGATAACTCTTAAGTAGTCTTCTGAAGACAAGATAGTTATCTGTGGGATATTGTATTTGGAGGTAATGAATTCCATACTTTGGCTGCTTGAACAGAGAAGGATGTACCACCTATTGTCTTTTTCTTGTATGGTGGTATTTTAAGGCAGGGTTCCAATCTTGAGTGAGGATTTCTTTGTTGAATGTATTTGGTTATTATGTTTCTGGTGAGGGGAGATGTGTGCCTGTGGTTCTGAATACGTTGTAGTTTTTTCATAATAGGTAGAGATGATCCATGGTATAGACCATTTGCATAATTCAGTTTAGATAGTACAAAAGAGATAATAGCTTGCACCTTGTGTGAAAATCCGAGGTGGGGGAAGATGCATTGCAGAGTCTTCAAGGTGAGGAAGCTTGACAGTGCTAATTTGTCCACTTGGGCATGTAATGTTAACTTGGAGTCCATGGTAATTTAAGGTTTTTAACTTCCTTGGATAATTGAGGAGGTGGTACCAGATCGGCAGGTCAGGCACACATTGGTTCATAATTTTTCCAGTAGCCACATGTGAGTATTTCCGTTTTGGAAGCATTCATTTTGAGATGGCTCTAAGTCATCCACTGATTAACGGCTATGAGGCAACTAAAGATTTGTGATCTTTTTGGAGGGGTTGCCACAATTCCCCAGGACCCTTGCAGAAGACAGCGCAACTAATCTTCTCCTGTGAAAGTCTTGTGGTATCAAAACAAATTATAATAAAAAGACAAGTGGGGTTGGTGTCCCTTGGGGCAGGCCAGGCCCTGCAGTCAATGCCCTGACACGCATAGGGGAGGATTGGCTGAGGGCCTGCGGGCAATGTTACACTGTGCACCCCACATACTACATCACTTATGACTTATTCTGTGATGATATTGATTACTGATGACATCTGAAATGACATTTGTGCATCACAAGTTATTACCCTGTTTAAGCCTGGTAAGTCTCCTTACCTCTGCGACTCATTTTGACCCTTGTCATTGAATAATATTGATAGAAAGATTCTGGCAAATATCAAAGCCAGCAGGCTTCTGCCAGGAAAGGTTAGACCAGACTAGACAGGATTTATTCCTGGCAGTTCAAATGAGGACAATTTGTGCAGCCTGCTTTTCTGCTGTTTCCCGTCAAATAAACTTAGATACTTTGCAGCAGTAGCCACCTTACTGAATGCCATTACAGCATTCATCTTTATCAAATAGTCATCCTGACTTCCAGTCATCAAGAGGATGGATACATTCCTCTACACTGCCCCAGTAGCCAGAATTAAAATTAATAACTAATTATCCTCCCCCGTTGAGACAGTCAGGATGACATGGCAGGGGGTGCCTGTTGTTATCTGTCTTATTTGCTTTGAAACCCCTGGTCCACATTCGCAGAGAATTTCATTGTTCTCCATGCATCAAATTGGGATCCTGTCTGCTCTTGCTGTTGATGTATGCAGATGACATACTCCTGATAGTCAAAGGTCTGGAACAGAATCTAAATTCTATAATTAGGCAAAGTATCTATTTTGGTAGATGGTCAAATCTATCGATCAACTGTTGTAACTTCATTATGCTTGCCTTAACTAAAGAAAGTCCTGGAGTTCCAGATAAAATAGCATGTACAACTGATATGTTAATTCAGTATCACTGGGATAGGGAAATCATTGCCAGGGAGAACTCTGACAAATGCATGGAAGCTATGTCCTCCCTTATGAAAAAGTGGATTAGGCTGCCTTTGTCAGTGGCAGGTAGGGTGGCTCTAATGAAATTGTGGGTCGTGCTTAAGCTACTATACCTGTTCCTGTATAATTCTATCCCTCTTAATAAAGCATTTCTTATTGACCAGCTCAGGTCACCTCTGGTCAGGCTTAATTGGGCTGGATGGCAGCCTAGAATGGCATGGAATAAAATTCAATTTCCCTGTAAGTGGGATAGGTTTGTTGCTCTAAATTCCACAATTTAGTCGTATATCCCTAGCAAATTTGCTTACCACTGATTTCAGAGGATCAGGGAATCTTCCCAATGTGAACCTGAAATGTAACTTGTGGGACTAGTATTCCAGACTACTGCTTTATACAAAAAACAAGCAGACCTAACGGAAAGTTTCATACTGCAAAGTGTACCATTCAGGCTTTATCAAGGCTGGCTGCATTGTGTGGGGTGGACAAAGTGTATTCACTTTGCTTCCTCTTGATTAATAATCATCACATTGAGGCTACCAAGGAACTACCACTGATTAGACTGCTCAACAGCTCTTACGAAATATCTGAATGGTGCAACATGCACATCGTTGATTGTGTTGATGTAGCAGAGGCTTCTTCACACTATGAGTGAAATTTTTTACCTCAATGCCATATGAACCTGCGTAGTGAACCTCACTCTGATTATTCCAAACACCTGCCCGCTAGGCTAATTACAACAATGTATAACAGTAAAATCATGTAAATGATAGGTGAACAGCCCAAGTTCAGGGATAAATAGGCTCAGGATTTGGGACATCCGGATGCCCAAAGGGCCTATGCCTGCCATCAGACAAAGGACATTGTTACTAATGGGAGGTATAGGCTATTTCTCTTTAAACATGTTCATAGGGATTATTAAATGTCTGACAGCATGGTGCAATCTGGCATGACTGAACTGTTGATGATGTGACACTCCTGATGCAGAGTTCATATATTTGGCATTGGACTTTCTGGTATTCAATGCATTTTGGTCACAGGTTCTTAGGTCAGTTAAAGTGATGGCAGAATCTAGCCTTAAGCTCACCCGATTTGTCAGACATTTGGGATATGTAAAAAACATTCCTAAAATGTCAAGGAAATTTGTCACAATGGCCATGCTGCTGGGCAAATGTAGAGTTGTTCTGTATTGGTGGTGAGGTATGCCCCTAGAGTTTGAGGACTGGCTGAAAGATTTATCTATATGTACAGTCAGGAGGGTAAGCAATCATGATTCCCAGAGCATCATGCCCTAGAGTTATTTAGGATCCACCACACACATTCTACAAGCCAGTCGAACTATCCTGCATGGGTCACAGCATAGTACATGGTGTGGTGAGGAGCTGGGTGGCTAGGGGTATTGACTGGAGTCCGAATAGCTCAGTGGTAGCCTTGATGTACTGTGGGTAGACTATTGAATCACCACTTGCTGCCATCACATGGAAGTTTTACTGTCAGAACATGTTTGGGAAGTCAAATGAGATAGAGGGTTTATGGGATCTAAACGTGGTGGTTGGGGTTATTTTGCAATGGTTACCTGCATTCCATTGTACTGTTAGGCTGTAGACTGAGCCAAGTACATCCATACCAAATCTGAGTCTTGAGGTAGCAAGGGCAAGCTGTCGAAGACACCTCAAGGAAGTAGTGGAGGGGGAGGGTTAGGGGCTCCTCAGAACTCACGCAGTCACACTATAGGCACAGTAAGCAAATGTCCGACCCCGCGTTTTTCTTTTTTTAAAAGGGAAGTACTTTAATCACACCAAAATGTAATACAGTAAACGAAGAAGAAATATGGCTAGTAGAACGCACACTACAGGGTCCAATAAAGTTCTCTACATGTGGAAACCAGAGGTCCCGGAATTAAAGAATTAAGAGATGGTGAGGGCTCACTATGACGGAATGGTGTAGCCTGCCTATAGTCTTCGACCTCTAGGTCAGTCTCTAGCATATGACAATACGGTTTTAATACGAGGGTTTCAGTTATCTTTAAAACTCCCACTAAAAAGATATATATAACCAATTCACTGCAAATGTGTTTCAGGAGTTTCTGTTACCTGATTATGGCACAAAGTCAGAATCTTTCAAGTGAAGGTGTGCAGCTCTTATCAATACAAGTGGGCAGTCTCTCTTACTGTGACCAGAACATATTTGATAGCCCCACCTCCATGTTGGTTGGTGAAGGCTGCAGCAGTAAAGCAAAGGCACTTAGACATGGAGCTCTAGTCTGTGTTCCTCTGTTGCCACTGTTGAACTTTGTCTTTAGTTGGACAGTGATATCTGGAGACCCCTCTATTCATGCAGGTCAACTCCAGACACGCTCACTTGGCAAAGTGCCTGTTCTGACCACTCCTCTTGCAGAACTGGGGTTTGGGCTTCTCCTACTCAAGCAGCCAGCTCCTGCAGGACAGGACATTCCACCTCTTCCTTTTCAGCAGGTACATAAAGCTCACCATACTCAGGCAAATCCAAAGCTTCTCCAGCAAGATGTGCAGCTGGCTCCAAGCAGGAGTGCCCATAACACAAGCACAATAGGTGTGAAGCTCTGCACCTGCCTTCCCAGACTGACAACTCTTGGGAACACAAGAGGTCCTAACCTTGCCTATAAACGTCCTTTCTACTAACAACTAAGGGGGTGATTCTCACCCTGGCGGGTGGCGGAGGCCGCCCGCCAGAGTTCCCCCCTCCAAAATACCGCTCCGCGGTCGAAAGACCGCTAAGGGTATTTTGGGTTTTGCACTGGGCTGGCGGGCGACCGCCAAAAGGCCGCCCGCCAGCCCAGTGCAAAACACCCTTCCCACGAGGACGCCGGCTCAGAATTGAGCCGGCGGAGTGGGAAGGTGCAACGGGTGCAGTTGCACCCGTCGCGAATTTCAGTGTCTGCAAAGCAGACACTGAAATTCTTTTTGGGGCCCTCTTACGGGGGCCCCTGCAGTGCCCATGCCATTGGCATGGGCACTGCAGGGGCCCCCAGGGGCCCCGGCAGTATGGGGTGTCAGAATCCTCCATGGCGGCGCAGCGAGCTGCGCCGCCATGGAGGATTCATTTGGGCAGCGGAAAAACGGCGGGAGACCGCCGGTTTTCCACTTCTGACCGCGGCCGAACCGCCGCGGTCAGAATGCCCAGCGGGGCACCGCCAGCCTGTTGGCGGTGCCCCCGTCATTTTAGCCCTGGCGGTCTTGGACCGCCAGGGTTAGAAGGACCCCCTAAATCTGCTGAGACACCTCGATTGCCCTACCATCACCCAAATGGCAGTGTTCAGGAAGCATTAGTCAGCAATCCCATGCTAAATAGATCACAAAGAATTTCCAAGGACAGCCTTGCCTCCTTCTGTCAGCACTTCGTTGGCCAGGGCTACACGGCCTTCTCAGGAATGCAGTCAACACATCTTCACTTACCAGGAGGCTGTATCAACACCTCCATCTTGTGCCAGCACCGCCATCTTGTGCCAAGTGGAATCCAGAGCCAATCCTAATTGTCTCTCACTGGCTACAGCATACATACACTCACAACCAATATGGAGTCCTGCTGCCAGGCACCACGCACACATGCATCCACTGAACATACACATGGTGATGTCAGCTCAGGGTCTGGGCAAAAAATAAGATAAACTTTACAGGTGCAGGACAATAGACATTGCTCTTTACTTTTGTTAGCGTGTTGGATCTTAATAAGTAAACTTACAAGGGGACGCAAATTGGTCGATGAACCATTTGACTCGCATTTTAGATGTTCCCACCACAGATTCAGTACGTGCAGATCAATAATCAATAGTTATCAGTAACATCAATAATCAATGATCATCAATAGCATTAGTAATCAGTTGGAGTAAGTAATTTTCACACACCACGACCTTTCAGTCATAATTAACCACAAAATGTATTTTGAAGTTAGAATATTTATTTCCCTATATTAACAATGCTAATGTCACGTAAAATAATCTCATAATCAAATGATAAACGTACAGAAACATCACTGGCTGTCCAAAGCTGCAAAAGAAATGGAATCTAATCAAAGCTTGAACAATTACACATTCTAAGGTTACGAATTACGCAAACGATATTACATACATTTAGATTCAGCAAAGGAAAGACATTGATTGTTACTCCATAGGGCAGACTTTCATTAGTGAGGATCCTTACCTAACACCAGATTAGCATTAGCATGTTGGGCTTCATGCAAAACAATTTAGTCAACACAAATTTAGAAAACATCTAACTATGGCTCTATCAAAATAGTGTGGTTGGTACCTAGAAATAAAAAGCAAATAGGCATAACAAACACATGAGTAACAGTTTACCTCTCCTAAATGGGATCGGCAAGCTAGTATACTCTTCGTCATCAGGACATCAGTTTGGTTAGCAAGGCATCAGGATTCAGCATCAAAGTTTGGGGAAACGCAAAGTCTTTAAACAATAAAGTAAATTACGGCTGTCTTCCATCAGTGCAGTCCTCATTTTTGGCTCCACCCCCTCTGCATGGGATGACTCCGGGTGGCCGGCCACTCTCGGAGCCCCTCCGAATCCCACCGACCACGCACGTAACCTAGGATTCATCTTGGACTCCCCATTATCCATGACCAAGCAAGTCAACGCCATCTTCTCCTCCTGTTTCAACACCCCTCAGTCACCCGAGCCCTCGTAAGCAGCAACCTGGACCACAGCAATGCCCTCTACGCAGGAACCATGGCCAAACTCCAGAAGAGGCTGCAATGCATCCAGAACTCCTCTGCATGCCTCATCCTGGACATCCCCCGCACCTGACACATCACGGACCACCTGAGAAACCTGCACTGGCTCCCAGTCAACAAGAGAATCACCTTCAAACTCCTCACCTACGCTCACAAAGCACTGCACAACACCGGACCAGAATACCTCAACAGACGGCTCTCCTTCTACACCCTGACCTGGCATCTCCGCTCCACCCCCCTCGCAACCATCCCACGTGTCTGCAGAACTACAACTGGCAATAAATCATTCTTGCACCTCTCAGCCCAAACGTGGAACACTCTTCCGACCCACCTGTGCCAGACCAAAGACCTCCTTACCTTCAGGAAACTTCTCAAGACGTGGCTGTTCAATCAGTAGCAGCTCCTCACCCCTTCTCCTCCCCCCCCTCAGCGCCTTCAGACCCTCACGGGTGAGTAGTGCGCTTTACAAATTCCTGATTGATTGATTGATTGATTGCAGTCTGGCTAAGTTAGATTTGATAACATTACTTCCCAAGTCCCTATTGGTCATGTTCACACTTTGTCCAATATAACTAAAATATCAAATCTATCATTTCTACTAGTACTCGGTTCACATGTCGCTGATTGGCTTCTCTTGTAATGTCTTCATCGTCCGGCCCGTCAGGTAACAATATTGTTGCAGCTTATACTCCAGTCAGTGTCTCCATTGTTCTCCTTATAAGAAAGTCAGTCTTGCACACATTACACTTACACTATTTCATTTTAAAAGAACATCATCTTCTAGCAAGCGGTTCTCATGAGAAAGACTTTTAGCTATGAGCACATTTGGTCAGCACAGTGGAAAATTACAATGTAATTCTTTAAGCAAACATTGTAATAATGCCTAAGAAATACAGCTTGACATGAGCCTGTGCAGCTAGGCCAAAACCTCCGCTAAGTTGAGGCCTTAAATTAATAAAGCTAAGACATAATGCATAACCCTTAATATGATGTACTACTACATTAATCAAACATACGCTCCATATTTCATATTAATAAGCCATTAATAAGTTTATTTCTGGAATACTGGAGGCCACTCACATGGACACATTTTCAAATGCGTGCATTGTTTTTCTCTATAGTATTACATTTTCTATGCAAATCCATTACTCAGCATACATGAATATTCATTAATATTTTATTAAAACACCTGCTCTAACACTTTGGAACAAGGAAAATCGGTCTCCAAGTACTAATGATTTCAAAATCTGTATAATGGTATTACAGCTCACTGTACGTTTCCCAAGAGTACAGACAGTAGCCTTTTGCCCCTCAAGTGTTAAACTTTCGGAGCTCGTAATTACCTTTCGAGCCTGGCTTTGGGTTTTAGGGTTCATTCGGGGATTAAACCTCAGCACTCATTCAGGATTTCATGGGTGCAGGGCACGAAGAATGTTAGAATCCCAGATTCACTGGCAGTTTGGGTATCTCAGGGAAGGGGTGCAAGTCCACAAACAATGCAGGGACATTCTTGTCACAACAGGTAATAATAATGCAATTTTATTTTTGATGGAGTGTGGTCATCCTTAACCATCGAAGCACGAAAGCTGCGTCTCTATATACTGATGTATATTTATTTATAGCTATACCACTGGAAACAACTAGTTCAAAACGTGTTTGACGAGAAAGCAGCAACATGGAATATTCTGCATTTGTTTGCAAATGACCGCAACATTTTGTTTACACGTGGAAGGCAGTAAGAATTAACTGTCACACAATATGCGGAGTTAGATACTCACACGTAGCAACACTGGCATCAATTAGAATAGCGGCAATGAGTAAATAGCAACACATACAAAGTAATGTCACAATTTCATCAGTCACAACACTTGCGTCATTTACACTGCTACACAAACATTTCCAATTGTCTTGAAGATGGACTTTTTTTTCGGAGGTTCACAAACAAGTTCCTTCACATCTTTCAACGCTTCTAAATGTAAAGACATATTCGGGAGTCATCGCCCTAAATCTTGAGTTGCTCTGGACAACCGGCAGGCTCTCAGCAATGCAGAACAGAAGAGCTGTAACGTTTCACTTCCTGAGCTCAGTAATTGATTTAGCAGCAGTTTAAAACAATGTTGGGCATTGTCAGTGACATTAAATCACGCTCCCCAAGATAGATTACATACTATTCCCATGCTCTCTAAAAATCTCAAGGGTTGTTTATTGTTCTGCAATTTATGACAGCCCTGCTGGAGGGCTGCATATCAGGCGTCCCTCGAGTGCAGGAAGAAACAGAGACAAACTGTACACAAGCTGCATTGAGCAGTTCATTACGTTATATGGTCCCAACCTTGAGCCCTGTATGCAGATAACGGTTTTATTCACTCTGTCTTATTGTACAATAATCACCCTGTAATGCTTCGAATATTTAAATCATATTTATATTAACACAATTTTTATGCAGCATCTCTCGTAAAGTCCTCGAGGCATTTTACAATAAGCATAAAGTACACAAAAGTACAACCTTTGGAAAAAAAAGCAGAAACACCATAGGGTCCTCTAGCAATCTAATTAGGTGGTGGCAGAAATCTTAAGTTGACATCTTAACTGCTTAAGTAGTGTTTGTGATAATTCAAGCGCATTTTAGGATCTTCTGCCTTATAAACTACTACTATATCACACCTAAATCTTTTCTTTGGTGTTGTGCCTTTTTCACCCAGTTCCTTGTTATACCAACACACACAGACACTTTAATTTTACTTTTGAATATATATGCCGCCTTGGAATGTTTTCATGTACCACAGTCTAAATATGATTTGTTGATTATGATATGCTATACTCAAGTATATCTGTTTATAGGATATGCAGGGACACAAGATAGCGGTTCTAAGTTCAAAAGAGAGAACCATAAATACGACACGTTGTTACAGAATAATGGTTTAGCTACCTGGACACTCAAAACTAACAAATGAAATGTGTAACTGGTGATAAAAGTAATCGAGCTGAATTAGATTAGAGGAGAGAGGCTTTTATCAGTGAAACCTGTCGAAAATTCCAGTTGACCAGTTACAAATAGTTTCTACTGGGCTGACGCTTGAAGGTTTTTGGACATTTAACTATATTTGGCCAGTGGATCAATAAAGGAAATGCAAAAAGGTATAAAAGAATGTTAGTTCAACCCAATAGACACAAATAAACACCAATAAATACATATTTCTGTTCCAAAAATCAACTGTTATTTTCTTCGAACCAGTTTCTTATAAATGCAAACTCTCATATCAATCAGATGTAGAGGAAGCCATTTGTAACTGGCCAAGGGGAAAGCCCCCCAAGGAGGGGTTGAGAGTTCACAGCATTATTTTTCCCTACCAAAAAATCAATATATATAATAAACACATTTTAAATGGAGACAAACATAGTGCTTCCTTGCCAAAAGAGCCTAAAGAACAGATTTCACAAGTGTAACACCTACAGCATGTTTCAGTTACATGAATGCTGAATTAACAATGTAACAAATTATCTACAGTGTGGAGTATAATGCCAACAATATCAATAATAATATTGCAGAGTTTAGTGACTTATTTATTTTAAAAGGTAAGACTGTTAAACCCTTCTTTACTACTGCTCTGTGCATATAAATCCACTTAGAATATAATGCGATAACATGTACTTGCCCTGTTGTTCGTGGCGCTTGAGGGGAGGGGATCTATAGTGACTCCAACATTTTATGACTGGAGGAGCCCTGTTATTTGCCTCTGAAAAAAGAGTTGCTTCACCTGATGTTAATTGTGTTGAGTTTAGCAAAGTCTGATGGGAAATAATGTGTCAGTGTGTAGTTATATGTCATTTACATGTGCTCCACTGGGCCCCACAGCACAATGAATGTTAAAATAGGTAAACCACAAAATTACACTGTTTTTTGATCACCTGATATTTGACCTTTTACTGTAAGGGAGCCTCCTAGTTTGGGACTCACCCACAGTAAACTCATGGTAAAATGGACTGAGCGTGTTTACCATTGGTGCCGCCTTGTTAAGCAGCACTTGTGGCACCCGCGGCTTCAGCGGTCTTTTTGCAAGACTGTCGAAGTCGTATTGAGAGTCTTAATCTTCATCTATTTCTACGTATCTTATAACATGGCTCCCCATATATCTAGTGACATGTTTTCATCAGCCTGTTGGGCTGTCTGTGCTTGACTGCATCTCTGGTAGCATATATACTTGGGAGTCTACTGTCTGTAATGATTGATGTCCAAGCATCTGTTAGTCTGTGTGAGTGGATGTTGCTAGTTGGGGTGTATTGTGTGTGCATAGATGTATCCAGTTGTGTTGCTGTGTCTGGATATGCATATATATGTGATCTATGTTTAAATGTGTGCTTATTTGCTGCGTGCATCAGTTTGCATATAATGCTTATATATAGCGTTTGTTATATGTCTTTGGCTAGAGCCACCACACATTTATGACTGCACCCACAATACACTTCTATTTTTCTGTTAAATGTTTAGCTCGTATCAGAATGGCAGTTTTGAGAAAACATTTTTTTAGAAATTGGTGATCTGAGAACTTCAGCTGGGTGTAAACTCAGGGGAGAGTTTTTGGGCGATGCATGATGGTTCTGCCTGGGCAGTTGCACCGTGTCATAATGGAGAATAAAGCTTCACTAGGTGCATAGGCAGCAGAAAGCCACGGGAACAAGTGGAGAGACATGGAGAGCGAACACAGTGCAAAGAGGAAGTTGGAGACACAAGATGGAAAAAGGGAATAGCCATGCACTCCCTTAGAGTACAATAGTCAAATCCATTAGCAACATGTAAAAGGAAAAGAAGTTTTTTCAGATGATAAGTTGAAAGTTACACACATCGATTCAGAACACAGTGAAACCAAATACTCGTGGGTAGGGCAAATAAAAGAATAGGAAGGAAAGTAAATGAGTCAAGCGCAGACTAGTGAGCTAAACAAAGTCATCAATCACTGTATGGGAAAGCATTTTTAGAAATTAGTGACCTGAGAACTTAAGTTGGGTATAAGCTTAGTGGGGAGGTTCAGGTCGTGCATGACAGTTCTGCCTAGGCAGTTTCTCTTGGACATTGTGTAGACAGAGCTCCACTAAGTTGGAGAGACAGTGAAAGCTGTGGGAGCATGTGGGAAGACAAATAAAGTGATTATAGTGGAACGAGGGAGATAATGGCACAAGAGGGAAAAAGGAAGGGCCATGCACTTCCTTTGAGTGCAAAATGTCAAATACATTAGCAGCATGCAAAAGGAAAAGTAGTTCTCCGATGTCATAATTGGTGACAGCAAGACCAAAATACCCCTGGGTGGGGTAAATACAAGAGTGACCCTATTGACTGAATCAAGAGCAGATAAGTGAGATAGACAAAAAAATCATCCAATCATATGCAACTCTTGCCCTAAAGGCCTCTCTATGTATTTGATATCTATTGGAAACAATATGTCTGCCTAGCAGACAGCTTAAGCTGAGACCTTAAAACTGATCAAGAATGTCAAAAGACAGCTGCTCTTTACCTTAAAGGTATTTTGTATTGTTGTTCCCTCGTGGAGGAAATTATACCTAGCAGTGTGTAAAGGTGGGTATTTGCACTCTAAGACCTTCATTATGAGTGTCCGGGTTAATGAGCCAGACTTTCCTCAGGCCAGAGCTACAAATCCAGCCCATTATTAGCAGGCTGATAAAAGTCCACCAAGCGGTGAGGAATTACCGCTATCAGTATCAGTATCAGTAATTCTCGGTCCAATTACCAATAAATTTCTTTTTTTGGGCTGGACATCCACACATATTTCAGATGCTTTTAGCAGCTGATGTCTCAGTTTAAAAATTAAGAGATTTGAGGTGTTGACTGTAGAACTCTTAATTCTGAGGGGGCTGGGAACATCTGTTATGATCAGCTATTCTCCCTTGCCCCACTGAGATCTTGGCACTGGAATAACTGCTTTCTTTCTTACAAGGGATTGTATTCCTTCTCTGAATCCCACCTCCCTCTCTGGTGACCAAGAGTATGGGGTAGGATTGAGTTCATTAAAAAAGGAGGTAAGCTTTATTTGATGGCCATGCTCCTCAAACTCCAACTTCCATACTTCCAGAAATTGATGGATCCTTCCCCTCTACTTCGAAAGATTGATAATCTGTTTCCTGGGAATCTTCAAAATTGGGGACAGTATTCTTTGTTGTCTACGTCCTGCCCTTGCTTTTGATGAAACATTTGTGAATATGACTTGGATTGCTTCCCTTCAAAATTCTTTGCTCTGAAGGGCTGATGAAAAAATCGTTTTTTGCTTGTATAAAGAAGATGAACCAGGAGCTTCAGAGTGATCTTAAATAAAAATAAAAATAAAATTCTTCTCTTTGATGTTTCTGTGTTATTCCTCTTCCAGGCTTGCTTCAATCAGTTTTGTCCCTTCAAATGCATTCTTAAGGTAGTTGACTTTTGTTCTGCATCTTTATTCTAATCCTTCAGAAACAGATATTGACAGGCAGCCAGGCTTCATAGATCAATGCTGAATCTCTCATAGTACCCTGCAAAGCTCCAAACTAGTGTAAAAAATGTTGACGCTAGTTCTCCTAACTAACGCATGGTGTGCCGTATCTAGTTGTTTCTAGATTCAAACTCTTGATTTCCAGTCAATGTGAATATAAGACGAGACAGCTGAGTCTATGGTTTTGTCATCTGTTCCCATGGTGAGAGCTCCTTCTTTTCACTTCCTAGTGTTATGCTGAATAAAAAGTGGACGTAGATAGTATTTGCGTATCCATAATGTGTGATAGCACACTGGGAGGAAATGGGTTAGTGTTTCCAGGCTTCCCAGGGAGCACTTGGACACTACTGCTTTCTCATCGGTATTTGGTGACCATCTTTCGGTGACTGATGCCACCAGCAATGTGCCCAGTCTACATTTTAGATAGAGGGCTCTCTTTCCTGCTGGAAAAATATCACCCAAGAAGGTTTCAAAACCACAGTCTTCTTTGAATGGCAGATAGCATTTTATAACAGGCCTGGTCGGCTTAGCTTCACTTGATTAATATGTTTCCAGAGTGGCTTTATGATCAGATCATGGATAGCCTTT
The DNA here is from genome assembly GCF_031143425.1 of Pleurodeles waltl. NCBI lineage: Eukaryota > Metazoa > Chordata > Amphibia > Caudata > Salamandridae > Pleurodeles > Pleurodeles waltl. The sequence continues at coordinate 380,750,333 of NC_090442.1, forward strand.
GTGATGGTTACCGGATGAAGCCAGAGATCTTACAGGCCGATGCTGTGAAGGACAGTTGATATACAGGGGAACCATGGTATTTTGTGATAATTTTGATTTGTCATAATATCTGAGAGTATAAATCTATAAGAGGGAAGCACATTTTTGGACCAAATGCGGATCCATTACTATAATGGTGCCAATGCAATGTGATCCTCGATTTTTCGATATCAAGATCTGCTTTCAAAGCGTCAATTGGTCGTTCTGCAGCCCAGATGCAGTAGGCATCGTAGGAAGTTGTTTTCGGTAATCTGAATCAATGGGGATTTTTCTATACCACCAGATCTCTGAGTGCCATATATACTTGCCACCCTCACTTTCATTTTGTATACTAGCACTGCTGACCATGCTGAGCGGTTTCCATATGATTTAGCAAATCTCAACACCACTCCTGCTTGCTGGGCCAGAGTGGTATTGCTCTTGGATAGTTGGGGGGCCCACAAGAGGTTGTCATCTAGAGGAATTACCAAGTAGTCATATGTGGACACAAGATCCAGAGGCTTGTTGTAGAGCATAAAAGTCACTCTCAAGTTAGATTTCTGTTTGAAAAAGTTTGTTTTTTTCCCCCAGAATTAATGGTTAAACTTCTAATAGTGCAAACAACTCAAACCCTGCTAATAAGTGGTGCAGGCATAGTTCTGTTCTTGCCATTAGCACTGAATCGTATGCAAAGAGTAATATTGGAATCAGCTCCTTGCTCATTTTGGGCACATCTACATTAGGGTTAGTTATTAATTTCACTGCAACATTAGTGTAGCAGTTAAAAAGAGTTGCTGGTATGACACAGCTTGCTTGATGCCTTGCTAAATTGAGATCTCTCCTCTATATTCGCTTCTAGTACTATACTTCACCCAGGTGGTGTTATCAGAATGTAATGCAATTAATAGATTTAATAGCTTCTCTGTTAAGGTTTGCCATGGTGTGGGGCAATCAACGCTATCAAAAGCGGTTTGGAAATCGGAGAAAAACAAATAAAGCTCCACAAACTACTACCTGCATTCAGACTGCTCTTCCCAGTCTTGCTCAATTACTCTTCTTCCATACCACAGGTCTTGTAGTCAAATAATATTATTGTCCACTCTTTGTTCCAGCTGGAGTAGTGTTTTGTTCCACAAAACATTGGATGGGTCCCTAGACATAGTACTGGGCACTTTGGTTCTCATGAGGTTACAGATATTTGTTATAAGGGACCAAGAAGGCTTTTCTCTAATAGGTGGCATGGAGACCTTTAAGCCTTAAGCCAGTGTTAAACCTGTCAGCTTTAGAGTGGTCTTCCCTCAAACAGTTTGCCTGTTTGCCTCACATTTTTGCTGAATCTTGTTGATGGCCTTAGGAGTCTGAGCACTTTACCACTGCTGACCAGTGCTAAAGTTCATACAATTCTCCCCTAAACACAGTAACATTGATTTATTCACAACTGGCATGTTTAATTTACTTATAAGCCCCTAGTAAATTGCACTACACGTGCCCATGGCCTGTACATTAAATACTACTAGTGGGCCTGCAGCACTGATTGTGCCACAAACTTAAGTAACCCTTTAAACATGTCTCAGACCTGCCACTGCAGAGCCTCTATGTACATTTCACCGCCACATTGACTTGGAATTTAAAACCTCTTGCCAATCCTTAAACTCCCCTTTTATTACATACAAGTCATCCCCAATGTAGGCCCCATGTGGCCCATATGCAGAGTGATATGTAAGTAAAAGGCAGGGCATGTACTTTTACGCTTTACATATCCAGGTAGTGAAAAACTCCCAAACTTGTTTTTCACCAATGTGAGGCCTACTCCTCTCATAGGCCAGCACAAGAATTTCTTAATATACTTTTAAGCTGTAATTCCTGCTCAGAAAGGAGTAGCTACATCATATTTCACATCATTGGAATGGTAATGATAAATCCCTTTACTGGTAAAGTCAGATTTAACATCACTATTTCAGAAATGCCACTTTTAGAAAGAGGGCATTTATCTGCACTTACCTGCTCTGTGTGCCTTGCATCCTCTCCTCTCTTCAATACACACCTGGGGAGTGTGACAGCTGCACTTTGTGCATTTTCTCCAGACAGCCACAAACACATGAAGGTTATATGTGTCTAAGCACTCATCTGCATTCTAATGGCTCTTCCTGGGCAAGAAAGGTGTAAGGGAGCTGGCACTTACGCTTGAATAGGGACGTGTCTGTTCCCACACAAAGGGCTGATTACCCCCTACTGATAGTCTGAAGCCAAGGCTAGAAAGAAATTAACTCTGTGTACTTCCGAACACTCATCTTTGAAGTCCCCCGTCTTCAAATTCACATTGGGGTATACGAACTGGGTCTCTGTCCCCACCAAATGAGTACACTACTGGACCTGGTAAGAACTCTGCCAGGAGTAAGGACTGCTGAGCCACAAAGAGTGCTACTTTGCTGGACTGCTTTCCAAGAAGGACTGCACTCTGCCATGATGAGACACCCTGCTGCCTGCTTATCTTTTCCTTGCTGTAGAAGACCTCTACCTTCTCATCTGACCCAGAGTGACTCTAATGGCTTACTGGCTTGCCCCCGTTCTTCTGCAGTCTCAGGGACATGAAAGACTTCCTGCAACTCTGCTGTTGCTGCTGGACTCTGCCATCTGCAAGGCCTACCCTTGCGGGAAGTGCCAAGCCAGTCCAGGGCCACATACGTGGGTTTTGCAGCTGTTTCTCTGCAATAATCGATGCATCTGAGCCATTGCACCGCTTGGAACCAATGCATTGCCCTCTGACGCTGACACATTGGAAATTCGACGATGACCCCAGAGCCGACTGTGAGGTTCAGTGATGACTGATCACCGACCTGAGGCTTGACGACGATGCGCTGTATACATGTCAACAGAGTTAGATGCCAGCCGAAGACTCAAATGCGAGGCTCGACACCAATGATTGGGCCCGACTGCAAGGACTGAAACCAATGCATCGCCTTTGCATCACCCCTGTACGTTAATGCTTGCTCCATCCAAAGTACTTTCTGACCAGGCTCTGCATGAGTCCTGTAGTCAGCCTGCCCTCAATGGTGATCGGTTTAAACTTTGGATCTACCCCAGTCTAGCGTGACCTTGAGTAACCTTTTAGCGCTACTGACTTCTAAGCATTATTTTTGGTTTATTATTTAAAGATTCATATTTCAACTTCTACTGATTGGATGTTTGTTGTTTTGGTTTCATTTTACTCAGATATATATTCTCTATTTTATTAAACACGTGTGGAGTCTTTTGGGGATGTTTTCATTGTGTTACTCTTTCTGTGTGTTGCACAAATGCTTTAACATTGCATCTTTAGATGGGCCTGCCTGCTCTGTGCCAAGCTACCAGAGGGTGAGCACAGGTTATCACTAAGTGTGTACATAGCTTACCCTGACAAGAAGTGGTGGTTCCTGCTTGTACAGGGTGCATACTTTGATAACCAGAAACCCCAGTTCTAAACAACCAGGAAATTTGACTTTAGACTTTTTGTCCCTTTTCTCTGTTGGCAAACAATGACTATGGTTCATATGTTGCTTCCTAATCAAGGACATTTTTGGGGAGATGGAATATGATTCATTGTTAGTCTTGCTTCTTATGGTATGAGGCTCTGTTTGTATAGCTCTGCACATTTGTAGGGATAGAAGACCCACCAGCTTATGGCTAGGATGCTACCCCCAAACCAAAAACGGCCTTTTTGGTTATTGTGCTCCTGTGGACAATGGGCTATTTGGGATTAAAGTCTACTATTTATACCTTTTCAATGCTTTACCAGTTTTGTTCTCCTTTTGTGTTACTTTTATAAGAGAGCATTCATCTTTTTAAATAAATATGATGAGTAAGTAAGCAGTTGATCCGTTGTATCAGGTGCAGCCCTAAAACACCAGATACACACTAGTAAGGCACATTCACCATATTTGTTACCTCAGGAGCTCTATGCATGGCTATGCATCTACCTTAAATAAAATTCTTAAGCAGGATCATTCTTTGAAAGCGAGGTTGTATTCAGTTGAATGACATGGGAGCTCCTTCAAAGTGTCTGACAAAACTCCAAGCACAGGCAGTGTACCGTTGACCAACAGTGGAAATGTGCTCAACAGTTCAGTTCTCAAGCATGATATACAGATGTGCATTTATTGTATGTGTAACCACTTTTTCTTGCACATTGATAACATCTGGTACTTCTTCCTGACACATTGATAACATTTGTTAAACAGTGCGTTCTTTCTACTGTAGCTGCAACCTTGAGGGATACCTGCATATGCAAGATTGACAACATCATATCTCACTCTTAGTCTTCTCATGCCACCCAGAGCTGAGATCTGCAAAATACCATTAATTATTAGTTGTTAAAGTTTGAGTGTATTAGTGCTGCAGCTATTTGTTCATAAGACACAAGCAAGATGGAGTCTGTTTAATTTGTAGCATAGGCGCCCACATACACAGTACAACATAATGTTGCAGATTACACAAGTATGTAAAACAATATCCAAAACCCTTCAATTTTATATCCAAAAATATGGTCTTATTGTTCTGTTCCTCGGTCCCACTTCAGGACTGTCATGGACTTAAAGTCTTTGAACAATTACATAAAGGAAATAACATTCAAAATGGAGACATTGCAAAGTATTAATCTCTTTATTCAAAGGAATCATTACATGGTAATATTAGATCTAATGGATGTTCAACTGCATGTCCCAGTGACAGAACATCATCAGAAATATCCGAGGTTTTGCATTCATGCAAACCACTGGCAATTCAGGCTTTTTCCCTCTGGGTTCCAATAAGTTCCAAGAATATTCTAAAAAGTGGTGGCAACTCTGGCTGCTCTACTGCATGGCCAGGGAATTCCATTGTATGCTCAACTGGATAACTGGTTAATTCATGCTGCATCAGAGACAGAGGCGGTCATTCTGACCCTGGCGGTCATTGACCGCCAGGGCCGGGGACCGCGGGAGCACCGCCAACAGGCTGGCGGTGCTCCTTGGCATTCTGACCGCGGCGGTACAGCCGCGGCCAGAAACGGAAAGTCGGCGGTGTACCGCCGGCTTTCCGCTGCGCGCCGCCATGGGGATTCCGACCGCCATCCTGTTCCTGGCGGTTTCGGCCGCCAGGAACAGGATGGCGGTATGGGGTGTCGTTGGGCCCCTGGGGGCCCCTGCAGTGCCCATGCCAATGGCATGGGCACTGCAGGGGCCCCCGTAAGAGGGCCCCACTTAGAATTTCAGTGTCTGCTTAGCAGACACTGAAATTCGCGACGGGTGCTACTGCACCCGTCGCACCCCTTCCACTCCGCCGGCTCCATTCGGAGCCGGCTTCCTCGTGGAAGGGTGTTTCCCGCTGGGCTGGCGGGCGGCCTTTTGGCGGTCGCCCGCCAGCCGAGTGGGAAACCCAGAATGACCGCCGCAGTCTTTTGACCGCGGTACGGTCTTCTGGCGGTTCCCGCTTGGCGGGCGGCGAATCACCCCCAGAATTACTCCAGATTTTATAAGTGAACATAAATAACCTAAATCAGTGTGGATTCCTGTGAACTTTCTGAAGTGTCAGTTGATTCTGAAGAAGGACCTCATGTTAATTGGAACTACGTTCCAAACAGACTTGGACAGAGTCTAAATGAAGGAATCACTTTGCCTCTGTGCCCACACCATAGTATGGGTGCAGGTGCAGAGGCAAACATGCCTATAGGAGGTGCACTGAAGTGCTCCACAAGAAGGTGGCTCACTTTCAGTGCACCTCCTAAAGGCAGCCCTGGTGGGGAGAAAGTGGGTTCCATGGACCCCCAGACATCCCCTTGCAAGCAGATACAGGGCCTCATTCCAAGTTTGGCTGGCGGCGGGCGCCGCCAGCCAAACGAGAACCGCCAAATGGCCGCTCCACGGTCAGAAGACCGCGGATGCCATTCTGGCTTTCCCGCTGGGCCGGTGGGCGACCGCCAAAAGAGCGCCCGCCGGCCCAGCGGGAAAGGCCCTGCAACAAGGAAGCCGGCTCCGAATGGAGCCGGCGGAGTTGCAGGGGTGCGACGGGTGCAGTTGCACCCGTCGCGATTTTCACTGTCTGCTAAGCCAGAAACAGGCTGGCGGGAAGGGGGTCGGAATCCCCATGGCGGCGCTGCAAGCAGCGCTGCCATGGAGGATTCCCCCAGCTGGGGGAAATCCGGCGGGAAACCGCCGGACCCGGCTGGGCGACCGCGGCTTCAAAGCCGCAGTCGGAATACTAACTGAAGCACCGCCAGCCTGTTGGCGGTGCTTCAGCCGGCCTCCACCCTGGCGGTCATAGACCGCCAGGGTCAGAATGAGGCCCACAGTCTCTCATTGCCCCAGCCTGCAAGGGATTCTCTCTCCCCTCTTGAAAGTGCAGGTGGTTTCCCACCTGCACAGTGAAACATGCAGTGGGTTTGAAGCAGCTGCTCTGTATTCCACAATAGTTTATCTCTGGCAAATCTTAAATTACAGTGGTTTGCAATAAAAGCCTTCTGTAGTGATGATACTTTTTTGCAGGGCGCCAATGCTGTTATGTCCATTTCTATACTCCTTTCTTGCACCGTGGATCCATTTTGGAATCTGCAGTTGGTCTTGAAATGTCTAAAATCTCACCCTATTTGAAGACAGTAAAGTTGAGATTTCTGTCTTTAAAAGTGTTTCTTCTGCATGATGTTTGGGTGAACTTTCAGCTCTTCCTTGGCACCCTCCTTTCTTAAATTTCTTGGGTGATCCCGTTGGTTTGAAGGTTGATCCATATTTCTTCTTGAAGTAAAATCTAAAGACCTGATTTAAGAAAAATAGCGCTATACCCAGTGCCACACCACTTTTTTGCACCCCTTAGCACCCCCCTAATGCCATCATGGGTGCACCATATCTGAGATACAGCGCACTATGGCAGTAGCTCGGGGAACTTGAGTCAAAATGTTTGATGCTAGTTCGGAGCTTTGCAGGATTAGCATATAAACTGTTGACACTAATCCTGCAAAGCCCATTGAGGCCCATTCTAATCAATGGTGTGCCTCTTTTTAACACCTTCTCTGAGCAGACATTAACAGTGCGAAAAGAAATGATGCAAAGAGATCTCTTCGATTTTTTTGCGCCATTTTTTCGGCCCCCATGACCGGAGAACGCCCCCTTTGCATACATTACGCCTCGCGCAAGCATAATGTAGCACAAAGAGTTACAAAGTAGCGCAATTAAGGCATTGCCCCACTTTGTAGATTTGGCACAGTGATTTTGGCCTCGTTGGGCCACATAAGCTTTAACAAATTGACGTTAAAGTGGCACAAGGAGGCGTTAGGGTCTCTTAAACATGCCCCTAAATTTCATTCTAAACAGGAAATCAACATTCCTTCCTTCTTTCCTCCCTCTCTGTTAGACCTGACAGCCTTAGGGTGGTCACCCCTAGCTTACTGTCTGCCTCCCTCCTCTTTTTGGACACTGTTTTTGCTGGTTTTAGGACTCTGTGCACTTTACCGCTGCCAACCATTGCTGAAGTGCATATGCTCTCTCCCTTAAAACATGTCGACATTGGTTTATATGTAATTAGCTTATTTAATCTAATTGTAAGACCCCAGTAAAGTACACTACATGTGCCCAGGGCCTGTAGATTAAATGCTACTAGTGGGCCTGCAGCACTGATTGTGCCACCCACATAGGTAGCTTCTTAACCATGCCTCAGGCCTGCCATTGCAAGGCCTGTGTGTGCAGTTTCACTGCTACTTCGATTTGTCATTTAAAAGTACTTGCCAAGCCTTAAAACTCCCCTTTTTCTACATATCAGTCACCCCTAAGGTAGACCCTAGATAACCCATAGGGCAAGGTGCTATGTAGATTAAAGGCAGGACATGTACCTCTGCAGTTTATATGTCCTGGTAGTGTAAAACTCCTAAATTAGTTTTTACACCGCTGTGAGGCCTGCTCCTTTCATAGGGTAACATTAGGGCTACCCTCATATACTGTTTGAGTGGTTGATTCTGATCTGAAAGGAGTAACAAGGTCATATTTAGTATGGCCAGAATACTAATACAAAATCCTGCTGACTGGTGAAGTTGGATTTAATATTACTATTTTAGAAATGCCACATTTAGAAAGTTAGCATTTCTCAGCACTTAAATCCTTCTGTGTTCCACGTCTGGCTGGGTTAGTTGACAGCTCCCTTGTGCATTCCACTCAGACAAACCCCAAACACAGGATGTTCAGTCACACTTGCACGCATCAGCATACTGAATGGGTATTCCTGGGCTGGGAGGGTGGAGGGCCTGACACTTACATGTCAAAGGACAGTAGCCTGCCCTCACACAAAGGACGGCCACACCCCCTACTGGGACCCTGGCAGACAGGATGGAACTGAAAGGGGACCTTGTGCACTTCTAAGCCACTCTCTGAAGTCTCCCCACTTAAAAGGCACATTTGGGTATCTAAGCAGGGTCTCTGACCCTACCAACTCAGACACTTATGGACAAGATACCACTGGAGAAGAATCCCTGAACCAGAACCTGCAACCTGCCAAGAGGAACTGCCTGGCTGCCCAAAGGACTCACCTGACTGCTTTTCTGCAAAGGTCTGCTGCCCTGCTGTTGCCCTGCTGCCTTGCTGTCCTCTGGTTCTGCTGAGAAGTGCTCGACAAGGGCTTGGATAGAGCTTGCCTCCTGTTCCTTGACGTCTGAGGACCAAAAAGACCTCATCCTGCAAAAGAACTCCATGTGCAGAGAAAATTCAACGCACAGCCTGCAAGAAATGATGCACAGCCTGCATTGCGGTGAGAAAATCACAGCACTCTGAACCGGAATGACGCAGCCCGGCTCCCCGAAGTGGAGATCAATGCAGCACCAGTGTTTCGACTAGAACTTCGACGCACGGCCCATGGAATCGACACAAAGCCAAGCCGGAATGATGCAGCTCGACTTCCTGAGAGGAATCAACGCAAGTACCAGCCATGCAGCAGAAATTTCCACGCATCACCCACCAGATCAATGCAGCTCCTGTGACTTCGCCCTGGACACCAAGGCCCGTATTTAAAAAATTTTATCGCCGCTTTTTGACGCAAAAACGGCGCAAACTTACAAAATACAATTGTATTTTGCAAGTTTGCGCCGCTTTTGCGTCAAAAAGTGACGCAAATGCGGCGCTAAAAAAGTATAAATACGGGCCCAAGGATTTCAACGCATCGTCCCCAGGGCGTCCAAAAAACCCCGCAAGCTGAAGAGGATCCCAGTCTACATGCGGGAAATCGACGCAAAGCCTGCCCTGCACGAAAAATCAATAATGTATCGTCTGTGTGCACCAGAAAAATCGACGCACATCTCCCCGTTTTCCACGCACCTCCTCTTCTGCGGCCCCTTGCGGAGAATTTGAACACAAACCCAGGTCCTTTGTGCTTGCAAGAGACATTTGTTGCTTTTTAAAGACTAAAGACTTCTTTTATCATTTCCTACAGTGATAATTCAAAATCTACTTTTCAAATCTTAATCATTTTGACCTACTTTTAACCAGATAAATAGTATATATTTTTCTAAACACTGTGTGGTGTATTTTTGTGGTGTTATACTGTGTTATTGCATGATTTATTGCACAAATACTTGACACATTGCCTTCTACGTTAAGCCTGACTGCTCAGTGCCAAACTACCAGAGTGTGGGCACAGGATAATTTAGATTGTGTGTGATTTACCCTGACTAGAGTGAGGGTCCTTGCTTGGACAGGGTGTAACCTGACTGCCAACCAAAGACCCCATTTCTAACATCTCCTTCTGAGGATTAGAGAATGTTGACTTTGTTGGATGTTAAACAAACTTTGTCTGTTTACATTGACAGATCCAGTAAATGCAGGAAAACCGATATTTTGTTTTCCAATTTTGTTTTTCCTGATCAAATTAAGAAGGCATCTAAAATGACACTGAGTATTTGGATAAAAGAGACAATTATTTGCTTCTTCAAGTCAGGATCTTCAATACACAGGGGGTGTTCAAGATCCCTGTACCAGAGGAATTGTAGTCTAATGGGCAAAGTCACAGGGTGTGCCACTTGCTGAAATCTGCAGGGCAGGAACTTAGACCTTTGAGCACACTTTTGTTAAAACTTATTGAATGAAGAATGTTCTCATGAGAACAAAAGTTTTGGTTTAGAAGTCCTGCAATCAGTGAAAAAATGATGGCATAACTGATTCTTTCTTTGGGACTATTCTAGTTTAGACACAAACTTCACAAATAATCACAAAGTGTAGCCTTGTATTAAACTGTACCTACTGAAATGTTTGATTTTAATATATATGAATGATTATGTAGTATTTTTAGTGTTATATATCAAAAGCCTTTTTTTGGTTTTAGCATACCACAGTAGTGACGACTGGGATGAGGATGTGGAACATAGTGGTAATGGCCAAATTATTTATCAGTAATCTTCATTATTCTTAGTCCTACTCATCCTCGTCCCAATCATCACATTCCCACCCAACATCCCTGGAAGAGGACTTTGACTTTGATTTTGGTATTACAGGATGTGTTGAGGGAATGCTAGCCTAGAACATCTTCCTGATTGTAAAGGTGATCCAAGCAGCTTCCTACTGAATTTCTCTTGATTGGCTTGGATAAACAAAAGTGATAAGTTGTTCCAAAGTAGTTGAAGTAGTGACAATAGTGTCTGGTTATGATGTTGTTACCAAACACAGTTCGGTTGACAAAGAAAACAAAGATTTGCTAGAACACCTGTACGTTTACTTCTTGGACATGAACCAGAGCCACTAGCCTTAGAGTTCAGCTTCCCACTGACAAACCATCACTGTGATTGCAGAATGGTAAGTGTGATGAGCCAGCACATGAACAAGAGCTAAATAAGAGTATGCGAGAAAACATGACTAGTTTCAAACAACTAAATGCAAATATGCTGGATTTAACAGCTACACTGCTGAGGTTAACAATAAAATATTTCCTGCCTTTATCTGAATTTCTGCTCCAAAGATGTATGTAAAATTGCTCACAACAGTTTCTAGACAAGCTGACTGAATCAGTTAGAGCACACAAGCCTGAGAACACCTGTTGTCTGTGAAGGAGGGAACCTACCACCTGGAGAAGCCTGAATGTTGTGGGAACTGAGACTCTGTTATACTTAGTGGAGGCCATTAAAAACATCCTGTGTGTTGATTTAAAAAAAACTGAACTGGGGTGGTGTTCTGGAAACTAGTTCTGAAGGAAGTAACCTACATGAGTACATGAAAGAACATTCTACACACATCTGCAATAGTTTCTAAATAGAACAGAGGAATGGCAAGGGTCAATGGGGCTATTGGTTAGCAATCTTATTTTGTTCCCAGCTATGAGGTGGGTTGAAACCTCAAAATTGATGTCTGTGAGGAGGATGAGTAGGACTAAGAGTACAGATTACCAGTAAGTGATCAGGGCATTAATGCCCTTAGCACTTGCAACTGTCTTCGGTTTTCTCTCTCAATGCATGTTTGGATGGTGCAGTAGTGCACTGAAGCACTTTCCTAGTGACAGTGAAGTGAGAGGTAAGTGCAGAGATTGCATAGAAGGTAACTAGCCCCTTCCTCTGTTATATTCTAACTCCTCACTTTGTTTGTCCACAGAAGATACCCTTTTCTTTTTAATTCTAGCTGTTCATAGGGATTCCTCTTGGTAATTTTTAGCTTGCTTTTCAGCCTGGTTTTTAACTTGCTTTCATTACCCCATTCTGTAATTTACTCAACAGCAAGTCTACAAATTATACGTAATTCATTGGAGATCTAAATGTTCACCAACCACCTCCTCCTCGCTAACCCCAGACCAGTAACCAGTAGCCAATTAAAGACATTGAACACACTCTCCTTGCCACACATCCCTGATCAAAGGGCCTAAGGCATTACAACTCACTGTATGGCCTTTCAGGGATAGTGTCAGCTCTCTAAATAGTTCACTAGTCCAAAGGCCACTACTCCAGAGAAGGAAGAGAACAAGGCAAAACAAAGTTGTTAAACTCTCTACTATGGAAAGGCCACTGCTGCATTGTGAGTCCCCAACAAGACCAACCAACGATAGCTAGCCAATCAGCTAACTACTTCTCAAAAGGGGAAGAATTTGGCAATAAAGGAAGGGCTTGACTGACAGATCAGTATGTGAGCTGGCTTGTTGAGGTTTGTGGGCCGGTTTTATGGCTTGGTAGATCCTTTTTTGCTGTTTATTTTCCTGCTATTGTCACAAACATTACCTGCCGAATGCACAAATGCATCCAGTCTCCCATACCTTGCAACACTCCTATATAGCATGTCTTTAGAAGATCAAACTGCTGAAACCTGCAAATATAAGCCTCTTTGTAGCTATTTGATTGGCTAATGGGGATGACTTTTATTTTGGTGCCTATTTTCTGTCCCGTTTGGATGCTGTTTAGCTTCCCCACATTTTGACTAATACCTTTCATCAATGTTCATGGCTCAAGGAAGCCAACAATTGCAAAAAGAAAAAAGAACAAGTGATGGATGGAATGCTGAACAATGTCAAACATTCACCCCCAGTACAGAGATATGGGCCTAAATCCATCATTTTTTTGCTACCCATGCCTTTCCAGCTTGGACCCAGCTATATCCAAATCAGTCTTGACCCTGTTCCCCATGGGGACAGTCCAGCCCAAACTTCCAGGTCAGGTCTTGCCTGGACTGGAAACAAGCATCCTGGGTCCAGTTTCGGGGTATATCCCCTCCTCAGCCAGGCCAGCTTGACTCCAGAGCCGTGGGAGCACAGGACCCACGTCTGGGCATACCTGTCCCACTTAGGGCAACAATTGTAAAAAGAACAAGTGATGGCCGGAATGCTGAACAATGTCAAACATTCACTCCTGTTACAGGGATCTGGGTCTAAATCCATCATTTTTTTGCTACCCATGCCATTCCAGTTTGGAACCAGCCATGTGCAAATCACTCTTGACCCTGTTCCCCATGGGAACAGTCGAGCCCAAACTGCCAGACCAGGTCTTCCCAGGACTAGAAACAAGCATCCTGGGACCGGTTTTGGGGAATCACCCTCCTCAGCCAGGCTAGCTTGACTCCAGTGGCATGGGGAGCACGGGACCCACGTCTAGGCATACCTGTCCCACTTAGTGCAACAATTGCAAAAAGAACATGTGATGGGTGGAATGCTGAACAATGTCAAGCATTCACCTGGCTAAAATATCTCTGAGAGTCATCTACACTACCTCATCTATCAGATACACCATCACATTTCACAGGATATTGTATTCAGGATACTTTGAAGAGAAATACCAGAAGAAGAACATGACTGGATGAAACCATGCAGTTCTCCTTACAATCAAGAGAAGTAATATGTCTTCAGCAGAGGCAGATTTGGCACCCTTGTCATCCACATCCATCATCCTTCCCCAGGATGAGAATAGCCCAGAGGCAAGAAAGGCTGAGGGCCTCAAAACACTCACTGAACATATATATTCTTAAACCTCACAGCATAATTTGTTCATGAAAAATTAGCACAATAGGAGTACTTGAAATCAGTAAAAGTATCACCCCAGGAGGTTTTGTGAAGACAGCAAAAGGTACTTAGCCTGCAGAAGTGCTCAACACTAGCACTCTCTGTTCTGAATGTACACTTGAATTTCAGATGGACAACATGTCTCACATTGAATTACTAAGAGTTGTTAGAGAGTTGAGATCTAAAATCCCTACCACAACCCTTAACATAGCCCCATAGGCTTCAGTGTCTGCAGGAAAGTCAACACTGAAGTTATTAGCAAGACAAACTAAGCAAATTCTGTCAATTCTTGCCTTAGAAAAGAAATCATGTGCCTCGTCTGCAAGTAGGGACTCCATGGAATTCACAAAATGTAGCATTACTAACACAACCCATTAATTTGCAGCAAGCTTAATTAATTAATTAATTTATTATCAGTCAGTCAGTCAAAATAACTTTATTCGGCGTTTTGCCATAAAAGTGCACATGCATACATAAAAGTCATCATCAAATACAGTACTTATTGTATAAGTCAAAAGCAAATCTATTAAATCTACGTTTACCGCCCAAGCTTACTAAAACAGTATAATATAATAAATACTTATAAAAGCATATATAATAATAGGACAATATAGTAATAAGACAATGCCTAGTTTCTCTTAATAAATGGTCGCATTACCAGTTCATATCGGTTTCTACTGGTGATAGCAGATTTAATAAAACTAAGAATATAAATGCACATTTGTTTAGATGAGAGGCTTTGAATGCCAGTCAATCCGTCTTTGTAGGAAGAAGTGTGCAAGTTACGCAAAATGGGTAATAGAAAGGATTTCCTGGGAACTGAGTAAAGTTTACAGAATAAAATAAAATGGCAAGTACTTTGTTTCGAAAAATTATCGCAAGGGCATGGCGGTAGTGTTTTTTCCCACACGCATTTTATTGGGAACGCCACTCTAAAATGGATCATATTAAATCTAAAAAGTACGAGTAAAGAGTATAAAGAAGGGGTCGGGAACCAAACAAAATAAGGTTCTAACAAGTCTGATGATAGAATTTGTATGTATGAATTAAAAGAACTCAATTTCTCTGCCACTTGGTATCTAAGATTCATAACATGCTCCTTATGTCGAAGTTTAACAATTTCTTTCGCATTGGCTGGCAGGAGCTCTGGTTTAAAATACATATACTCCAAGTCCAAGTTTCGGAAGCCATTGTGAACAAAATTTAACCATGGAATTTTGTTACAGTTTGTTAATGAAATACAGTCTTTTACGCAATTGTGTGTTAAAGTAGCTGCCGGGTTTGACCATACTTTCATCCATAGCAAAAGTGGGGCAATATCTATCAAATCTGTAATGTAGCGGATTCCCAGTTCCTCATGGCATAAAATGTTTGCTATGTTCTTAGGTACCATAAGTAACCGATGAAGGAATTTGTTCTCTGCAAACTGTAGAATGCTTGGACTGATATATCCCCAAAGGCCACCCCATATATCGCTGCCGAAACACATTTGGAGTTGTAGAGCGTGATGATCTGGTGGAACGGTCTATGCCCTAATCTGCGGGCAAAACGAAAGATTGCCTCAACATTTCTTGCCAGTTGTTGGAATTTCCAAGACAAAGTGGAACTTAGATACAGACCTAGGTAGCAAAAGTCTTTTACCTTTGTCAAGGTGTTCCCCCCCCATTCTAAAACATTTGGTGCGAGTGGTTTTAGGACCGCAGGTCATAACGTGTGATTTTTTAAAATTGACTTTCAAATCAAGCTCTCGTGTATGTGTTAAAAAAAGATCCAGGAGGGTCTGTAGACTATTGGCCGTGCGGGCAATTAAAACAGCATCATCGGCATATAATAAAATTGGCAATTATCTAAAACTCATCCTGGGGAAATCCTTACCATTTTGGACCAAACAATTATACAAGCCGTTTATGTACAGTAGAAACAGAAAAGGTGCCAGTGTGCAGCCCTGTCTAACACCTCGATTGGAAGCAAGGGGATGAGACCTTTCACCATGTTGTCCAAACTGAATTAAAATAGAGAGGTCAGAGTATAAACGTTTGATCAAATCCAGCAAATCCTGCTCAATCCCCATTGTATCCATTATGTCCCACAGTTTTGCTCTGTTCACCATATCAAATGCACTGGACAGGTCTATAAATGCTAAGTGGATAGGTTCCCTTTTGGCAATAACATATTTACTGAGGATAAGATGTAAATTTAGGGCCTGATCCACTGTGCCTAATCCAGGTCTAAACCCATATTGAATTGGCGATAAAATGTTTGTCCCTGCAACCCAATCCTCGAGCCAGGACAGAATGACACTCCCCAATATCTTTGCCGTGGAGTCTATTAAAGAGATAGGTCTATAGCAAAAAGGGTCAAGCATATTACCCTTTTTGAAGATCGGGACGATTATTGCCATTAACCATGAGGAGGGGATAGTACTTTGAATAGCATTGTTCAGAACATTTGTGATTAATGGAACCCACAGATCAGGTAAAGATTTAAATAGGTCCACCGGTATCCCATCGGGGCCATGGGCTTTCCTTAATTTCATTTTAGTTATTGCTGCACTGACCTCGTGTGCCTCAAATAAAATGCCGCTCTTAAATGGAATTAGAGTAGCCGAACATGGGAGGCCACGTACCTCCCCTCCAACATTAGGATTATTCGCAGATTGAAATACAGTAGAAAAATGGTCTACCCAAACCCCCTCTGGTATCATCGTCCCTATTTTCCTTTCCTGAGAAATATGGGTGATTAACCACCTTCCAAAATTGAGAGGGATCCCGTAGTTCTGTCGCTGCCATCAGGTCTCCCCAAGCGCTAGTGCGTATTTCATTCTTTCTTTCTTCAAGGGCTGATTTATATCGGCCCCTGGCCTGTTTAACTAAATCCCGATTACAAGGAATAGTTTTGATCGCTGACTTTAGATCTCTATGAGCGGCCGTACAGGCAGAATTGAACCACCGTTGAGGTTTTACGCCTTTGGGATATTGGGCACACGTCAGAGCCTCAGAAATAGCACAGCTTAAAGATGCAAAGGCAGTTATAAGGTGGAATGGAGTGGATTGCAGGGACAAGCAAGTATTGATGTCAGCCTTATTATGAGTTATAAGGTTCATGTGAAGAGTGTTAGGGTTTACTCTCTCCCACCTCATGCGAGGGCCAGAATTTATTTTAAGCGCCTCTTTCCCTTTATATACAATCCCAGGTAAGATTACTCTAGTTTTAAAGGATAAGTTTATACTCAAAGGGTTATGGTCACTGGCACAGTGAGATTTAATTTTAAAATCCACTATTGAACTTGAAAGTGAGGAATTAATAAGAATAAATTCAATAGTGCTACCATAAGTACTCCCTGTATAGGTGGGTATTTCTCATATCCGACTGTTTGCCATATCCCTTGCAAAAGCAAGATCAAATTTATAAATGAGGGTATTCAAGGCATTTCCTAAATTAGAGTGAATGAAATGAGTAAGTGATTTGCTGGCTTCTGTAGCAACACCACATAAGTGGGGTGATTCATACTTGCATAACTGAACATTAAAATCTCCAACCCAGATCATATCAAATTCCCTGTCCTGGAGTTTCCCGGCAGAGTCTAGCAGGTCTGTAAGCTCTTCGAGACTTCCTGGCAGGGCACCATTTGGAATGTTATTGTAAAAGTTTAAGAGTAGAATATCTTTCCGTCCAGATATTGATAATAAAACTACCAAAAAAAAAGCAGAAGACCAAATCAATGAAACCTAAATTTATTATCTATTTACCTTGGAGCAGTATTTAAAGGCATAAGAGAAAGTCTGGAGTCTTAAAGCGAACCATAAAACACCAAGGGCCTGAGTTAGATATTGCCAGTGTTACTGCCAAGCTGCATCAGCAGCGGGCCCAAGAAGATTGTCAAGTCTAAGGTGTTACGCCCACCGTATTTAGATGTTACAATCCTCCAGGCGGTGTACTGGCGGCGGTTTTCTGACGGAAGGAGGATATGGCTGGACCCAATGGACATTGTACATTGGCAGAAGCTGTGAGTTAGAGGTAAGTCACACACACATACACACTGTACTGTGGACATATATAATATATGTCGCTCCGTCATCACACAAGACAGAACAAACTTCATACCATATCCATTACCATTCCACCACAACCCAACACATACATGCCACAAACACATTAACATACATCCTTGAAACAACATACACACACACTATTGATGCTGAACCCACTGACAACACAACCACAACAACCAACACAACTACACACTCATCTACACAAACATACTCACGGAACATCACAACTACACACATCATGACAATGACCACAACCCTCACTGTCAAGCACTAACCTGTTTGTCCCATGGAGACACAATGCTGATTCAAGCTGCTGATTCCTAGCTCCACCGGAACAGTCCACAATTAGAAGAGTGAGAGTCTGCTTTCACTGGCCACATGGAGATTCTTGTATAATGACCACCGGTTTAACACTGTCCAGCAAAGTTTCCTAGGGGCGACGTCAGCTAGTTAAATTCTACTCTAACTTTGCTGCACTACCTACAAGTTCTCGTCTCTTTAGATTTTCAGCTATATCTGTAATAATCCCCTCTCCCACTTCTGATGGCTCCCTCTCTCTTAAGATGGTTCAGGATATTATGCACAAATTCCTATAGGGGAATGGGAATGTTAGTCCTATTATCTTTCTATGGTCTCTTGTCACTACTTATATCTGTGCCTTTCTTAATTACCACCTACCCAATGTTTTCTTATCAGTGTCTTCATGTTCTATTAAAGGAGCATCTTGGCGCAACTCACAAAGACATGTCCATACAGACAGCACAAAACATCAGTATAAGTAGTTAGCATTTGGGCTGGAACCACTGTTAGTGTGAGCGTTAGTATTTCGGAAAATGAAGAACTTGGTGTTTAAAAGCAAATCAAGAATATCATGACTATCATAAACTCCCCATGACTACAATCACGTGACATCACATCTAAAATCGATTCACGATTTAGCACTGTTCATTCACAGTGTATTCTCAACACTTTCACAAATGTCAATAAACATGAAGAGTGCTGCTCAAATTACTTTGTGAAGCTTAAAGATACCAAACTTCTGCACTGTTAAGAACTGAGTGATAGGATGCCCACGAAGTGCAATATTAGCACAATTATCACAATAGCTCTTGCTACCCAGCCTCAAAATGCACGTTCGTTTTCAATATTCTCAAAAACGCTTCATACTGCAAATTAATTCAGCTGAAATGTACTGAGAAACAACGCCGATTGGAAAATGGGCATTACCACCTTTCTGGAGGTCTATCAGTTCTAATATTTTCCTCATGTGAGACACGAAGCATGAAGAACCTGATTGCTGAAGAAGCTCAAGACGTTTCTCCCAGGAGGAGACTGGCTCGCTGCAACATGGAAGCTAGAATCGCTCAGCTGCTACAGAAACACCTGACAGCAAGCGATGGGCTGAGGATGGGTGTGGCTTAAATACCTGTTGTTCCTGGCCACAAGCATCTCTGAGTCACAGAGCTGCCCCTCCCTGCACCTGACAATACTGACAGTTAAAAAGCTCATGTTTCTTGTTGGAAGTTCCTGCCCACACCCATCTCTGAGTTAAGAGGCTGCCCCTCTGTGCACCTGACAATACTGGCAGTTAAAAAGCACATGTCCCCTCTTTGAATACACGAGGCTGCTATTCAGTATCTAAGGCAACAAGCATTGGCAGCCTCAAGTAAACAAGCATTGGTAAATAACATTGGCAGCCTCAAACAAATAAGCATTGGTAAATGTCATAGAACCTAACCAGTTGGCCACAGTTGTTTTTTAACAATTGGCATCCAACAGTCAGTTTCGCAGGAGGGCACTTATTGCATACCTAACAGGAGTTCAGGAGCTCGCAAGGGTCTGCAGGCTCGACACTCACCTGAATGTTTCACATACAGCACAACATATGCTGCAACTTCAAAGCCATATCCAAGTGGCACACATACTGACACAACCACATCACCCACTCCACCTCACCCAGCCAATTGCATCGCACACACACATACATGTACTGACTCACACAACTTGAAGCACATCATGACGTGGAGGTCCCCTTGCAATGTGCACACATGAACACAGTTGACAAGTGTGACTGTACTGTCATTTGGCAATGAATACTGACACCAAAATTACAGTTGTGTATGTGTGCGATATGTGTTATGTCCAAGTGTGTCCTCATCCGTGTCTGACGCACTCATGTCCCTGACATATGCATGTCCCAGTAATTTAAAAAAAAATACTGCGAAATATATATATTTGCAGTGGTCCCAAGCTCATGTGCAGTAACCCCCTCCAACGTACACAGCCAGTAGGGGTTCCCTACCTTTGTGTCCAGTGATACAGGGGTCATGTTTTCTCTGTGGTCCAGTGGTAGCATTGATGGAGGGTGTTGTCCAGTCATGTCCAGTTGAAAACGGGAGTGGAATTAGGAAAAAAGGTGAGTTTTCACCTTCCCCCCCCAATTCACCAACTCAGAAGTGGAGATTTGACCGCCACATTTTGCTTGGCGGTAAGACACATCCAAATCTGCAGGATGGTGAGTGCAGCAGTAGTTTTGCCATTACCCACTATTTCCTATGGTGCTGTCCTGGCAGATGGGAATCCTCTGCAGACTTGACTGGACTCGGGCGGGTTAAAATCTACGGGACTGCTGAAATCTACATCAGGGTATGGACCGCCAAGCAGGTGGACTGGGTTTCCATAAAAAAATGGCAGTGGAGCCATTGCCGCCAACATCTAAATGAGGCCCTAAATGTTTTTGCCAGTTACAATATTGATGAGACACATTATCAATTGGTTAGGTGACCCTGATGTAGATGGAAGAACCTGTACTGAAGAAGCACAACAAAGAAACTACTTTTTTCCCCATTTTCTTTTCCTTTTTTGTACACCATTTACAGCCTCTATTGTAGTCCACATGCCACCCTTAAATCATATGTGCCACCTTGCCCTGCCCCTCATAAACCTCTGGGTACCCCTTTGCCCTCTTCCCATCATGCAGCCCACCTGTGTGATGTCCAACTTCACCTCTGCTACCCCTTTGAGTGCCTCCAACTGCCATGTAACTCTTCTGTATGCTGCTGGTAAGAAATTGGGCTGTAAGTTAGGGTCAACCACCATAAGCAACAAACACAGTCCTTGTCATAGTGAACCACTAAAGTCATTAAATTACAGTGAGCTCAACCCCCTGGTAGCTATGATACAGAGCAGAGGTTAAACTTAGAGACAATGTGTATAGTACTTATGCAGTACCAAAACTGTAATAAAGACAAAACACAAGCAAAAAATCCCTAACGCATTTAGAATGATATATTAGATTTTAATAAATAATATGACACCAAAACAACAAAGAGCCAACCGTGCTCCACTGGTCACAGCAGACGGGACATAGGAGTGATTTGAGACCAACCTTAATCAAGCATGGGTCTGGTACAGAAACCAGGCTCAACTGGAACTTAGTCCAACCTCTCCAGCAGGCAAGGTAGCAGGCTGTTGGAAAGGATAGTCAAGTCAAAGAGATAGGAAATCTGTTGGACTTGTCTCTTTCTGCAAGGTTATGCTTAAACTTTGTGCCTTCACCCTACTGGTTTGCTAAGCCATTTTTGTTGGCTTTTAGGACTCTGTGCACTTTTCCACTGCTAACCAGTGGCAAAGTGCTTATGCTCTGTTCTTTAAACATGGTAGAATTGGCTTACTCCCAATTGGCACATTTAATTTACTTGTAGGTCCCTAGTAAAATGGTTCTACAAGTCCTCAGGGCCTGTAAATTAAACGCTACTAGTGGGCCTGCAGCACTCTTTGTGCCACCCACTTAAGTAGCTCTTTAAACCATTTTCAGGCCTGCCATTGCAGCCTATGTGTGCAGTTTTAAACTGAAATGTCGACTTGGCAAAATAAACCTTGTTTCAGGCCCAAACCTTCCTTTTTAATAAATAGAATTCACCCTTAGGGCAAGCCCTGAGCAGCTCAGAGGGCAGGGTGCATTGTATTTAAAAAGTTGGGTATGCACTTTTTAGTTTTACTTGTCCTGGTAGTGAAAAAAGCCTAAATTTGTTTTTCACTACTACGAGGTCTACCACTCCCATAGAATAACATTGGATTTACCTTATTACATTTATTAAGTTGTAACTTCCAATTGGGAGCAGGAACACAGTTCGACTTTGGTGTCTAACGGTTTGTAATTAAAAGCCGTATTTAACAGTAAAGTAAGGTTTTTAATCACAATTCTAAAAATGTCATTTTTAGAAAGTTGGCATTTTATTGTCCTAACCATTTGGTGCCTGCAACCTGATTCTGGACACATGACTAGCTGTAACTGGCAGTTGATCTTTGTGTATTTCTTGCAGACAGTGAGGCAAAGGGAAGATAGGTGTTGGCAGGATGGGCCACTATGAGCTAAAGAGGGGGGGAAGCTGTCACCTCATTGCACACCATAAAGGCTCTGCCTGATCACTCTCAAAAGGGGGTTGTCACTGGTCTTTTGTGACCCCGGACGAGATGGAGGCAGGGAAGAAGAGGATACCTGACACCTCAGTGGGGTTGGAAAACTCTAGAAGCTGATCACAAGGTCTAAATATTGGACCCTTAGACCCAACAATTCAGTACACTTCTGGACTGTGGACTCTGCCGGGAAGAAGGACTGCTGTGCTGCTGAAAGCACTGCTACTTTGCTATACTGGTGCCCTGTTGTGCTGACCTGCTGCGCTGCTGCCCTTTTGCCTGGGTGAGAACACCTGGTACTTCATGTCTAAACTCAGGACCCCAGAGGGACTACAAGGGCTACTTGTCTGCTCTTCTGATTAGAAGCCTCAGAGACATAACAGGCTTACAACCATATTGAACCTAGCACCTGCACTCTGCAATCTGTGAGGCCTGTCCTACCAAGTGGTGTCTCCCCAGTCCTGGACCCTTAGAGGTGGGCCTGACTGTGCTCTGCCAGCCTATCTGTGAATTCTGCATAACTGACAAATCTCCTCCATGGCACAGCTCCACCAGAAGCAATGCATCACCTCTGCTGCTTGACACATCGCTCTCAAAAACAATGAATCGCCTCTGCTGAGCAGACTTCCTTGATGCAAGGACATCACCTCACCCAATGCAGCCCATTGAAACTACGGTGCAAGGACATTGCATCACACTTTGCAGCTCTATGCGATGCATCTCCTAACCCGGACTTTGCATCACCATTTCTGCACGATGCATTCGCAACATAAATCTCTTCGCAACCAGGATTAAGGTAATGTGTTCAGTGGGTCTAAGTGAGTCCCTGTAGCTGCAAGCGCCCCATTGCAGTAGGTCCTGGACCGGATAACAACAGTTGGCACCATGTGCTTTTTAGAGCTACTTTCACTGAAACATTTAAATTTGCATATCTCCAGTTCTACTGATTTGATTTCTGTCATTTTGGTCTTGACTTATTTATTAAATAAAATCGAATTTGTGGTGGCATTCTTCTTGTGTTGTGCTTTCACTTTATTACTGTTTGAGGTGCTGCATACACACTTTACACATAGACTCTAAGTTAAGACTGACTGCTCTGTCACAAGCTACTGGAGGTTTGGGCATAGGTTAATTTGGGATGTGCTTATCATTTCACTCTGACAAGGACTGTGGTTGCTGCTTGGGTAGGGTGCCACCCCCACTCCCCTCTCAGAAACCGAATTTCTGACAAAAGCCATCAGACAAAATCCTGGTGAAGCATATTTTTATCTGAAATTATTTTGAAGCATTTTCTGTGTACCCTGCAGCAAACAATTCCACAGTGACCGCCTCTGCCTAAATTCAAGATGGGGAATCCTTTCTTCCCTTGTGCAGAGCCTGTGTCCACCAAAGATGTGTGGCTAGGGAAATGAACAATTCCACCTTGTGGCCACTTCAAACCAGTTCTGGGAACAACTCCCTCCCCACTGGCATTGGAGCCAGGCTGAATGGGGGAACAAAGGATGGGATCTGTCCAGGTGCATCTGATATCTGCCTCTGACAGGGGGAGACCCGTTTGAAGTAAATTGAGTTCCTGGGCACTGCCCAAATGGTCATTCTACCAGTCAAACAGAAGCAATTCTGCACACCCAAGCTTTTGCCTCTGCTCTGGAAGCAGTTTTCACACTCCATTCAGGGCTTCAGCATTCAGAGGCCTGTAGCTGGAGGCCAATGAAAATTAACCTCCTCAGGCTTTAGGCAGGGAAAAGGCACACTTCTAGAAATACTTTTTCCTTAATATTTATTAAACTTCTGACTTTGGTAAGTTGAGCTTTTAATAAATATTACAAAAAGCCCAAAAGTGAAATTTCTAGGTGGAGTAGGTTGGAGCAAAAGCTTAGGTGAACCTTTGTTCCGAATTGTGGGAGTGTGCCCAATAGAGTTGTAGGCTGGTTTTATGCAATGTATTGATGGTCAATTAAGAGTAATTTGAAAGTAATCCAAAAATAATCCTAATGGTTAAATTGTTTGAATATGGTCCTATATGTTCCCTGTTGATGCTAATTTGAATAATGATACTGACAGGCATCTCTTGGCAAGATAGATGTATTTAATTGCAAATGTAGGTGTGTTCATTTCACCTTACTGTCAAATGTTCAAATGTCGCAAGGGGGACACCAGGGATTGTTTTGCCATGTGGGTTGTTAGGTTATATCCTCCCTTGAGGAGACAGGAGAGATTACACCTATGTTTTCCCAGAGTGATTCCATCACTTTGTGTATATTTGTAGATTGTTGCATAGTATTGAGTAGTGTGTGTGAGTAATAAATGTACTTTTACTTTATCAAAAGAAAAAGCACATACTGGACAATCATTTATTGAGAGTCATGCTTGCGTGCTCATGAATGGGGATTACTAGCCCACACCACCTCCCTCGAGTAAGCCTTGGACTGCTCTGCAACGCTACCCTATGATAGTCAAGCGCTACAATGGGATGTTTGGTCCCAGTGGCGGTCGTGTGCGGACTCATTACTTGTGCAGGCCACACAACTAATGACCCACCTTCCAACACTAGGTGTTTCCTAGTCGGATATGTCATTACTAAATTTAAAAAATTCATCCCGGTGTTTCTCTGTGGAACAGTCGTTCATGCCACAGTGAAAATAGCTTTTAGGTGCTAAACCCTGAAAAGATATGTTTAATGTTAAAGTTCCTACTATTAAATACCAGCACCCTGCGTTATGAGGGTTTAGGCCTGTCAAAGGGGTTTATTTTGACAGGTTGAATTGCATTCAAGCTACAGTGGCAGCAGTACCACTGTAGTGGATGGTGCAGTAGGTGTTGCAATCCTCTACTGGCAGTTAACTTACAGGCCCAGGGTACTTTTAGCACCGTATACTAGCAACTTCTAGGCAAGAGAAATATGACAATTAGGGATATACCAATTCAACCATGTTAAAAGGAGTGAGCAGTGTGCTATTGGTTAGTAGGGGTAAAGTGCACAGTTCTACAGCCAGCAAAAACAGACAGGGCAAAAATCTGGGGGTACAGCATGCAAAGATGGTCATTTCGTACACTGCACCTCTATTTGCCCCCATCTTCACTGCAGCTCTTCTGTATGTCATCCTCGAACCCTATACATGCTACCAAGCCTTTGCATTTCCTCTATGTGACCCCAAACCCCAGCAGCCTCTGTGTGCCACCCTGCAGAACCTCATGAGCCCTTCTGATTCTCCTGACTGTCTCACCAACTTTCTCTGCATCTTCACTCTGTGATCCCCTGCTCAACAGCAAGGGTAGCATATGGCCCATTCTCACCATTGCCTTGCCAAAGTCACAGGGATTTACTACTTAGCAAGCCCCCTGTTGCCGAAGGGCAAGCATAGTGTCTGCCCCCATGAACCCCTCCACCGCGCCTTAGTCGATGAGGGAGGCTCAAAAAAGAAGACAGGCTGAACTGATATATGATGCTACTATCTCTACCCAATTCGGGTTGCCAGCTAATCCACTTGTCCACGACCAAAGCACTGTGCAGGGCATAAGGGTATAGAAATTAAGGTCACCTGCCCCCCACACCTGTGTCCTGTCTCCAAAATAGAAATAGGGTGCAGGAGTGGGTGCTAGCTGCCCACTTCTCTGTGGCTCAGAGCATTGTATGTGTGACGAAGGAGAATTTTCAGACAGCAACCTATTCCCCATTAGGTAGCAAATCACAGGAACCAATGGTGGCTTTCCCTTTCTACTTTCATTTTGATTTTTTGGGCCTCACTTCATTCTTGAGAAAGCAAAGGGTGAAAGAGCCCATTTTCGTTTGCACCCTTGATTATGCTGTGGTGGAATGGTAATTTTACTTTATCCCATTGGCATTCTGGAATTCGGGGTGGGCATAGAGGCATTTCCCTTCTTATCCTTTAACAAGGAAAGGAGGATATAGATGTATTACGCTTGGTCCATCAACAGGGACACTGCTGGTAAACCCCTTGTACATGTTCAAGACGTTGGCAGATGTAGCCTCTTTCCCCTCTAGCCCTTGGGGAAGCTACGAGAGCAAGATGAGTATTTACCTCCTTCGACCTTGGGTAAGCTGAAACGAGCAAGGGTTTATTTTCCCATTCAATTGGGTAGGGCCAGTCAGCCAAGATCCTCCGATCTCTCACGAGACAATGTTGTGAGCTGGTACACACACAGGACATCTGAAGCAACCCAGTGCAAATACATAGCCCTACCTTTCATAGGCAAGGTGGATAGGGGGACATTGGCTAAAGCCTTTCGATTCTGGTCCGGCCAGTGGGTTTGGGGGTAAAGGTCCTATTGCGTTATCTATTAGTAGCGTTCAGTTAGTTCCAAATTAGGAACGTAATATTATAATTAACTCCCCCATATGTTCGAACTCAAAACATAATATTTATTATATTCAGTTTTTTTCTCTACGTTTGGTGTTACAGGAAAATTAATAACTGGATTTATATCAGGGACTTTGGTTTCTCTCAATGTAGGAAGGATGCTTTCGGGCGATGTATGGTTTTCTGGCCATAACCCACTCCCCGGAACAATTTGAAATCCTACCGAGGCTCCTTATATTCCTATAAAATAGCATTTACGTGGCCACATCTTTTATTAAGCCCATCCCTTTATAAAGAAAGTTGGATGGACTTCGAAACAGAATTCATCTTGATAATAACCGTCAGAATGACACTGTAAAATGAATTAGCAAATAAAAAAAACCTCGCCCCAAATATTTGTAGCTCTGCCCCAAAATGCTGCTCAATGACAATAAATACAGTGCCTGCTTTTGAAGCTCCTGCAGAAAGGTTTTTTTTTGCATGTTGTTGTATTCCTATCTAGTTACAAAGTGCAGGAAAAAAACAACATGTGATGATGACTTGTGCTCAGCACACCCTGTGGCTGCAGCACATGGCTGTTCATTATAGAACTGCTGCTAGCAGCTAAAGGCTGGCAGCGAACAGACCGACTACAGAAGGAATAATAACTGCCTTGTCTTTGGATCTATTAATAATGGGGCCATTAATATTGCAACAATTTCTAATCAAAAATGTGAAATAAAAAGCCCAAGCAGTAAGTGGCGTGTATTGTTTGAAGAGCTGTTAACAACATTAGCGAATGCCTCCTGAAATACGGGGCACGTCTAAGTGGCAGACATATTTTCATTGTGTGTGCCTATTATTCCCATCGCATTTTCATGATTAGTCAAGTTTTCTCCAGATACTCTGTCCAAGAAATACACGCGAAAGCATGACCTCGGAATATATTTATAACATCACAAACTTTTCCATGGCAACAACATTTTGCCAAACTGCTACCCAAACTCCAAGTTCCAGGCCGCTTGCAAAGAAAGACAACTTTAATTTATGCAGCAAATGAATAAAACAGTGCCCTGCTTTCATGATACTCGGGGTACGGGCATGTGTTTTTCATTCGACACCACAGAGTTATAATAAAGGTAAACATTACTCCTCGACAGAAAGGGTGTTCTGTTGGCTCTCCATGACATAACCTCCTTAGTGGAGAAAAAGGTAATGAGACCCTGGTCAAACCCCTTTAATTTAGGCCTTGAATACATTTAATGGCTACCTCTGCATTTCGTGGCACAGAAGGGACGGAGGGTAGCCAGGAAACCCGGAATGTGACGCTTGGTCAGAGCATCCAACCTGGGAGTCCACCTATATATTCCATTTTTTTGTAACAGACAGAATATCCACAGAAAGCAGAAAAAGGACCCACGATGCACAGAAAACTGCATCCAAATATAGCACAATTTTGCATCTGTCAGCCTGTACTGTTACGTAATGGGAAAAGGAGAAAGCAGGACACAAATTAAACAACTTTTATATCTAAAAGAAATGTTTCTTAAATCCTAATGAGTTTATAATGTTCTACAGATAAATAACAGTATAGGTGAGCCCAATCCATGCAGCAAAAAACTTTAAAAGTACAGGTAAGTAAAACGTGTGTTGCCTTTAGGGTGAGGGTGAAATAGAGAGAACGAAAAATGTGCATGTTTGTGTGTGTCTGGGGCACACATTCACGTTCGTGTTTATTCCTGTTCGAAATTGGGGGGCATATTTACAAAGAGTTTGCACTGCCGTCATTATTTTTGCGGCTCTGTCAGCATATTCTTTGCTCCATATTTACAAGGTGATGCATTAGGCCCAATGCGTCAGTATTTTGTAGGCCTACGTCAAAAAACACCTGCACCAGAACTGGTTGCACCATGCAGTTTATAATGTATGCAGGGTAGGCGTTCAATCGTAAATTCTCACTCACAACTGACACAGTGATATTGATATTTATTCGCTGTAAGCCTGGAATGTGCCAGAAATCCTAGGCCTCTTAACCCAGGCGTAGTAAATGACGCAGTGGCTGTGTAAAAGGAATCTGACTTGCTGAAGTCACTTTACACAGTGTAATAAATAATTTAAGCACATTCCCTCAACTAGTAGAGAGGCCTACACATATAACAATCATGTTGTAGGACCCCTTGATCAACCTGGGACCATGGCAACCAATGTATTATCATCCACTGCAGCAATGCAATATGACGCTGTGCACTCCATGCAAGGGACAGGCCAGGATTGTCACATATCCATATAGAAATGGGTCCCCAAGTCCAGCCAAGCATACTCCAAAGTACAAAAGGTAAGTAAACACATATGGCAGGTAACATATGAATTGCCACTTTATATTACAACATATATTTGTATCCACTCACATTCATAATGCATAACAACACACATATAAGTAGACTATGCCCACTGTGATGTGACACTAGCTATACTTCATAAGTGTCTGCATTACACCCAGGACCAATGTAATAGAGTACAAAGTGGGTATTCCACCATTTCTCACTCTATTACATTGGCCCCTACACATTAGGCTATTTGCGTCAATCAGAACCGACGCAACACCTATGTTTTTTGACTCATTGCTGAAGTTGCACTTGTCATAAGCCCAGCTTCAGCAATGCACCCCTTTTGGGGCTGATGCTTTGCAGCATCCTTCCCAATGATGTGTCAGAATTTCTGTCGCATCCTTTGGACCTTACGCCATGGTGTGCCGTATTGTAAATATGATGCATCCTTGGCATGGTAAACTGCCTTGAAGCAGTGCAAGTAATTTTGATGCATCACTGCCTTAGCGCAGTGATGCATCAATTCTTGTAAATATGGTCATGGGATTCTGGTTGGCAGAGGTATGCACCCTTTCCAAGCAGGAACCGCAATCCAAGTCAGGGTAAGTCAGATACACACCTTAAGTTAATATATGCTCACCCTCTGGAAGTTTAGCACAGAGCAGGCAGGCTTAGCTTAGGAGGCAATGTGCAAAGTATGTGTGCAACACTCAAAACAGTAAAACAGTGAAAACACTACACAAAAATAACCCACACCAAGTTAAAAATATACATCTTAATTTAGTGAACAAAAAAAGACCAAAATGACAAAAATCCAACAGTTAAAAGTCAAGATATGAATTTTAAAGAATATTTGCAATTGTAGTGCTTAGAAACTTAAAGCACCAAGTGGAGATATCTTGTGGCACTAGACTGGGGTCAATCCTAAAGTTCAGGCTGACTACGATGGAGCGCGGGCTACCTACAGGCACCAACCGTGTCCCGCTGAAACAGTACCTTGTGTAGAGGGTTGCATTGACATCTGATTCGAAGGGGAGAGGAGATGACGGAAGGGCGATGTGTCGGTTCCGTTCTGTGCAGTCAGGGAATGCGTCATCATTGAGCCGCAAAGTTGCCAATCCTAGAGTAGTGACCCTAAGCGGCAAAGGAAATGCATCAGCCTCAAGGAGGGATGCAGCAGCTCCGATCGGCGCAGTGACAGCAGTGTGTGGATTTTCATAGAATACAGCTGCACAACCCACTTTCAAGGGCCCAGGACTGGATTGGCACCACTTGGTAGGGTAGGACTCACAGTTCCTAGAGTCCAGAAGCTGTAGCAGAGGGGAATAAAGTATTTGATGTTGCTGGGAGTCAGAAAAGCTAGCAAGCCCTTGGAGTCACTTTGGTCCTGGGGATGTAGAGATGTAGGTCTGGGCCTTCTCCTCATTGCCAGACAGGGAGGGCAGCAGGTAGCAGGATAGGCACAGCCAAGCAGGAGTCCAGCAAATTCCTGCAGAGTTCCAGCAGAATGACAGTTCCCTTAGTAGTCCTTCTTCCTGGTAGAATGTCCTCAGGTCCAGAAGTGAACTGAGTTGATGGTGTTTGGGGTCCAGTAGTTATACCCAGGTGTGCATTTGAAGTGGAAGAGACTTCAAAGAGAGGCCTTTAAAGTGAACAAAGTCTCTGCTCTTCCTTCCCTGGCTCTAGGCACGCTACAGGGGGCTAGGCAGCCCTTTGTAAGGGCTCAGGATGCAGCCTACTCAGGTGTAAGTGTCAGTCTCTCCCACCCATCCTGCCCAGGCTCACAAGATGTGGATGGCCCATCAGCACATCTATGCTTGCTTTGTGTGTGGTTGTCAAGAGCCCAGCTGTCACCCACCCAGATGTGTATTCAGAGATAGGCGGTGGCACAGAATGGTTAAAGTAAGAAAACGTAAACTTTCTAAAAGTGGCATTTTCAGACTTGCAATTTAAAATCCGACTTTGCTATAGGTTGTGATTTTAAAATGTGAATCCAGAGAAACCAAACTTGAAATATCTATCTGGTCCCATTTGGAAATTACACTTATAAAATGTAATAAGGCAATCTCAGTCTTAACCTATGGGAGAATTAGGCCTTGCAGTAGTGAAACACAAACTTAGGGGGTCTTTCACTACCTGACATGTAAAACTTAAAAGTACATATTCAACTTTTTAAATGCACTGCAACCTGCCTTTGGGGCTGTCCAGGGCCTACCTTAGAAGAAACTTATATGTATTAAAAGGAAAGGTTTTGGCCTGGCAAGAGGGTTAAATTTCATGTACCTCCATTACTTCAGTCCTACTCCATAGGATGGACCCTACAAAGTCAAAGAAAAGCCACCGCTGCCCAGAAAGTACAGCATCCTTCATACACCTAGCTTGGTACTGCCCACCAATAAGGGCATTCTGGGAGGGTGTGAGATACCATTTGGGAGTCACTTGTTGAATAAGTGTAGAAAGTAACCCTGCAGGTGGCTTGTTGGGAGACATGAAACCACATAAAGGGAGAAAGATGGTGTATAAATTTACCCAATTGATGCTCCAATTAGCAAAACATAGGGTGGCTATCACCTGGATGGGACACACAGGACCTAAACTGGAACACTGGAAAAAAGGATGTAGTGGAATGGGTGGTGGCGAAGGAGGATCGCCTTAGGTGTATACGAAAAAATATTATATTAGAGGAAGACCTGCAAGCTTGGAGAACACTACTAACTAGGTTTGAGGAGGGGGAAACCCCATCTTTAGAAGAGTCAACAGACGAGGAGGAATGAACACAAACAAACAGGGTGGACAAGTAGCATCACCATAGAGAAGCAAAGGGAAAAATGCTGCTTGACACATGTATGATAATTGTAGTTTAGGAATGATTCATTTATGGGAGAAAAAGTGGAAAACAAAAACAAACAAAGATATAAAACTCATGTCAAATCATATATGGAAGTGATCTTCATTGTTATTAAGTTATTGATTTAATTGTCAATGTTGAATTGATGCATATATAAGAAAATAATAAAAGATTCTTTAAAAAAATAAAAAACTTTTCAGGTGATCATTGCAGCTTAAAACTGTACAAACAAGTTCTGCAATGGCAGGCCTGCACCATGTTTGAAGAGCTACCGAGCTGGGTGGCACAATAAGTGCTGCTTTTGGCTCCAGGATTTCTTTGCCAATAATTTGCTTGCATGCTAGCACATGGGTACGCCTTACGCTGTTGAGACTCTGTTGGTTTCGATGGGGACATGCGGTAACTTGTGTTGCCCTAAGTAATTACTGCTAATTGCCCATTGAGAGCCTTCATTGAGGATCATATTTATGGTCAACTTATTGAGGACTTCTTAACTGACATCTTAATTGACAGATGTCCTTACAAAGGTTTATTCTGGTCTTGGTTAAATAGTCAGTGACTACGTATGTGCATCTCAGGCATAATTGTCCTGATGATGATCCCAACAATCAAATAAGGGATAGAAACATCATGGACATTCAGTACTTGGACTCTGTACAATAACATATGTTTTGACATGAGCAAGAGTACTGAAAATTGTGACTTAACTGTGCTATCTGTCACATGGGGTATGCCTGAGCAATTATGATTTATGGTTTCCAAGATGCTTTTGTTTTCCCACTACCCTGTTTTCTTACTTTAGTTTGGAATGAATATACTGATTTATTGCATGTGTTCCATAGACTTCATTGTGATTCTATGTGGTATTTTAATCTATAGTCCTTTTATCTAAGAGACCCTTGTTCCTTTATAAAATGCAGGCCCACCAGTAGCATCTAATTTACAGGCCCTGGACACATGTAGCACACTTTACTAAGGAGATATAAGTCAATTAAATATGCCAATTGCGGATAAGCCAATTTTGCCATATTTTAGGGATGCACTTTAGCAGTGGTCAGTAATTGTAAGGGTCCGGAGTCCTAAAGCTAACCAAAATGAGGTCAGAAAAAGAGGAGGAGGAAGAGAAAAACTTTCAGGATAACCTTCCAGAAAGGGCCAGGTTCAACAGTTCCTGTCAGATCAAAGCCAAATGATTAGAATTAACACTGCCACATCCTTAACCGAATTCATCATTTGTGGCATACCCAAGACTCTCCAATGTCACAATGTTTCTTTGATATCTACATGAAACCAATCATCCAGTTAACCACACAGTACCAACTTCAAGCTCAGTTCCAAATGTATGCGGACGACACATCATGCTTGGTAAAAATAGAGTAGAGCACAAAAAATCTACAAGCTGCTTAAAACACGCATACCACAAGAAAAAAGAGTGGCCTACACCTGAACACCACAAAACAGAAACCCTGATAATCCAGGGCCTCATCATAGATAAACGAAGAGGCTTCTCTGATGGCCCGCGCCAGTGCTTAGTCCCATGATAAATATTATTCTAGTCTTGTTGGACAAAAAATATCTTTGAATGCCAGATGTCAACTGTCAGTGAAACAGAATAATCTCATGATGCTAAGAACGATCTCCCCTCTCATACGGAAGAGTCACTGCATCAAGGTTACCAGAGTATCAGTGAATTTTTATCATAATTACTTTATTATGATCTATGCAGTCCTCTTATTGGAAATGGCCCTTCTGACAGGGTTACCCCAACATTTTTGCTTTCCTCCTTCTCTTTTTCTGACCTTGCTTTTATTGGCTTTAGGACTCTGAGCACCTTACTACTGTTTACCACTGCTAGAGTGCATGTGCTCTCTTCTCTAAACATGATAACATTGTTTCACACCTGTTTGGCATATATAATTTACTAGTGAGTCCCTTGTAAAGTGGTATACCGCATACCCAGTACCTGTAAATTAAATGCTACTAGTGGGCCTGCATCATAAACAAAAAAAGGCTCAAGTAGGATAAATTCAACATCACAATCATTGAACTCCAATAAACTATCATTTGGTATTGGAAAAACCAAAAGCAATTAATGGCTTTCAACTTTTTGAATGTATGATTTGGGGAAATTCTTGTAATACCTCAGGACATTAATACTAATACAGAGTGAAACAAATACCTGTGTTTCTAATTGGCATCCATATCTACATTTTAAAATTCTTATGTGTTCCCATCAAGTTAGTTTAATACAATACTAACCAATATGTATTAAGTATAGAACAAATTAATGTTATCAATCACCTTTATACATATACTCGTGTTTAAACATTCATACAATTTCAATTTAAGAGCCACAAATGATTTATATGCTGTTACATCCCTAGCAAACAATTTGTGAAAACAGGAGGGTCTTATTTAATTATTTGGACAAACAACAAGTCCGCCTCGAGGTCGAATGCCTCAGACAGAAGACAAAGGAGGCTCTACCCTTAAGGGAAAATGCTGTAAAAAATGCCTCTCTGTAACTCGGGCAGACACTTGTGGTAGATTGATGTTTGTTGTTCTAAAAGTCTTTTATTGCGATTCTTCTAAAATATAACAATAAATTCAGGCCTTTCAGCCCTATAATTCCAACCTCTTCAGGACTGTGGCAAGGTTGTGTACCAGAAGTTGCAATGCAATAAGTCTTGCATAGTCCCAACAAGTGAATTGTCATCTTTTAACAAAAGCGCCGACCAGCATAAACAAAAGAAAACATGAGAAGAAACTGAGAAAAGATGATTTGGCAAAATAAAATAAAGTTAGCTTTAAAAAATAAAACTTTGCAATTTTTGTGCCTGCTGAGCATGTTTTTGCCAGTCACAAGCCTTCTGTTTGCCTGGCACTCAAAGTTAAAAACAACAAATAGTACCTCGATCAAGTCTGGAGCAGCGGACAAGCACTAATTAAGTTCCATGAATTAGTACTTGATCCCTGCTCAACACAGAGAAATGGAAGGGATGCCAGGCATGCCTTGACAAATTACGAGGCTGTAAAGAAGAGTGCTACGCAAACCAAGAAATGGTGAGCAACAGACGGGCTACAAGCCCTTTACTGAACACAATAAAGTCTTGTAAGCGAGACACATACGCTAGCGCATGCACACACAGCCACAACCCTAAAAGGACAATTTGAAGTATCCTACATAGTGGTTGAATGTGACAAACACCAATGAAAAGTGAAAGGGAGACATACTCAATAAAGCTCACCAGCTGAGTGCCCAAAAATCTAACATTTAAAAATTAAATATTCATGCTTAAACACATATATAATTTGTTAGAAAGATGCATGGAAAAATGAATAAAGCCAGTGTCACTGACTCCAGGAAGTATGTAAGTGTGATGCAAAGAACCAAGGGTTTGTCATGACCTTGATATGAGAAACCCCAGGTGTTGCTGAAGGGTCAAGCAACCAAAGTTCATCTTCCTTTGAAGATACACGTGCATGTGTGTATCCCAAAAGATTGAAAAACTGAAAAAAAAAACACGCAACCTACCAACTTTACTTAGCCATTCCCTGATCTAATCATCTGTGAACAAACTAAATACAAAGGCCATGTAAGCAGATAAGCTATCTTTATGGGAAAAGCCAAGGGGTCCCAGTATTGGTCACACCCACTTGTGGAAAACACGATTACTTGAATGCAAACACTGCAAATGGTTGGCTACTTACTTTTTACTCTAGAAGTTGAAGGAACCAATCCAGGGTTTAGCTGTCAAAAGGAGCTGGAGAAATGTTTCCACAGAAGTGGTTTCCTCACATCACAACAGTAACGGGCCATGCCCTTGAGGAGGGGATTGATAGCATGCCTGAGCTGCACCTCAAACTGTGCATGATGACAGCCCACAAAGGTTTCCCACTACAAATAAAGCTGTACTGTGAACAGGGCTGGCATTAGGGCAAATCGACAAGGAACAGCCAGGTTGGGTGCTGACCTGTGGGGGGCATTGACCTCGGAGGGGAGGGGGATGCTCTGTTGAGCAATAACTTACGATTTTAAAGCACCTGCTGTAGTGTTCCTTCAGCATCCAGTTTTCAGGCAGTACTAAAAATCCCAAGTTAACTCCTATGATTAATGTTCCTGCTAGAGAGAGAGAGATGTCTTTGTCTAGTGACACTGTTTGGCCATGCATGATCAGGGTTGGCCGCAGATGTCTTTTGATGGGTAGATTGCATTCAAAACACCCTTTCTTGTATTGGATTAGTTCAATACATTGAAAGGATTGTCCTTTACGGAAGAGGAACTTCAACTTGGACACCTGTTATGTTTATATTCAGCATCAGTGCCACAAAGAATACTCACCTGCTTAGTTATCCAAGAAGAGTACACAGTATTGCGCAAAATGCCTACCCACCTGAAGTACTTTCAAGTGCCTAATTAGTAAGTGCTGCTTCGTTGGGTAAATGTATAGTGCACATTTTAGGCTACCACTGCATAAAGGACAACAAGGTAATGCATCCAGTGTACCATGCCTGGTGTTATTTTGGCAATGTGACTGTTCTCTGCACTTTTGCAGACCGCGGGGGAGTCTGAATTGCCCCGTAATTTCATTTCTCCTACACGCAGGGAGCAGCAAGGAATGCTGCTCCCTGCATGCGGGACCTATTGTTTCATCTGTTTTCCTGTCCACTTGACAGTGGTCAGGAATACAGATGAAAAGTCTGTCCTCAATAAGAGGAAGCAGTCTTCCTGCTTCAACCCACTGGGGGGCACTCACAGTTTGCTCTGGCTTGGGGGGGTAAGAGCAAACTACTATGTCCCAAGGGTGGGCACCTCGGGACATAGGGAGCCAGCCCCGGGGGGGTTGCATTCCCCAGCTCTAACATCACTTGGAGCGGAGGCCACATAGCCCCTCCTTTTCTGTTTCTAGGGCCAACCCAGCAAGAGGGTGGTGGTCCCCAGGGATGAAAATGGCCCAGGATGGGAGCATAGTGACCCCCCTTCCCAATTATAATTTGGCCATGCCTCAGGGAAACAGTGGTCCCTGGGGCTGAATATGGCCCGGAAGGGGGGCGAGGTAGCCCCTCCCCTTTTAGATTAACACTGGCCCTGGGGAGGTGGTGGTCCCTGGGGCCCTAAATGGGCAAAAGAGGGGGGTCAGCATGGCTCTTATTGTTAATGCCAAGCCCCAGGGAGATAGTGGTCCCTGGGACCCTAAGACACCCGCAGAGGGGGCGGCAGGGCCCCCTCTTGTCACTTATTCATTGGCCTGACCCTGGGAAGGTGGTCCTCCCAGAGGCCCATATCAGTCTAGGACAGGGTTGCAGTATGCGCCCCCCTCTCCATAGTACAGAAAAGATATGCCTCTGGGACTCGGGCCACCCGGGGGCTCCAAAAAAAAAAAAGAGCTGGAGAGCATGCTTGTTTTTTTAAAAAAAATTCCTGGGATTCTCCACAGTTTTCAGCTAAGTCAGAGTTCCAGAATGGCTGCCAACATTTCCTGGTTGAATCGTTGGCAGGCAATCAGATATCAGCACGGGGACTGTTGGATCTGCAGAGGATCTTCATCCCTAGATAGCTATATTTTTTTTTACTTTAAATATCTCTGAAACTACTGAATGTATTTACAACAAATAAAAAAAGAGCATTTGCTGAACTATGAGCAGCTTTCCGCCAAATTTGGTGTAACTCTGTCCAGCAGGTCAGGCAGTAGTCATGTCTAAAAATCCCTGTGGAAATTGCATGGGGAAAAAGCATTTTGGAAACCCTCCTTTTTCTTGGCCCTGCTTGACGAATCACCCTGAAACTTTCAGGACAGCACCTGTAGTGAGTGGCATACTAGTTTTGAACATTTTGTGAAGATTCTTCAAACCGTGTCAAAGTTATTGTTAAAACAAAAAACTCTTTTCCTATGGAAACTAGGTGCTAAATTTAACTGATATATAACTACCTACTGGTGCATATGTATACATCTATATGTATATATATATATGTATGTATGTATGTATGTATGTATATATGTATATCTACATATATTTATATATAGTGCTAATTTGGTCCTAAATAGAACAACCTACTGCTGATATATAAATTAGGGGCCACATGTATCAAGCGGTTTTGCATTCGCAAACGGTGCGAATGGCCGTTTGCGAATGCAAAAATGCCTTTCATATTATGTATGAAAGGCATTCGCTATGCAATTTTAAGGACTCACCAAAATAGCGAGTCCTTAAAATTGCGAGCCCGTTTAGAGAATCGCAAAGGAATCCTTATTTGCGATTTCTTAAGCACATGTATCAAGCTTTTCCTTAATGCGAATTGGGCATTAAGGAATCGCAAAACTATGTGCAAAATTTTAAAATGCATTAAAATTGCATTTTTCAATTGACATGTAACGTACACATGCCCCTTTGGCATGTGTGCGCCTTACATGTCCTGAAATATTTTTTGGGGTGCAGCAGAGGGCCCCCAGGGGTTTTGCATTTCCTAAATTGTGAATTCCAGTTAGGAATTCGCAATTTGGGAAATGCAAAAAATTTGCAAATATGTGCCTACAGGCCCATAGGTGTGAATGGGCTCAGAATCGCTATTTGCGATTCGGTAATAGCATTTGCGATTTTTAAGAAATCACTACTACCGAATCGCAAATATGATACATACCATTTTGCGAATCAGAAATAGCAATTTCTTAAAAATCGATATTAGAGAATCACAAAGTGGTTTCTTCATACATCTGGCCCATAGTGCTTAATTTTAGCCAGTGGTTATTTCCTGTGGTCAGCAACGGCATTCAGTTGTCAACACCAGCACTCATATGACACATGGTGACACTGTTAGTCTAATTTAGGGAAGAGGATAACAAGAGTTTTTTTATTGATTCAATATGCATTGAAAATGAATAATACCTGCCCATCAAGACATTCTTGGTCAGCGTCTGTCACTCTCCACTGCGCTGCTCCACTCATCCGCTGCTGCCCCTCACGGTGCCCTGCGCTTCCAGGTTCACAAGTTTGAGGCCCACTTCCACCCGCAGGTTCCAGCCTGAGCCTCATTCCTGGTGGCCCAGTGGTGAGCCACTGTCGTTTTTTTCCTGCTTTTGCTTGCCTTTTTTGCACTTTTCTTTTCTGCTTTATGCCTTTCTTTTGCCTTTTTCCCTTATTGTCTTTACCTTATTGCATTTCCCCTTCTCCAGTCCTCTCTCTTTCCACCCCAGCTGCCCCCTCGTCCCTGTGGCTCCACCCCCGTCTCAGTGCTGCTTTTCCTGTCTCCCAGCTGATTAAACCCTCCCACCTCACTGCCCTTCTTAAAGGCATCCACTGTGCCTCTGCACCGCTGGCACGCCAAAGCCAAGCCCGACTGCACCCATCTGTGCCTGGACCACACCCAGTGCCACGGACCCTGGTCACCGCACCTTTCATCAATACGATACCAGCACGGTCCACGCACTCAACACCGGACAATCCACCGCCTGCCACATCACAGTGCCAAAGAACACTCAAGGCCCGTTCACTTGCCACAACTGCACCTTCTCCTACCTCCGCACACCAGACCCTACTACCACACGCCCACCCAAGTCACCGGCCAACCTCAGCTGCATCCTTCTCAACACCTGCTCCCTCATCAAACACGCAGTAGAGAAATGGGACCTGTTAGTCTTCATCTCTCCAGATGTCACCTTCTTCTCAGAAACCTGGATGAGCCCCCCACCTCAGCCCCGGACATCACCACCACCATTCCTGACAGCTACAAAATCATACACAAGGAGTGCATCAACCGTCTGGGAGGAGGCATCGCCGTTATCCACAGAAACACCCCCGCCTCACTACTTTCTTAGACAACCACTCCCCCGGCATGGAGCACCTCCACTTCCAGATCCAGACCAACCAGATCACCACCTTTATCAGAACCCTCATCTATAGTACCCCCAGACCCTGACCCCCCCTTCAGTGAATTCATAGACGACTTCATCATACACCATGCTCTTACCTCAATGGACTACATCCTCCTCAGTGACCTCGATTTCTACCTGAAGAACCACAACAACCACAACACATCCCCCCTACTGGAGAAACTTACCACCCTGGGACTTAAAAAACTGGTCACTTTGCCAACCCACTCAGCAGGGTACACGCTCAACTTCGTCCTCTCCACTAGCAAAGACATCCACATCACCCACAACTCCGAACTTCACTGAATGGACCACCACAGCATCCACTTTTCCTTTACCAAACCCACTGAACACCTCAGCACCCACCACCACCCACAAAGGAACTAGAACAAGGTCTCTCAAGACCAACTCACCACCACACTCCACCAATCACCAGCGCCGGCCACCACAGCCTCCAAAACATCAGCATGCAACCTCCACTACTGGATCTCTGAATGCGCCAACATTCTGGCTCCCCTCAAGAAACCCTCCCACAAGCAACCCCGCAAGAAAGCCAACTGGATCTCCCCACCCTCCAAGAGTCCAAGCGCACCTGCAGATGGCTCGAGAAAAGATGGGGGAGCAGCAAGACCTCTGCCAACTGCGCAGCCTTCAAAAACACCGTCACAGCACACCACCACCTCATCAGAACCTCTAAAAAAATGCCGGCCATCCAAGAACACATCAATGCCAATGCACACAACAGAAAATAACTCTTCACCATAATCAAAGAATTCACCAAACCCAGGACAGACTCCACAGACATCACCCCCTCCCAAAACCTCTGCGACAACCAACCCACCTTCTCCCACAGCAAGATATTAGACATTTACGACAGCTTCGCCACCCAGGAACCTCTCTCCACACGCACAACCACCACACCCAAAGCAGCCAGTTTGCAGCCACCCCTGCACAACTGGACCACTCTCTCTACTGACGACACCTTGAAGGTCATGAAAACCATCCATTCCGGAGCCCCTTTGGACCCTTGCCCCCAACTACATCTTAAATCGAGCCAGTGCCACCATTGCCCCAAACTATGCCGCACCATCTACTGCTTTACTGAATCTGCCACCTTCCCTGAAGACTGTAAGCCTGCTGAAGAAACCCTCTGCTGACCCGACGGGCCTCAGGAAGTTCAGACCCATCTTGCTGCTCCCCTTCCCAACCAAGTCATCAAGAAGGCCATCAACACCCAACTCACCAAATTCATAGAAGCCAACCACACCTTGGACCTGTCCCAGTCAGGCTTCAGAAGCAACCACAGCACTGAGACCTCACTTCTCGCAACGGACCACATCTGCACTCTCCTTGACCAAGGCAAAACCACAGCCCTCATCCTACAGGACCTCTCTGCCGCTTTCAACACTGTTTCCCACCACACCCTCTGCACTAGGCTGCACACCACCGGCATCCGCAGGCACCTCAGCTCCTCCCAACTGGCCCTTGCCACAACCCCAAGGATACGCAAGAACTCAGCTGGAAGAAGATCCTTCTCTTACCTCACCGCAAAGACCTGGAAAGCTCTTCCGCTACATCTCAGGCAATCAGCCTCACTACCTCAATTCAGGAAGAACCTCAGGACCTGGCTCTTTGACTGAACTCCTACTACCCCCAGTGACTTGAGACCCTCACGGGTGATTAGCCACGCTCTACAAATACGTTGCTTGATTGATTGATTCTTATGGCTTTGAAGGCCTAGAATATTCTGAATTGTCACACTTGTAGGAGTGTGATGGTTAGTAGTTGTGTTGGCACTATCATTGGCAGCTCTGGCACAGGTATTGGGTGGTAGAAGTTGCAGTGGCCTCCTGACGAGGGTCCTTGAATTTCTATGTTTTACAAATTATGCACAGTATATGTCTATCTATGTGTGTGTGTGTATATATATATATATATATATAAATATATGAGGTGCTATGGCAGTCACCACTGTGTAGTTAATCATTAGGGTAGGAGTATCTACCTTTGCCTCTAGCCATTGTGGCTTCAAGTTGGTACAATGAAAACAAATTTATTTTTGGGGGCAGTGTGGCACTGTGGGAGTCTAGCAAGAGCGAGCATGGACCCCTGTGCACCCACAGGAGTCAAGCAGAATAAAAAAACATTCAAAAAGGAAAGATGTGGGTGTGGGGTCCATTAGCGGTTGGAGTCTCACGGGGGCATTTTCACCTCGGTCGGGGGGTGGAATGCAGGGCCTGATCACAGGCCATAACCTGTAGCCAACCCCATCCCATATATGGCCAAAGCCCATATGCATGATAGCAGGGGTTGTCCACAGATGTGCCATAATGAGACATAATTTATGTTAAAAATAAAACAGAAAATTCACAGAAAAAAGCAAAGTTAAAAGTGGGATTATCTGTAAGTAAGGTAGTAAAATTTTTGCTTGTATTAAACAAAAATGTAAAACTTCACTAAACAAAAAAAAGTTAAAGTAAAAATATATGTAGGTCTTCTAATAAAAAAATTACAGCTA
This sequence comes from Pleurodeles waltl, assembly GCF_031143425.1. Lineage (NCBI taxonomy): Eukaryota > Metazoa > Chordata > Amphibia > Caudata > Salamandridae > Pleurodeles > Pleurodeles waltl. Next base: position 380,792,136 of record NC_090442.1, read on the forward strand.
TGTATTCTATGCGGAAATCAACCCTAAGCTGATCAGAATGGTCTAGATGACACAAAACTCAGCCCGCAGGATCACAGCCCGCAGGATCACTCTTAACCTTCCACTCTGCGCTTTCATCACCCCACACCTCCAAAAGCTCCACTGTCTCCCAATCCGCAAATAAGCACTGTCCAAACTCCTCATACATACATACTGTTAGAAATGGGGTCTTTGGTTGGCAGTCAGGTTACCCCCTGTTCAAGCAAGGACCCTCACTCTAGTCAGGGTAAAAGAGAATCACCCTCAGCTAACCCCTGCTTACCCCCTTGGTAGCTTGGCACGAGCAGTTGGCTTAACTTCAGAGTGCTAGGTGTAAAGTATTCTTAATGAAAACACTGCAAAATGACACAACACAGGTTTAGAAAAATAGAAAATATTTATCTAAATAAAACAAGACCAAAACGCCAAAAATCCACAATACACAAGTCAAGCTATCAATTAAAAACCAAAAAGAGTCTTCATGTAATTTTAAACACAACGCTAACACTGTTAGCGTGGAAATGCACCTGGGTGCATCAAAAATAACCCCGCACAGGCGAGTGTGCGTCAAAAAGGGCTTGAGGTGCCTCAACATCACTCACGAGCGAGACCGTGCATTGTTTCTCCTTCAGTCGAGTCGGCATTCGTAGTTTCTTCTCTCTGCAGGACAGCGACGCGTCGATTCGCACCGCACTCTTGGGTCCAGACAGGCCTAGCGTTGTTTTTACACGCCCAGCAGTAGTTGCGCCGGAAAGCCAGCCGCATGATGATCTGAAAACCACGCAGCACAGGTTGCGATCTCAACAGTCTTCGTCAGCGATGCTGTGCGTCATTTCTCCATCCCCGGGCGTCGATCTTCGGGCTGCGATGCTGGCGAGCATCAATTTTCAGCCGCGAAGCCAGCGGTACGTCAATTTTTCAGCCGCAGATCGGTGTTGCGTTGATCTTTTCCCCGAACGGCATTCTCTGCGTGGATTTCTTCCTCTTAGGCTGCCAGCTTCTCCTTTCAGGGTCCCAGGAGCTGGATGGGCACCACTTGGCAGGGTTGGAGTCTCTCAAGAGACTCCAGGTGCTGGCAGAGAGAAGTCTTTGCTGTCCCTGAGACTTCAAACAACAGGAGGCAAGCTCTAAATCAAGCCCTTGGAGATCTTCACAAGATGGAAGGCACACAAAGTCCAGTCTTTGCCCTCTTACTCTGGCAGAAGCAGCAACTGCAGGATAGCTCCACAATGCACAGTCACAGGCAGGGCAGCTCTTCTTCCTCAGCTCTTCAGCTCTTCTCCAGGCAGATGTTCCTCTTGGTTTCCAGAAGTGTTCTAAAGTTTGTGGTTTTGGGTGCCCTTCTTGTACCCATTTTCTCATTTGAAGGAGGCCTACTTCAAAGCAAAGTCTCTCTTTATTGTGAAATCCTGCCTTGCCCAGGCCAGGCCCCAGACACTCACCAGGGGGTTGGAGACTGCATTGTGTGAGGGCAGGCACAGTCCTTTCAGGTGTAAGTGACCACTCTTCCCCTCCCTCCTAGCACAGGTGGCTCATCAGGATATGCAGGCTACTACCCAGCTCCCTTTGTGTCACTGTTTAGTGTGAGGTGCAACCAGCCCAACTGTCAAACTGACCCAGACAGGGAATTCACAAACAGGCAGAGTCACAGAAATGGTATAAGCAAGAAAATGCTCACTTTCTAAAAGTTGCATTTTCAAACACACAATCTTAAAATCAACTTTACTAAAATATGTATTTTTAAATTGTGATCTCAGAGACCCCAAACTCCATATGACCATCCGCTCCCAGAGGGAATCTACACTTTAATCAGATTTAAAGGTAGCCCCCATGTTTACCTATGAGAGGGACAAGCCTTGCAACAGTGAAAAACGAATCTAGCAATATTTCACTGTCAAGACATATTAAACACATTACTATATGTCCTACCTTAACCATACACTGCACCCTGCCCTTGGGGCTCCCTAGGGACTACCTTAGGGGTGCCTTGCATGTATGAAAAGGGAAAGTTTAGACCTGGCCAGTGGGTACACTTGCCAAGTCGAATTTACAGTTTAAAACCGCACACACAGATGCTGCAGGGGCAGGTCTGAGACATGATTACAGAGCTACTTATGTGGGTGGCACATCAGGACTGTAGGCACACTAGTAGCATTACGTTTACAGGCCCTGAGCACCTCTAGTGCACTCTACTAGGGACTTACTAGTAAATCAAGTATGCCAATCATGGATGAACCAATTACATACACATTTTGTAAAGGAGCACTTGCACTTTAGCATTGATTAGTAGTGGTAAAGTGCCCAGGCACTTTAGCACTGGTAAAGTGCCCAGAGTAACAAGAACAGCAAAAACAGTGTCTAGCACACATCAACAACCTTGGAAACAGAGGCAAAATGTTAAGGGAGACCACACCAATGATGAAAAGTCTAACACAGATAAAGCCTCATACAACATTGGCCCATCAACTGCATAACCTTCCGCAAAACTACTGTTTCAGTGCCAGGATACCCTCCTGGGTGAGGTGTGTGCTACACAAATAGGATAATACAATATAACATCACATAACATAAAATAACAGTGTTTTTTGGTATTTAGTATTGTATTTTTTACTAGTAGAATACCTACCTATAACTCTACTTTAAACATTGGTTTTCAGTGAATACACTTATAGAAATATTTAGCATTTTTGTTGACATTTTCATTAGCAGTGGTGTAATAATCAGCTCTTCCTTAACTTATATTAAGGATTCCTGGCGACATCCTGGAATAGTAGTAGCTTGCTCGTGACATCCAGTGAATGTTTTTCCCAACATTCCAGCTATTCATTGGTGAAACTGACCTATTTCTAATTTATTATGACTTTAATCTTCTCGGAGACATTTTAAGTATGCCTTGCATAGGAGCAACCCATCTTTAACTTAGCTTAGCACTCTTACGATCCCTAGCATAAAAGTGACCCATCTATATCACACAGGGCAAATAGACCATCAAGTAGCTTGCACAATATCAATTCAATAACTGATTGGTTGAATTAATGGTCTTTCTTTTTTACATTCTGGTTATCCATGCCTAAAAGTAGCCCATCCTTTGAATACTGTGCTTACCCTTAGTGTTGTTCTAGTGAAACCTGACATAATCGTGGCCATTCTTGACATAGAGAGGGCATTTATGGGTATATTCAGGTTATCACTGGCAGAAATGTGCCTCATAATTGACATATGGTGGATATTCTTGGTGACACTTTGCCCATCACTGGTATGACAGTGGCCCATACTTCACTTTCAGTGAGCATCCATGGCAACATCGGGGCTGTCTGTGGCCTATTAGTGGTCCATAATTCACCCACTGTGGGTATTATTGCAAAACATTCAGGCTATCTCTTGACTAATTAGATCCATTGTTAACTTATTTGGGTGATTTTTTTATATATTTCTGGCTAACCTCCATTATGGTGGCACTAGTGCCAAATCTTGACCTGTTAATATTGTTGAAAAAAAAAATGCTGGTTGCTCCGTCTCTGTATCTGCCCCGTCACAACGAAGCTGAAAATTCCTGGTATTTGATGACAATGATTAAAGGGCCTGAAAGTCAGAATATGCCCATATGTGAGACCAGTACATATGAATTCTTGTGAAAACAGGAAAACAGGCAAGCTAATGTTTGGTAAATAATGGGTGCTCGCTGAAAGTGAAAAACTGGCATTTAGGAACGAGATCTACATATTTTCCGACGAAAAATATATTTGTTGCAATTTATTAATTCATCCTGAAAACAATTATGATGAAATGTCTGTATTTTTAGAAATTGGCAAGGGGGTGTTTCCAACAGAATGAGTACAGTTCAGAAATATATTAAAAACAGATATCTGAAGGTTAATTCATGCCAAGTTTCGAAGGTAAATTTCTGATTTGGGTTCCTTATTAGCAGAAGGCACTTACTGCTCCAGCTGTAATTTCATGGCGTGTGAAGATATTTCATTAGTTGTATGACATAACATGGGGGGGACAAAAATACTGTGATAATCTAATATCTTGTAAAAACTCTTCGGAACAAAAATAACGAGTTCACATGTTTTGTAATCAAACTACAAAATATGGAAAAATTATCTGTGGACCAGGATATCATCATAGGAAAAGTAAGTATATCTAAATATATCTCTTTCTCCAAATTAATATATATAGCCTACTGGTGGTCACCAGCAGGTAGTTATAGTTAGGACCTAGTTTCCATAGAATAAGTGTTTTTTGACTTGGCTATATCTTTGGCAATGTTTGACGAATCTTCATGAATTTTCTTTAAAAAAGTGTAAAGTTTGGACTTCTTGTGCATGGAAAGTTTTGGGGAGATCCATCAAGTCGGGCTGACCAAAAGTGGGATCAAAAAAAGTGCGTTTCCCATGTTAATTCCCATAGACTCTTTAGACATGCCTGAAGCCAGAACTGCTGGACGGAATTCCACCAAATTTGGCAGAAGGGTAGCTTTTGGTCCAGAGATCACGCTTTTAGTTATTTGGTGTAAATCCATTCAGTAGATTTTGAGATAATGAAGGAAATACAAATGTGTATATCTAGACGCACGGATACTTTGCACAGTCGCGGCTCGCATGTTGTAAAGGGGGCGGGCAGCGCAGGGGGTGAGTTGGGGAGAATTAATCAAATGCAAAAAAAATACACTTACATTCCCGCGCCGCCATCTTGCTGCTCTTCTCCTGCAGGCCCCAGGCACAGGTTCCCAGCCTGCCCTGCACCAATCCTGACGCTGCTTAGTGCAGCATCAGGATTTGCTGGGTGCGCCCAGCCAGGGCGCTCCCATGCTGACTGGGAGCCTGTTCAGGCTCTCTCCAGCCCGGCAACACAGTTGGCCGAAGGCCATGTGTGGCATGGGGTTGGGTTATTAAAGGGGGCTGGCTGCAGGGCCCAGCTGCAGGCCAGGCCTTGAGGCCAACCCCTGACATGCATGGCACAGGGTTGGGTGGTTATAGGGGGTTGGGCCAGGCCCTGTGTCCAAACCCCACTGTGCATGGCTGAAGGGCGTGCATGGCACGTTGTTGGATGGTTATAGGGGGTTGGCCACAGGACCCAAGGGTGTATATATATATATATATATATATATATATATATATTTATTTTTTTTATTTCTTCCCTTCAGATGCATTTACCTACATAATAAACAGACAAACACAACACAATTAGGGCAGTGCCATCCTAAAATATCTTTCAAATAAGAACATTATCATATCCTTTACCAATTTTTAATGATATCTGCATGAAGTATGGGCAGGTCACAATTTCAAACACTCAAAAACTGCATTTTGATTTGTATCAAGTCCAATTTGCGTGTGGTAACTTGTTACTGAATTGCAAATTGGATTTGCGACTGCATACCAATTCGGTAGTAGGAAGGGGCGTGTCAAGGGAGTCTCTTCCTAATACCAAATCGCAGAGGTACGTGAATGCGGTCACAAAACATTGACAGTTACCACCAATATCAAATTGGTGGTAACCCATTTGCAAAGGGGAAGGGGTCCCAATGAACTCCTTCCCCTTTGTGAATGCATGCAAAAACATTTTTTAAGAGCCCACTGACCACTGCCTACTCTTAAAAAATAAAAATAAAACGTTTCATTTTTCTTTTTTAAACGCATCCCATTTTTCTTGAAGGAAAATGTGCTGCATTAAAAAAAATAAAAGTTAACTTTATTTAAAAGCAATCACTGACATGGTGGTCTTCTGAGCGCAGCGGGCCATCATCCCTGTGATTATTGCCATTCACAATGGCTCGCAAATTGCGACCTACCTCCCGAATATTAATGAGGTAGGTCCATTACCGAGCCCTTGCGAATCACTATATGAAACTCCTGGAGTTTCATACATTCCAATAGCGATTACTTAATTGTGATTCAGAAAAAATCGCAATTTGGTAATCGCTATTGGAATTAATGATACATTTGGCCCCATCTCTTTTCACACCCAGGACACACTTTTGGCCTGTCTCATCCCTTTTGCACTATCTGTCTTTAGTAAGTCATTGTTGCATTATTTTTTATCCCACCATGTCATGTTCTAAAAATCCACGTTTTACTGAGGATGAGTTGAGAGTCATGGTGGATGAAATCATAAGAGTAGAGCCACAATTGTTTGGAGCACAAGTCTAGCATACTCCTCTCAGTAGGAAAATGGAAGTGTAGGACTGGATATTCAACAGAGTCAATGCTGTAGGCACCACCCTGTACACAAGGGAGGACATCAGGAGGAGGTGGAACAACCTCGGGGACAAGGTCCGATGACTACAATTCCCAGCAGGCACTGTTACTGTAACTCAAACAACCAGCACAGTGCTTCCTTCTCCAAATACCCTTGTTTGTTAACTCCCAATCAAAGTGTACTCACCTGGGAGGGTAACATTTGTATAGTGTGTGTACTACAGAGAGTGACATAATTGCAACTCGCAGGAGGCCCTGTATCTGTAACTTGAAACACCAGCACAGTGGTCACTTGCCCATTGGCCCCTGTGTGTCATCTCACAGCTGAAGTCTACTCAACTGGGAGGAGAACATTTGTATAGTGTGTGTAATACAGGGCGTTACATGACTGCTAAGGCCAGGAGGCACTGTTACTGTTACTCCACTCAGCCAGCCAAGTGTCCTCTTCTCCAAAGACCCATTTGTGGTAACTCACACATGAAGTGTACCCACCTGAGGGTGATACTATTTGCATAATGTGTGTACTAGAGAGAGTGACATGATTGCAACTCACATGAGGCTTTATTACTATCACTCCAAGCACTAGTCCAGTGTTCTCTTCTCCAAATACCCTTGTTTCGTAACTCACAAATCATAGGTGCTCACCTGACGGGATAATATTTATCAAATGTGTGAAGCAGAGGGAGTGACATGACTACTAAAACCAGGAGGCACTGTTCAAGGAACTCCAAACACCAGCACAGTGTTCCCTTGTCAAAGACCCCTGCTTGTCAACTCACAAATGAAGTTTACTCACCTGGGGAGATAACATTTGTCAGATATTGGGGAGTAGTGAGAGTGATCTGACTTCAACTCCCAGAAGGCACTGTTTCCCTAACTCAAAACAACAGTCAAGTGTTCAGTTCTCCAAATACCATTCTTTATGAACTAACAAATGAAGTGTACTCACCTGTGGGGATGAAAGTTATCAAGTGTATGAAGTAGAGGGAATGAGATGACTGCTAAAGGCCAAGAGGCTCTGTATCTCCAACTCAAAATTCAAGCCCAGTGTTCTCATGCCAAAATACCCTGGTATCTTAACTCTCAAATGAGGTTTACTCATCTGGGAGGATAACATTTGTATGGTGGGAGGAACTAGAGAAAGTAACCGGAATGCAAAACCCAATAGGCCCTGTGTCCCTAACTCAAATAAAAAAAACTATGTTCACTTGCCCAATTTAATCTATTTATGAAATCTCAATTGAAGTTCACTTTTCTAGGAGGATACCACTTGTCAAGTGTGTGTAGTATGGAGAGTGACATGACTGCAACTCCCAGCTGTACTCTGTTTCAGTAACTCCAAATACTAGAACAGTGGACACTACATCCCCTCCCAGCCCAGTTGTCCCCACATAACAGGCAGCCCTTCACCCCACAATCTGTGTCCCTAGGACAGTGGTAACCATCGTGTGCCCCCCAGTCCAGGATCAGGAGTTGCAGCACAATACCTCTGACAATGATGGTCCAGGAACTAGTGGGAGGGGACACACTTTGGAGAGGGCACAGGGCCGTGGGGATAGGGTGCGTGCGAGGGATGCTGTCAGCCAACATGGTGAGGCCACTGGGGATGCTCCTGGCCAGGACACCATCTGGCACATCTTGGGGGTAAATCAGGAGTCCCAAGGTGTGATGGGCCAGGTACTTTCTGAACTCCGGGAAATAAAGCAGCTGCAGAGGGAATTTCATCTTCAAATGTGGGAGGCTCACATTAGCAACATTGCCTCCCTAACAAGGGTGCTGAGGGACATTAACACCACTTTGAGGAGGGATCAACGACAACACACTACCCCTTGTAGTGTAGGGCATCTACACCAGGCCCTTCATCTGTGCCAGCCACTGGAAGGGAGGCCCTGTCTGGGGAAGAACCTGCCCCAGGCACCCCTTCCTCTGTGGCAGCAAATCCCCCCCCCATGCAAGTTGGGTTGTCTAGCAAAGAATCCAGGTGGTGCAGATGGCAAGACACCCACCACTGCAAGTAAGTGACCTCTTCCAAAATGACCTTCTTTGTGTGCCACACATTCACTCTGTTGACTGTTCTACACCCACCTTTCATTTCCAAAGGTAGGAGTACACTGGACTTTGGTCTTCCAGTGGTGTGGCATCTACTCCACTGATTTCATTCAACATGACTGAAGCCTTCACTTTTCTTTTGTATCAAGCCCCAAATGTATTTTATGCACACATTTTCAATGTGTGCATGAAATAAACTCAAAATCATTGCCTGCTTGCTACTGTTCCACATTTGTCTATATAGAGATGTAAGACTAAGTGAAGCAAATGAGGAAGGCCCAAGATAGTAATGTAAGGACGCATGTTATAGGTACAGTGTCCTGCTAAGGATTACTACCAGCACACACAAACACATTCCAACAAGTGTCTGGTCACACCAAACACTGTATTGCACTGTACAGCACATAGGCTGTTGAAATGTCTGGACTGTCATAGTCAAAAATGGCTTACTCATATTGAGTTCAAGGTACACATACCATGATAAAGCCCCCCAGACCATGAAAGGAAGCGTCCTGTCAGACACTGTCCTGCAGAATAGGCAAACAAAAAGGTGGATGGTATCACCAGTTTGAGCCTTATCACATGCCACACTAGAGTAATATACCATCACATAAACCAAGGTACAGACAAAAGGCAGTACAACATTTCCTGACCACAGGCCCATCATTATCCAATGGCCATGCATCTGGTGGTATGACACACACATATGTTATTGTTGGGGCACAGGCACTGTGGCCTGCAATGATGAAACTTATCTACAGCTACATACAGGTCATACAAGAAGAGTGTTTAGCCAATGTGAAGGGTGAATGCCTTGCTCGCAATTGATGATTACGGATTTCAAGGCTACATCCTGGCACACATGTTGCAATTGGCCCAACACAGCCCACTAGGCAAGTACAATGTGACTTCAGACCATCCACCCAAACACGGTTCAAGCTGCCTTGCCATAGGTCTCATACACCCCAAATCTGTACAAAGACAAAGCAAGGAGTATGGACTTGGAAACATATCTATTATACAAATTACACAAATCACATTGCAAGCATCAGGAATTGGAATAACATTGCAATGAGGTGGTCACAAACAAAGCAGCATCATCAAGATAGGGATATGTCAAAGGTTAACTCATCAAGCACACTTTGGCTGAATATTGCAGAGTATCAGCTAACCTAGTTATTGCTAAAGACTCAATTCCACACATTCTTAGACCTACAGTACATTGTACAGTCACAGTCATGAAATCGCATGACATACTTACACTCATGAAAAGTAGCCGTTGATGAGATCTTCCCGCAAGTCAGCCACTTCCTCTTCACCACTGACATCCTCGGTTGGCATTTCAGGAGTGTCACCTGGTCGCACTGCAGGCTACCCCTCCTCTTGGTTGTACGGGATATTCCTCAACAGGGCAATGTTGTGGAGCATGCAACATGTCACAGTGATCTGACACACTTTTTGGGGTGAGTAGAAGAGGGAGCCACCACTCCGGTCAAGACAGCAGAATCTGGCCTTCAGGAGCCCAAAAGATTGCTCCACTACCGGCCTTGTTCTTCCATGGCCCTCATTGAAGCAGACTTCCCCTGGTGTAGTTGGATTCCTTATTGACGTCGACAACCAAGGATGGTTTGGCTATGCGGAGCCTCCTGTGAAGGCATGGGACATATGTACAGCAGTGAGTCACTCAGTTTATGATTGTAGCACCAGACATTGAACACACACACTCAGGACAGTTGTGACTTACCAATCAGCCTGACTCTCTATGGGTACAGTTGTGACATCAGCTGGGGGATGGTGGTTTTCCGCATAATGAAGGAATCATGGGCTGAACCCGGATAACAGGCACAGACCTGTAAAATGTAGAGATGGGCCAAACATCAAATTGCACATTGATGAAAGGGAAGTTCTTTCTGTTATGGTAGACTTGTTGTAGGAAGTTGGCTCTTTATATACTATCTCAAAGTGAGAGATAGTGTGCACAGAGTCCAAGGGGGCCCCTTAGAGGTAAGATAGTGACAAAATTAGATAATTCTAATGCTCTATTTTGTGGTAGTGTGGTCGAGCAGTAGGCTTACCAGAGGGTAGTGCTAAGCATTTGTTGGACAAAAACAGGCAATAAATGAGGAACACACACTCAAAGACTTAACTCCAGGCGAATAGTTTTTATATAGAAAAATATCTTTTCCTAATTTATTTTAGAACCACAAGTTCAAGATTTGAAGTAAATACATAAAATGCAAAGTACTCCACACAGGTAAGTTAGGAACTTTGAATTAGAGCAGTAACACACACAGTTTTAGTTCAAATGGCAATAAGCTTTTTTAAAAGTGGATACAGTGCAAAAAAACAGTTCCTGGGGGAGGTAAGTAATGGTTAGTTTTTCAGGTAAGTAAGGCACTTATAAGTTCAAGTTTCTGGGCATAGGCAGCCCACCGTTGGGGGTTCAAGGCAACCCCAAAGTCACTGCACCAGCAACACAGGGCCGGTCAGGTGCAGAGGTCAAAGGAGGGCCCAAAACACACAGGCACCTATGAAGAACAGGGGTGCTCCGTTTCCAGTCTGCCAGCAGGTAAGTACCTGCGTCCTCGGAGTGGCAGACCAGAGGGGTTTTGTAGAGCACTGGGGGGGACATAAGTAGGCACACAAAACACACCCTCAGCGGCACAGGGGCCGCTGGGTGCAGTGTGCAAAGCAGGCGTTGGGTTTGTAATAGAAATCAATGGAGGGACCCGGGGTCACTCTGGTGGTGCAGGCAGGGCACAGGGGGGCTTCTCGGGCCAGCCACCGACTGGGCTATGCAGAGGGACGCCTGGTGGTCACTCCTGCACTGAATTTCAGTTCCTTCTGGTCCTGGGGGCTGCAAATGCAGTGCTTGGTCCAGGCGTCGGGTTCCTTGTTACAAGCAGTCGCAGTCAGGGGGAGCCTCTGGATTCTCTCTGCATGCTGTGGGTGTCCAGGGGGGTCATCTCGGGCTACTCATGAGGTCGCAGACACCTGGAAGTCCTCCCTGTGGTGTTGGTTCTCTGGAGCTCGAAGCGGGGCGTGGGCTGCAGAGTGTGAAGTCTCACGCTTCCGGCGGGAAGAGTGAGTTCTTTAAAAGTTGTTAGAAAGTTGCAAAAATGTTGCTGTAGGTGAACAGTGCCGCTGTTCTCGGGAGTTTCTTGGTCCTTCGGATTTCAGGGCAGTCCTCTGAGGCTTCAGAGGTCGCTAGTCCCTATTGGATGTGTCGCTGTGCAGTTTTCTTCGAGTCTGGAGACAGGCTGGTAGGACTGGGGCCAAAGCAGTTGTCATCTCCGTCGTCTCTGCAGGGCTTTCAGGTCAGCAGTACTTCTTCTTGTTTCAGGTTGCAGGAATCTGATTTCCTGGGTTCAGGGTCACCCGTAAATATTAAATTTAGGGGTGTGTTTAGGTCTGGGAGGCAATAGCCAATGGCTACTGTCCTGGAGGGTGGCTACACCCTCTTTGTGCCTCCTCCCTGAGGGGAGGGGGGCACATCCCTAATCCTATTGGGGGAATCCTCCAAAACCAAGATGGAGGATTTCTAAAGGCAGGGGTCACCTCAGCTCAGGGCACCTTAGGGGCTATCCTGACTGGTGGGTGACTCCTCCTTGTTTTTCCTATTATCCTCTCCTGCCTTGCCACCAAAAGTGGGGGCAGTGGCCGGAGGGGCGGATATCTCCACTAGCTGGGATGCCCTGAGGTGCTGTAACAAAAGTCATGAGTCTTTGAGGCTCACCGCCAGGTGTTACAGTTCCTGCAGGGGGAGGTGAGAAGCACCTCCACCCAGTGCAGACTTTGTTTCTGTCCTCCGAGAGCACAAAGGCTCTCACCCCAGGGGGCAGAAACTCATCGCAGTGGCAGGCTGGCACAGACCAGTCAGTCCTGCACTGAAGGATTGGGTAAAATACAGGGGGCATCTTCTAAGATGCCCTCTGTGTGCATTTTGTAATAAATCCAACACTGGCATCATTGTGGGTTTATTATTCTGAGAAGTTTGATACCAAACTTCCCAGTATTCAGTATAGCCATTATAGAGCTGTGGAGTTCGTTTTTGACAAACTCCCAGACCATATACTTAATATGGCCACACTGTACTTACAATGTCTAAGAATGGACTTAGACACTGTAGGGGCATATTGCACATGCAGCTATGCCCTCGTCTGTGGTATAGTGCACCCTGCCTTAGGGCTGTAAGGCCTGCTAGAGGGGTGACTTACCTATGCCACAGGCAGTATTTTGTGGGCATGGCATCCTGAGGGGATGCCGTGTTGACTTTGCCTTTTTCTCCCCGCTAACACACACAATCTGCGATGGCAGTGTGCATGTGTTAGGTGAGGGGTCTCTTAGGGTGGCACAACACATGCTGTAGACCTTAGGGACCTTCCCTGGTCACAGGGCCCTTGGTACCACTGATACCTTTTACAATGGACTTATCTGTGTGCCAGGGGTGTGCCAATTGTGGAAACAATGGTACATTTTTAGTGAAAGAACACTGGTGCTGGGGCCTGTTTAGCAGGGTCCCAGTACACTTCTCAGTCAAGTCAGCATCAATATCAGGCAAAAAGTGGGGGGTAACTGCAACAGGGAACCATTTTCCTACACTTGTTCATTGGCCTACGGTGGGACCAAGCCACATGTGGATGCGTGCAAAACCATAAAAGTCAGATTTTCTTATGTGCAAAATCCTCACTTCAGGGAAATGGGATATAGCTGTCTAGGTGTTTCAACATTGCTGAGAGGACATCCTTCCACACCAGACTGAACATAGATTGGGGCATGCCAGCTGAAAGGGCCACTGTATGTTGGAAGGACCCTGTGGCAAGGAAGAGCAATACTGACATGACTTGCACAATGGGTGGTATGCTAGTTGGATAACTAACAGCTGGCATCAGATATGGCTCCAACTGATGACAGACATCTACTATTGTTTGCCTATTCAGACAATAAAGAAGGATATTGTGTCATTCTTCCATGGTCTGAAGGTGGACAGAAGGTTGTTGCATCCTTATTCTCCCTGGGTACATATGTGTGACAAGACATGATTTCTAACATTAGTCAGTGTGTCCACAGCAACATACATTAGGCTTGTCAATAATGTCATGTGACATTTCTGATTGGATAGATAGGGCAGCCAGTACCCATCACAGCTGCAAATAACACAATGGTAACATGTGACTCCCATGGTTTTCCACAAGTGACCACAACAAGAATATGGACCAAACTCAAAGATGTGCTAAACAAGTGCCTCTCGAAATGTGACTGGATATCCCTACTGCCAAAGTGACTGTTGACAGTGGTGGACTGTGCCCCACTGTTAAATGACATCTGTGCCCTGCAACATACTACAATGGTGATCATGGGCCAATCGCTGTGTCCATAAGCGGTGGCAACCTCGTACATGGTGGACGTGACTGCCATGTTCTGCAGATTCGTTCACTTGACTCCTGACCCTTCTGCCAGCAAGACCTCCATGACCTGAGCTGCTGTGTATCACTGCTCAGAGCAATCATGCCATGTCCAGCAGGTGATAGAGCCCCTGCACTCTTTCAAGAGGAGCTGGAGAGGCTAGTGACTGAGGTCCTACCCCTGAATGAACAGCTGTGTGGTTCACCAGAGGAGCAGGTTAGTACCTCATGTGCACAATTTTTGCTGTACTTAACCATTCTTTTTTTCTCACAGACTAAAATGTGGCCATGTGGCTAGGTCCCAGTATGGGACCTACTCTAGTCTGTGGTAGAGTCATTGTGGCTATGCAACTGTGACATTGTACCCACTCCCTGTCCTCCATCAGATCCTGTCATGTGGCAAATATGAGACTCTGTTGGCAAATCCTGCCCAGAATGCCTCTTTCCTTTGAGTAGATTAGGAATCGGTACAGAGGTAAGTCATTAATCTAAGCCGTATGTGCACTTAGCATCATTGTCAATGTGTGTCTCTGACTCATGACAGGTCCCTTACTCCCACAGCTATGTTGTCACTTTCCCACAGGTCATATTTGTCCTGTACAGGCACAAATGATAGTCCCACAGTGCAGGCAGTGTGTGGATTTCAGGGAGGCCATGATATGGGACTGAGCAACTTGGTTACATAGTAGAAAATGCACAACGCATCACTCTGTTTGTTGGATGCCATCTCTGTAGGATGGACACATATGTTCAAAGGAGTGTTCTGTGGTACAGGTACATGGCACAGAACCCCACCCCATGAAGATGAAGTGGCATGAGTCTGCATTTGTTATTCCACATTTCCACAATTAGACAGGAAAGACACTTTTTGTACACATTCTGCCTGTCCCTTCATTGTTTCTCATGTGTAATGTTTGAATTTGTACTCTGGAAGTTGCCTGTAGGTACTGTATGCAGTGAGTCATTCTCACAGAGTGTGAATGGGTTGGTCCATTCTCGCCTAAGGAGTTTACCCTTCAGAAGCCAGGTATGTGGGATCTGTTTAATTGTGGCTCACATCACAGTACTGGTTGATAGAGCAGGGGCTACCTGATGTCAGTAAGCTTTCTTAGTCATTCTAGGCCCTGAGCAGAGAGTGGGTTAGTCTGCAGATGGAAAATGTTATGTCTATAGTCATGGCTCTGTACTTATTGGCTTGAATGTGTCACATTTGGGGAATATTGACAAATAGGAAAGTCCTAGCTTGATGTTACTGACATGTATGTGACTCAAACATTTGTGATGAAACTTGTGATCATTATCTCTTAGTATGTCTTTTGTATTCATGCAGGTCAACGCCCATCAAAAGAAGGGACAATGGAGAGCCATTGCCAAGAAGGTGCAGACCCAGGGGGTTCACAGCTGGTGGAGCACCCACTGCAGGAAAAGGTGGGAGGACCTGCGACACTGGGATGATCACAAAGGCCCAGCTGGGGCTATCCTCCCAGTGTTTGCGGGTTTCCTACCGGACCATGACCCCTCTAATGGCCCACATTCTGACAGTGGCCTATCCTGAGCTTGATGAGTGTTTGAGGGCAGTAATGCAGCCATAAGGGGGTGAGTACAGGACATATTCCTGCCTGTCACGTTGCCAAGTAAATTAGTTAGATTCTGACAGCTCTCCCTGACAATTAGGGATGAGCCATGTTTCACACAGCAGATGAGTGATTGTTTGTATAGACATGTCATGTGGTGCATACTGATGTGTCTTGACCTAAGACACAACTGGGTAGACGCCACAAGCTACTTGCTCTCCAGGGACGGCATACGGCTGGGTACATTAATCTTTCAAGTACTGTTTGTTGTTGTAATGTGAGTTAATTCTATGCAAAAGACCACTACTCCTCAATGTTACAAGCCAAAGGTAAGTAAATGATGGATCACTGTCATCAGTCATGTGTCTGGATAAAAGAGTATATTGGCATCTGGCACCCAGAGGATAGTTGTCTTCAGTGTATGATGAGTATTGGCGCCTCACTGCAGTCTGTAATGTGAAGATGGCCATGTGACAGAGCCTACATTGTGCTTTGGGTGCAGCTACCAATCAATACATTCCCTTGGGAAGTGGGGAATGTCCATTGACGTGATGCATTTGCCATCACTGTAGTCAACATTCCTTGTGCCTACATGTCAGTAGGTGTCCCTTTCTCTTTTGAGAAACATTTGTATGCTGCGTTTTCATGCATGGTCTGCCTGTGTTGATGGGATGATGTCTGTATTCTCTCACATATATGTGCGTGGCAAACTGTGTGTGGACTAAGCCATTTACAATGGGGGTACATTTCATGTTGTGACACATATAGGAGTGTGTCACCATTGTTTATTGGCTGACACATTACCTCCTGTGTCATAGCATGTCATTTGGCATGAACAACTGCAGTAGCAATGAGGGGCATGACAGGTAGGCCTAGAGTTTTGAGACACAATGTGCATTTCTATGCCCTTAAAGAGACAACATGTGGCAAAGTGCACTGCACATGTGTAATGGGTAAGGTGTATGACCCGACTGTTGGCCAGCATCATGGAGTGACTTGCAGTTATGTTGAAATCACATGTGTTTGGATAAATGCATTCATACACAGATAGACATCTGGGTCTGCATGACAATAATGGATGTTGCCTCCAATTTGGCAACATGTTGAGGGCCTTCTCTGAGTATTTGCAAATCTCTGGGCCTTACCAACATCCAAAGGACTAATATCGTCCACTGATGCACTCTGAATATGTGATTGTAGGGGTGTCAGACATTAGTGGTGATTACCCTAGTGATTACCATGGGGCTTGCTGATTCATTGTGTAATAGATTTTGGTGACATACCTCCCTGACATATTGCACATGCTTTCTACAGTGTCCATTTCCATGCCATATGTGAGGCATATCTGAGCAACATTAACACCACCTCCATGACTCTCCTGGGACAAATATCACTTGGTGAAGTGTACATCATGGAACTGCTTCCATGTCACCTTCTCCAGGCTATTGCACTTTTGTCAGCAGGATTTTGGAGCATCACTTCTTGTTGTTAGGTCATTATGTATTTATCAACTAGATGTGTGCATGACCTTGTGTGGGATCTGTGGAAATGCAACGGGTAACTGAGGTATGCTCCATTGGGCAAAGCTTTAAGGGTGATGGGGTTTCCTACTTGCTGAATGGTTATTGTAATTGCACAACTTCAGCCATGCAATTGTAGTTGTGTGAGGTCCGGATTTTCCTGTGGACAACTGTTGACAGTTCAAATGGTATGCATGCATAGGTGGAGTTTGTTGCTGGGGCCTACTTAATATCATGGTAATGTTTGCTAATCAGAGCTGTTGTTCAAGTGCGATCATGGACATGCGATGACCCTATTTCTCTTTGTATTTGCTGCTGGCAAGTGAAGGAGACAGGGCATAGCTGAGTGGGGAAGCATTTGGCCACAGGACCTTGGGTCAAGACACAACTGACACAGAGGGACACAGTAGCCTGGGTGACAAGGGGAGTGCCACGGGGGAGCCCGTAACATCCTCTTCATCATCGGATTCTTCCTCCAGTGGCCACTCCCTAGTGGTGGTGGACCCATCAGGACATCCCCCTCTACCATCTTTGTCCACCACACCCTGTTCTATCACCGCTCTCCCTGTTGCTCCCCAGCCAGTTGGCCATGTCCACTCACCCAAGAGGGTAGGTGTCTCATTTACCACAGGAACCTCCGCCTCAGCCCCAGTTATCCCCGCTGCCCTCAGGTGAGGAGACTATTGACCCCCTGAGAAGTATCTTTGTGGGTCAGTCAGCCATTGTAAATGCCATCCAGGGATTGGGAAACCCAACTCCAACAGGCGAATGCATTCCTGGAAGGCATTCATAGTGCAATGGCTGGCCTACTGAGAGTTTCCAGGCTCTGGCCTCCTCACTGATGGCAGTCTGTCACCCCCCACCTTCCGTTCCCCCTCCACCTCCTTTTTACCACTCCAAATCCCCTCTCCCTCTACCTATCCAAAACACACAGACAGATCTGCACGCATCCATATCAACACCGGAGATGCAAGCAAACAATTGACACCCGCAGACACATCAACAGTCACCACTTCCCCAGACAATCCCACCACCACCAGCATTACACACACAACATCTACCATACCCACAGGCACTACCATAACAGTCAGTGACACACCCACCACACCCAGCATGCCTGCAGACACCACCCCCACAGAAACCCAGGCATCCACCACAAGCACCATACCCGCAGCCACCATGCAAACTGGCACACATACATCTACCACATCCAGCATCCATGCATTCTCCACCCTAGCAGACACAATCAACCACCACTCTATCTCCCAGCACCTCCAGCTCCCAGACCCCCAAGACACATATACACACTCACTCACCTACCCAACAAACACCTACCAAACACAAGCATACCTCCCAGAAGCATGCGTCCACGACGTCCACACCTACTAAGCGGACAACCACTCCCTTGACCTCTAAATCCCCATTCCCTTTTGATGACCATCCCTGTGTCCCAAGAAAGTTTTATGTTTGACCTTAACCTTTCCCCTGTTCCCTTCAGCCCCGTCTTAGAGGCCCTCACCCACCTCCCAGACCCTTCCTTCCACCTCTGCAAGCATCTATACCTCTCCTCCACAAGCAGCCCACTCCTACCCAAAAGAAGACCCCCCTCCCAAACCCCAGACGAAATCCCCCATCCTTGAGGTGCCTGCCTGCCGACTTGATGCCCCTTTCTGTGGAGGTCCCCTAGCAGATAGGAGTCAAGTGAATGCACAATGATGTGCCTGTGCACCTAACTGTGGATTGGCCTATGGCTTTGGACTTTGAACATTTTCAATTTAATAAACCCAAAGAGTTGTTTTTTTTAGGTATACACTTGTCCTGCTGTTCCTTTTCTACCTTTATGTTGTTCCTGAGTGACTTGTTGTGTGTGCCTACAGTTGTGTGATTTTCATTCTCCTTGCTGATCCATTTGCTGCTATTTGCAGTATCTGACTTTGTGGGCAGTGCTGGTGTCCCCCAAGACAAGGGTATATGGTGAGTGTATGGATATATGGGTTTAAATGCATTGGTTGTGTCATGGCATTGTGTGCTATTTGGTATGGCAAGTATTTCACTTTGTGTTGCCCAATGTGAGCATGTATTGTGTTAGACTTGTACCCCTGATATGTACCCCTGATATGGATTATGTGTTCATCTAATGTGCAGCAGCTTGAGTTTTGTTGGTACGGACATGGAGTGTGATGAATTGTGCTACCTTTGTTTGCATTTGCCTGTACATGTGTCTATTTAGCTGTTTGTGCCGTGCAGCTAGTTCATGTAGATGTATGTCCCATGCTTTGTATGTGCTTTGTTGGCTTGCACTTCCACATTGTGCAGATAGGCATGTCATTTGGGTGTAGTATTGTTTGTCCCAGAGATACCTGAAGAGCCAGTTCGCAGAGATGCCTGAAGGGGCAGTTCCTGTGCTATAGTTGTTTTATGGGCAGTTGCAGGGTGATACATGTCCCAGTGCATCCTACTTCCCTGGGTGTTCCTGCTGGCCCCATACCTATTGTGCAGATATTGTTTGTATAGTGACCTTTGTACATTTGTGTCTGTGACTATTGTGCATTCCATTGTCCTTCCATTATTTTGCAATGTGTGTGATGTGTGTCCATTGCAGGGCTGTTTAATGATAGTGGTGTGTGTTCCATACGACATTCATACATGTGTGTGTTGAATGTGATGACCGTCCATGGCATGTATCAGATGTGTGTGAGTTGTATTTGTAGCTATGATGTTGCTGTTGTGTGAGACAATGTTGTATACACTTCACTGTACCTGTGCCTGAGGTGAGTAGACGTGTTTTTGCGTAGTGTTGCAGAGCAGTTTGAGCGACCAACCCAAAGGGGGCCTTTGGTAACTGTGAATGTGTCTTGTTTGTGTATAATTCCAACCTGGGACACAACCCATATTATATCAATGATTAGCAGCAGCAGGATGAGCAAGATAAATCATATCAGAGAAAGGAAGGCATTTATTATCTCACTTGGGCTACACTTACAACCAAGAAAGTACAACAGTAAGTGTCAATTGGAAATGTACTAAATATCACTCTAATGCTTGCTGTGGGAGGGCCATTCCAAAACATTATGTTGTAATGAATGTTAGGGAACAAAATCAATTCCCCAAAAGTGACAGAAATAGAAGTAAGACATGTATTGCAAGATATAAGAGGAGTAAGCACTAGCTCTTAAGAGCCCACAACTAAAATCCTAAAAGGTATACTCCTTATATTCCCCAAACACATCACAGGCCAACTACTAGCTATTCCCACCCTAAAACGTTGCTTTGCATGAACCGAAAAAGTTAAAAGTGATACTCTTCCTACCCCTAAAAGATACCAAGATAGCCAAATACCTAAACACTTAACAACCACACATAATGAGAAAAGGAGCCCTTCCTCTTATATGTTATCCTAAAGAATGATAAATCCTAATATTTTCTACAACAGATACTCAAAATGTTTACCGCTGGCTAGCGCCATACCAAGACGCCAGCCGGGCGTCATACGTATGGTATGATGCTAGCCGGCGGTAAGGCCCAGCTAGCGTCATAGAAAAGGACGCAAGCCAGATGAGGGAGGCGTAGGGGGAACAAGGGATTTAGCATCAGAGGATGACGCTAATATGGGCAGAGGCAAAATAAATGCCTCTGCCCAGACTAGCATCATTTTCTGACATTAGAACCCCATGGACATGACTCCTGTCTCAGTTAAGACAGGAGTCATGCCTCAAGCCCAATGGCCATTCCCAGGGGATTTATGTCCCCTGGGCATGGCTATTGGGCCCAGTGACAATTACGGGGGCCCAAGTTAGGCCCCCATATGGCACTTCGACAAAAAAAATATACTTACCCATACCTACCTCTACCTACCTGAGATGGGGTCCCCCATCCTTAGGTGTCTTTGTGATGTGGGTGGAGGGGGGTGAGGGTCTCCCTGGTGCTAGGGAAGGCAGCCAGGCGTTAAATAATGGTGCTAAGCAAGCTTAGTGCCGTTATTTAAGGCCCCCATCCCCTCGTGCTAGATTTTAGCACGGGGATAAATATGGCGCAAGGGCCATACCGTCATTTTCTGGATGGTAACACCTACTTTGCATCTCATTGACGCAAGGTAGGTTTTCACATCCAGAAAATGACGTTAACTCCATAACTTTGGCGCTAGACGTGTCTAGCGCCAAAGTATAAATATGGAGTTAAGTTTGCACTGAATCAGCGTAAAAAAAATTACGCTAATTGAGCACAGACTATAAATATGGGCCTACATGTGCCCAGGGCCTGTAAATTAAATACTACTAGTGGGACTGCAGTACTAATTGTGTCACCCTATTATGCATCCCTTTGAACAAGTCCCAGGCTTGCCACTGCAGCATGTGTGTGAAATGTTTTGCCAAGCCCAAACCACCCTATTTGCTGTTCTCTTTGGCGTCTAGGTTCGGTGGAAGCAATATAGATATTTTCATATCTATATTGCCTCCACCAAACCTAGACTCCAAAGAAAATGCGCTTCCTTTGGGATCAGGGCTCATTGTGCAGGAGCGTCTCCGCAAATATCTGCCAAACTCTTTGGCCCTATTTTATACTTTTTGGTGCAAAACTGCACTAACGCAGTTTTGCACCAAAAAGTTTTGCACCGGCTTACACCATTTTTTAGCACCAGCTGGGCACTGTTGGACTTTTGGCCATACGCATGGTCATCCCTAGTCTTTTTGCCTCCTTCCTCCTGGTTTTTCTGACCTTTCGCTGTTGGCTCTAGGACTCTGAGCACTTTATCACTGCTGACCAGTGTTAAAGTGCAGGTGCTCTCCCATCTAAAGTTGGTATGATTGGCTTATACCTGATTGGCATATTTAATTTACCTATAAGTCCCTTGTACAGTGGTATCTCTATACCCAGGGCCTGTAAATTAAATACTACTAGTGGGCCTGCAGCGCTGCTTGCGCCACCCACTGAAGTAGACTTTCAAACCTGTCTCAGGCCTGCTAGCGCAGGGCCTGTGTGCGCAGTTTTCTGCCACAGGGACCTGGCATCTAAATTTACTTGCCAGGCCCAGGACTCCCCTTTTACTACATGTAAGTCACCCCTAAAGTACGCCCTGTGGGCAGGGTGCCATGTATGTAGAAAGGCAGGACATGTGCCATATTGCATGGCCTGTCCTGGTAGTGACAAACAGCCTAACTTGGTGTCTCACTGCTGTGAGTGCTGCCTTCTCATAGGATTGCATTAGAAATGCCCTGCCTTATGTGTAAGGGGTATTGTCTGATTTATGAGGGGTAGCGTAGGCGTGTTTGGTATGGTTGTGATGGTGATAATAAATACTGCTTACTGGTGTGTGTGTATTTTTTATTACTATCACAGAAATGCCACTTCTAGAAAGTGCGCATTTATCTGTGCTTATGATTCTGGTGTTTTGCAGCTTGACTCCAATCCACGTCTGGGCAGAGTGACAGTTGGGGCTTTGTGCATACTTTCCAGACAGCCTGTACACAGGGAGGGTGGAGGTGTCACTGAGGTGCATCTACATACTGAATAGTCTTCCTGGGCTGAGAGAAGGGAGAGGCGGGGCACACCTACATTTGTAAAGGCTGTGCCCTGGCCTCACACAATAGGGTCGTTAACCCCCCACTGATGTTTGGAGCCTGTGCTGAAAGGAGAGAGGGGGCACTCCCAGAACCAGTTGTAACTGGCTGGAACCTCCTCTCCCTACCACTGTAAAAACACTGTAAGAACTGACTATAAGTACAGGGGAATTTTCCCCACAATTTGAACATTCTTGGAACTTGAAACTGGACACAAGACGCTGATGAATGGACTCACCAGGAAACCGCCATGGACTGCTGCTGCTGTGCTGACCTGTGACCTGCCTGGTCACTAGGAGGAACTGCCACCAACTGCACCCCTTGTGCTGGCCTGTAGCTGGATCCACCAGCCCTGTACCATCTCCTTGATATTGTTCCCAGGGGCAGGGTGCTGTGGCCCCTGACCCCTGCAACTAGCTTTTCTTTTGCCCAAAGAAATCACCGCCGCAGCCCAGGCTGCATTTGTCTTAGCGCTGTGAAAAGCGCTTGAAAGAAATCACCGCCGCAGCCCAGGCTGCATTTGTCTTAGCGCTGTGAAAAGCGCTTGAAAGAAATCACCGCCGCAGCCCAGGCTGCATTTGTCTTAGCGCTGTGAAAAGCGCTTGATGGAAATCACCGCCGCAGCCCGGGCAGGGCTTTTTGTTTCAAGCGCGAGGATCGCGCTGACTTTAGTGCCCCCGGGGCACTTGAGAAAGTGAAGGAAGGAGCAGCACGCTCCTACCGTGCCCCTGGGGGACGCGCACCCTTCGGAGCGCCCCCGGGGCACACCGGGTCCTTACCTTTCGGCGCTGCCTCCCCAGAGGACGAGGGAAGGCAGCACCGCGGCCGCGCACCGGACCGGGTGCGGCCGCTTTCAGGAAGCGGGAGCAGTGCCTCAACGGAGGCCCCTGCTTCCCCCACTACATTGGCAGCCGCACCGAGGACAAGGGCGGCTGCCTCCCGGCAAGCAGGACGCGGGGAGGAAGGGGGTTCCCCTTCCCCCGGTCACTGCGCTAGGGGCGTGAACGCCCCTCCAGCTCTCATCTTTACCGCTTTGGGCTCCCCCCTCGTGGAGAGGGCCGGTTGAGGCCCGAGGGGGGGCCCTAAAGGCTCCGAGTCCCCAGGAGGGACCCAATAAGGATCGGAGAGGGTGCGTGTTGCCCCTCGCCCGTTACAAGATCCCGAGACCCCCCGTTTGGCGCAGGGAGCGCGGGGGGCCCCCTTGTTTCGGCTCCTCAGGCACTGGAGGTGCCTTTAGCAAAACAGGTACTTTTAAATGGCCCAATATGATTCTAATCTAAAGTTCTTGCTACAGACTTTGCCATTATGATGTATTGCCTACCTGTTACATGATGCTTTTACATATGTGTGCACATGTTCCTTTTATGGGCATGACTTGCTAATATGTTTGCTTAACTTGCCATAGATTTTCTAATGTTCCTACTATGGGCGTTTTATGATATGCTTATGACAAGTGTTCTAATGTGATAACGTGTTTCCTGACTACTGCTTATGTGGCAGAATACTGAGTAACCTGTGTGTTATGTGTGACTACTGCTAGTTTGCAGAGTAATTAATGTGTAACGTGTTCTGACAACTGCTAAGGTAGCAGGATAGTACTGTTATGTGATGTTGGTCTAATAATTACGTTGTGTACAATACAGTGTATTTTCATATAATCTGGTGTTGTGTTTCCTTTGTGGTGGGGATATTGCGTCACATGTATGTGTGTGTTGTGCAAACGCTTTACGCATTGCCTCCGGGTTAAGCCTGACTGCTCGTGCCAAGCTACCAAGGGGGTGAGCAGGGGTTATCTTGGACGTGTAACTCCCTT
This sequence comes from Pleurodeles waltl, assembly GCF_031143425.1. Classification (NCBI taxonomy): domain Eukaryota; kingdom Metazoa; phylum Chordata; class Amphibia; order Caudata; family Salamandridae; genus Pleurodeles; species Pleurodeles waltl. The sequence continues at coordinate 380,816,276 of NC_090442.1, forward strand.
GCCCTGACTAGAGTGGGTAAGTTCTGCCTGGCTGAGGTGCATACCCTAGCCAACCAGAAACCCCATTTCTAACATTGGAAGTCAGCGGTGAGGATAGGACTTGCGCTTGCACAATACCATTGTGACTCATTATTTCACTATAAGGATTTCGTTTAGACCATCACATGTTTGGCTTCTCTTAACTTTCTCTCTTTGGTCATTTTACCTGTTTTCAGTTCTCACGCTTGGGTATTGTGGTTGTCACAGTTGAGTTATTTGTACCTTTTCAAGATGGGGCTTACCTTTGATTTAGAGGACCTGCCGTTTTACACGCAGGGGGAATTAGAGGGGTTCTGTAGAGAGAGAGGGCTGCCTGTAGAAGGGGACCTCAGGAGATCTCTGAATTTCTTTGAAAGGTTTGTGACATTTACCCAGGGAGGGAGTGTGCGTAGGGGGTACCCAGAGGATCCTGAGTGTAGCGAGGGTTCCCAATGGGAGGGCTCCCAGACCTCATCCCTAGAGAGTGGTAGAGAGACTGATCAGGAGGGTGAGAATGACCGGTTGGGGACGCCAGTTGACAGGGAAGGCCCCAGTGATAGGGAGTCCCTTGCTGGGTCCAGTGTAAGAAGCAGGGCTACCTCTCATTCCATGACGCCTGATGAGCTAAGAGATAGGCGGGAAGAGAGGGACCTGAAGTTGCAGTTAGCGCGCCTAGCTGTTGAGGAGAGAAGGGCTGAGGTAGAGAAGGCCTTAGTACAGGAGAGAATGGCAGAGGCAGAGAGGGCCTTTGCCAGAGAAAGACTCGCTCTAGAGCGCAGTCTGAAGGTTCTGGACTCACCAGCGCTGCAGGTGGAGTCCAGTGGTGGCAGCAATGTACAGTGCTGTAGCAAAGAGGTTCCTCACATACCCATAGATCTGGTACCTAGGTTCCAAGAGGGGGGTGACATACGTCAGTGGTTAAAGGAATATGAGAAGGCTCTGGTAGAGCGCAGGATCCCTGAGAAGGATTGGGGAACTGGCCTAGGGAGTTTTATTCCTGAGGAGGGGAGGGATGCCCTACTGACTCTAGAAGAGAGTGACAGGGAGGGGTACTCCGCTGTGAAGAACGCACTGATTGTGAAGTATGGTTTTTCCCCTGAGGAATACAGAAAAAGGTTTAGGGGTGGTAAGAAACTGTCCCACCAGTCTTGGGAGGAGTTTGTGGAGGCTTGCTGCATTGCACTAGATGGATGGGTGAAGGGTAGCACAGTAAACAATTTTGAAGGGCTGTTTAATCTGATTCTCAGAGAGCACCTGTTTCGTTGTTGTTTTTCAGAGTTACGCCAACACTTGTCAGTGTGTGAGCTCTCTGACCCCAGGGAGCTTGCAAAGGAGGCAGACTTCTGGTTGCGTACCAGAGGGTCTGGTGTGACATTAGGGGGTGTTCCTAATGAGAGTGGTCTAGGTGTTTCCCAACAAGGTGTGGTGGGAAAGGAATGGAGTGTCCCAGGTAGGTCCCAGTGGACTGGGATGGGTGAGGGACCCCATGTCCCGTCTCTGAGGAGAGGGAATGGGGCTGGGCTGAGGCCCAAGGTGCCCAAGATACCGTCCCAGGCCCCTGAAGGTTCCATGAGTGAACGCCAGGAGGTGAGCCTAACCTGTGCCGTAGGGCCAGCTGTTCAGAAGGATCCCATTTTGTCATTAGGATTTAGGCGGGTGGCTGGTGATAGCGTTCCGCCGGTCCTGGTGTCTGGTAGTCTCGCTCTACAGCGGAGGAGGCGGAAATCCAGACATAGGGTTGAGAGGGGGCTGCGGGCCCCAGTGGAGAACCTGGAGGGTCAGGGGTCAGCTCTGAGTGCAGAGCCCCCCAGGAATGACCTTGGTGAGACCATTTCTGGGCTGGGGGGAATCCAGACTCTGTCAGATGGGCAGAGGTCAGGAGACCTGCGCCAGCCAGACTCTTGTATGGCCCTTGGGGAAAGTGTTTCCCTTGTGGGGGGTAGGTGTGCCCCCCAGGAAGTCCTGGTGCGCCAGGCAATGATTCAACCGCAGGGTGGTGACTCTGGGTTGGATGATCAGGTTCAGGGGGTAAACTCTGACCTGATGGGGAGTACGTGTGCTCCCAAGGAAGTCCTGGTGCGCCAGGCAGTGGTTCAACCGCAGGGTAGTGACTCTGGGTTGGATTGCCAGATTCAGGGGGTAAGCTCTGATCTGGTAGGGGGTAGGTGTGCTCCCAAGGAAGTCCTGGTTCGCTGGGCAATGGTCCAGTCTAAGGGTGTCGTCCCTGGACTAGATAGACAGGTTCAGGGGGTAAACTCTGACCTGGTTGGGGGGGCGGTTAGTGCGCTCACCTCCCCGTGTGAAACTTCTGGTGGCTTCTCCCGAGGTGGGGAGACGCAGGACTCTGGAAGTGGGGTTCAGGGAGGGGGAAGCCCGCCCCGGACCCCGGTGCAACCCAAGGGTGTCGTCCCTGGGTTGGGTGGTCAGTCGCCAGGTAGTGATCCTGGGCTGGCGAGAAAGTTGTGCAGGGCTGCTGTACCCAGCACCCTGGCAAGTGTGGATTCTGGTGATACCCCTCCTAGGAGAGGAGGGCGGGATCCTAGAAGGAGGGGTAGAGGGAGGAGAGCCTCGCCTCTAGCCCCTGTAGAACCTATGGGTGCGGACCCTAGGTTGGTGGATCAGTGGCAGGGTAGAGCCCCTGAACTGATCAAAAATGGAGTGGAGACAGGTTGCTTTGCACCTGGGGCTACCGCCCCCCACTCTTTATGGTTTCAGAGACCAGAGGCTCCTAGATGGCCTGGGGCCTGGTTCTGGCCATTGGCAGCTAGAGAATCCCCGTGGGTTGGTCTAGGCTGCCTGGGACGCATTGACAGAGAGATCCCAGTGGAGTCAGGAAGGCGTAGAACTGGAACATGCCCCTGCTGTTGTGGGCCTGGGTCCTTGTTCTATCGCCCCAATCAGGAAAGTACATCAAGGTATTGATTGTTCTCCCCTGGATTTTGGCTGGTAGGGGGTTGTGTTGGACTTTTGGCCATACGCATGGTCATCCCTAGTCTTTTTGCCTCCTTCCTCCTGGTTTTTCTGACCTTTCGCTGTTGGCTCTAGGACTCTGAGCACTTTATCACTGCTGACCAGTGTTAAAGTGCAGGTGCTCTCCCATCTAAAGTTGGTATGATTGGCTTATACCTGATTGGCATATTTAATTTACCTATAAGTCCCTTGTACAGTGGTATCTCTATACCCAGGGCCTGTAAATTAAATACTACTAGTGGGCCTGCAGCGCTGCTTGCGCCACCCACTGAAGTAGACTTTCAAACCTGTCTCAGGCCTGCTAGCGCAGGGCCTGTGTGCGCAGTTTTCTGCCACAGGGACCTGGCATCTAAATTTACTTGCCAGGCCCAGGACTCCCCTTTTACTACATGTAAGTCACCCCTAAAGTACGCCCTGTGGGCAGGGTGCCATGTATGTAGAAAGGCAGGACATGTGCCATATTGCATGGCCTGTCCTGGTAGTGACAAACAGCCTAACTTGGTGTCTCACTGCTGTGAGTGCTGCCTTCTCATAGGATTGCATTAGAAATGCCCTGCCTTATGTGTAAGGGGTATTGTCTGATTTATGAGGGGTAGCGTAGGCGTGTTTGGTATGGTTGTGATGGTGATAATAAATACTGCTTACTGGTGTGTGTGTATTTTTTATTACTATCACAGAAATGCCACTTCTAGAAAGTGCACATTTATCTGTGCTTATGATTCTGGTGTTTTGCAGCTTGACTCCAATCCACGTCTGGGCAGAGTGACAGTTGGGGCTTTGTGCATACTTTTCAGACAGCCTGTACACAGGGAGGGTGGAGGTGTCACTGAGGTGCATCTACATACTGAATAGTCTTCCTGGGCTGAGAGAAGGGAGAGGCGGGGCACACCTACATTTGTAAAGGCTGTGCCCTGGCCTCACACAATAGGGTCGTTAACCCCCCACTGATGTTTGGAGCCTGTGCTGAAAGGAGAGAGGGGGCACTCCCAGAACCAGTTGTAACTGGCTGGAACCTCCTCTCCCTACCACTGTAAAAACACTGTAAGAACTGACTATAAGTACAGGGGAATTTTCCCCACAATTTGAACATTCTTGGAACTTGAAACTGGACACAAGACGCTGATGAATGGACTCACCAGGAAACCGCCATGGACTGCTGCTGCTGTGCTGACCTGTGACCTGCCTGGTCACTAGGAGGAACTGCCACCAACTGCACCCCTTGTGCTGGCCTGTAGCTGGATCCACCAGCCCTGTACCATCTCCTTGATATTGTTCCCAGGGGCAGGGTGCTGTGGCCCCTGACCCCTGCAACTAGCTTTTCTTTTGCCCAAAGAAATCACCGCCGCAGCCCAGGCTGCATTTGTCTTAGCGCTGTGAAAAGCGCTTGAAAGAAATCACCGCCGCAGCCCAGGCTGCATTTGTCTTAGCGCTGTGAAAAGCGCTTGAAAGAAATCACCGCCGCAGCCCAGGCTGCATTTGTCTTAGCGCTGTGAAAACCGCTTGATGGAAATCACCGCCGCAGCCCGGGCAGGGCTTTTTGTTTCAAGCGCGAGGATCGCGCTGACTTTAGTGCCCCCGGGGCACTTGAGAAAGTGAAGGAAGGAGCAGCACGCTCCTACCGTGCCCCTGGGGGACGCGCACCCTTCGGAGCGCCCCCGGGGCACACCGGGTCCTTACCTTTCGGCGCTGCCTCCCCAGAGGACGAGGGAAGGCAGCACCGCGGCTGCGCACCGGACCGGGTGCGGCCGCTTTCAGGAAGCGGGAGCAGTGCCTCAACGGAGGCCCCTGCTTCCCCCACTACATTGGCAGCCGCACCGAGGACAAGGGCGGCTGCCTCCCGGCAAGCAGGACGCGGGGAGGAAGGGGGTTCCCCTTCCCCCGGTCACTGCGCTAGGGGCGTGAACGCCCCTCCAGCTCTCATCTTTACCGCTTTGGGCTCCCCCCTCGTGGAGAGGGCCGGTTGAGGCCCGAGGGGGGGCCCTAAAGGCTCCGAGTCCCCAGGAGGGACCCAATAAGGATCGGAGAGGGTGCGTGTTGCCCCTCGCCCGTTACAAGATCCCGCGACCCCCCGTTTGGCGCAGGGAGCGCGGGGGCCCCCTTGTTTCGGCTCCTCAGGCACTGGAGGTGCCTTTAGCAAAACAGGTACTTTTAAATGGCCCAATATGATTCTAATCTAAAGTTCTTGCTACAGACTTTGCCATTATGATGTATTGCCTACCTGTTACATGATGCTTTTACATATGTGTGCACATGTTCCTTTTATGGGCATGACTTGCTAATATGTTTGCTTAACTTGCCATAGATTTTCTAATGTTCCTACTATGGGCGTTTTATGATATGCTTATGACAAGTGTTCTAATGTGATAACGTGTTTCCTGACTACTGCTTATGTGGCAGAATACTGAGTAACCTGTGTGTTATGTGTGACTACTGCTAGTTTGTAGAGTAATTAATGTGTAACGTGTTCTGACAACTGCTAAGGTAGCAGGATAGTACTGTTATGTGATGTTGGTCTAATAATTACGTTGTGTACAATACAGTGTATTTTCATATAATCTGGTGTTGTGTTTCCTTTGTGGTGGGGATATTGCGTCACATGTATGTGTGTGTTGTGCAAACGCTTTACGCATTGCCTCCGGGTTAAGCCTGACTGCTCGTGCCAAGCTACCAAGGGGGTGAGCAGGGGTTATCTTGGACGTGTAACTCCCTTGCCCTGACTAGAGTGGGTAAGTTCTGCCTGGCTGAGGTGCATACCCTAGCCAACCAGAAACCCCATTTCTAACAGGCACCATATTTATCGAATGGTGCAAGCCGGTGCAAAGGGTAGGCTAGCGTAAAAAAAAATGACGTTAGGCAGGTTAGAGTCAAAATAAATCACTCTAACCAGATAAGAGTAATTTTTTGACGCTATGGGGCATATTTATACTCTGCACGGAATTAGCGTCATTTTGTTTTACTCTAATTTGGTGCAAAACTAACTCCATAGTTATACTTTGGAGCTAGACCCGTCTAGCACCAAGGCCCCTTATTTATACTTTTTTTTGCGCCACATTAACGTCGTTTTTTGACGCAAAAGTGGCGCAAGCGTACAAAATATGCCCCTTTGTTTCCAATAGTATAGATGAGCCACACCATCCGAAGATGGCTTAAATTATTTAATTGCAGCAGGCATCCGAAATACATTTCAAAAGACATTCAGCATGATGCGTTTGGACCTAATAACGGTAAATGGACAGATTAGTTGCTATAGTTCTTTAAAATATATCAACAGTGAAAAAGGACTACGATTTTGACTCAGTCAGTCTCGTCTGTTAAATCAAAATAGGCATTTTGCACATCATAGTTCTTGAAAAGAATCAGCAAAATATTCGATGTCGTATCCACAATGTCACTGAACAGTTCACATGCTCCAAAGGTTTTTCCAAGCTACTTAATCGGCGACTACAATTGCCATAATCCCTTTTTCTTGTGCCAAGCCCTTCATTCACAGTGTTATCACTTTTAAAATGTGGAACTAACCACCCCCTTCCAGCCTCTAGAAATAGTTTCATGTCGGGCTTTGGGGATAATAGCGTTCTGTACACAAAGTCCAAAAGTGACTGCAACATAATCCCGAATGTTACAAAACGGACCTCTACTGCATAGCAACTACTTATGCAAGACGATGGCTCCATAGACATAAGGCACTGCAACCATTCACTGGTAGCTATTACCTAAATATGTTCATAAAGTAGTGCAGCCGGAGGGCGTCCTACATCGTATTGCTTCCACTGAACCTTGACGCCAAAAAGAATGTCCCTGTAACCTTTGGGTTTTTCAGAGAATTTTCAAGGTTTTTTTTAAATCATATTTCCTAACTTTAACGTCCCTGTAACCTTCTGTTTTTTCAGTGAATTTCTATGTTTTTTTTAACATATAGAAATTGTAATTAGTGTAAATATATAGAGCCACAGGTGCACATGGCCTATGGCTCCAAAGAGCAGGTATTCTATGTAGCCAGACATGTAAAACTTAATGTAAAGGGTAAGTGAAATAATGTATTATGTTTATATGTGAATTACTGAGTGTAAAACTGTGTGTATGCAGGGCCGGCTTTTGGGTGGTGCGAGCGGTGTGGCCGCACCAGGCGCTGACCTCAGGGGGGCTCTGTGTTTAGCAATAACTTCCGAAACTTGCGATTTAAAAGTACCAGCTAAAAAGTTCCTTGTGCGTCCAGCCTTCAGGAAACAATTAAAATGTCAAGATACCTCTTGTGATTAATGTTCCTGCTAGGGAGAGAGATGGGAGTTTTTCCTAGCGGAAGCTTTGACTCAGCATAAAGTAGCATAGAGGGTTAATATGTTCACTGCAAAAAACAGAACTTTGGGGCATATTTAAGAAAAGAGGCGCTGCACATGGTGTAGCACCAGTTTCCTTGCACCCCTTAGCACCCCCCTAATGCCACCATGTGTGCATCATATTTAAAATACGGCGCACCATTGCGGTTGTTAGGGGACTAGCATCAGAATTCTTTTACTCTAGTCCGGCGCTCTGCAGGATTCTGCAAAGCACCCTGAGGCCCATTGTAACCCATAGAAGCCTCCTTTTAAAGCCTCCTTTGAGCAGGCGTTAAAAGTGCTGGAAAAAAATGATGCAAAAAAATTGGACAGATTTCTTTGAGCCAATTTTTTGCCCTCCCCCTTAATGGCAGGATGACCCCTTTGCATACATTATGCCTGGTGCAGGCATAATGTAACGCAAAGGGTTACAAAGTGGCACAATGCATGCATTGCACCACTTTGTAAATATGGTGCAGTGTTTTTGGCCTTCTAACGCCACATTAGCGTAAAAAAGTGACACTAATGTGGCAGTAGAATGGCACGGGGGGCTCTTAACTCCTTTTGTGCCGGGGTCGTAATGGTTATGCCCACTGGCACAGTGCTAGCGCTCCCTCTGTGGGCTTCCATCCCACCCCCCCAAGGCAGGGATGGAAGGGGAAGCCCTTCCCCTTCCACCCCCGCAAACCTCCCTAATGACGTCAGCGCACACTGACATCATTACAGGGTGCCGGCGCCCTAAAAGCCATTTGTGTCCAGCTTGCGATCAGGAGAAACAGGTTTGGAACAAAGAGGCATCGGGGGAAAGGAAAGGGTTTTCCTTTCCCCCGATGTCTCTTTGAGCATTCCTGTATTGCGATCGGGCAGCAGGAATGCCCACTAGACACCAGGGATTTTCTTTTTTTTGTTCTACTTTGTTGTTTCTGTGTCGGGGAGTGGACCCTTGGGCAAGGGTCGCTCCCCTTTGGGGGGCATATGTTTTATGGCCATTTTTGCCCCCCTTTGGGGCAGATCGGCCTATTATTTTTAGGCTGATCTGCCCCCAAGGGGGGCAGAAACCACTGGAATGCCAGGGATGTTTTTTATTTGTTTATTTATGTGGGGGGCACCTCCTTGGGCAAGGGGTGCCCCCCAAGGGGACCAGAGAACAGTTGGCCATTTGGGCAGATCTGCCTATTTTTTTAGGCCCATCTGCCCCCAAGGGGGGCAGAAGCCACTTAGGCACCAGGGATAGTGTGTGTGTGTTTGTAGTGGATGGGGGTGCAGCCCCTTGGGCAAGGGTCACTCCCCTTAGGGGGGATATTATTTATGGGCATTTCTGTCCCCCTTGGGGGCAGAGCGGCCTATTATTTTTAGGCTGGAACGTCAGGGATGTTTTGAATTTGTTTATTTCTGTGGGGGGCATAGAACTGTTGGCCATTTCTGCCCACCTTGGGGGCAGATTGGCCTATTTTCTTTAGGTCCATCTGCCCCCAAGGGGAGCAGAAGCCACTTAGGCACCAGGGATAAAGTGTGTGTGTGTTTAGTGGATGGGGGGGTGGCCCCTTTGGCAAGGGTCACTCCCCTTAGGGGGGATATTATTTATGGCCATTTCTGTCCCCGTTGGGGGCAGAGCGGCCTATTATTTTTAGGCTGATCTGCTCCCAAGGGGGGCAGGAGCCACTGGAATGCCAGGGATTTTTTTATTTGTGTATTTCTGTGGGGGGCGCCCCCTTGGGCAAAAAGGGGGGCACAGAACTGTTGGCCATTTCTGCCCCCAAGGGGGGGCAGATCGGCCTATTTGTTTTTTTCCTCCCATTGCCCCCAAAGGGGGCAGAAGCCACTTAGGCACCAGGGATAGTGTGTGTGTGTGGCTTTTTTTGTTTGGGAGGTGGCACCTTGGGCAAGAGTCGCTCCCCATGGGGACACACTACTAAAGGTATTTTCTGCCCCCCTTGGGGTAGATAGGCCTATTTTTTAGTAGGCCAATCTGCCCCTATGGGGGGCAGAATCCACTTAGACACCAATTTCTAAATGCTTACTGGTGAGGTGTTTGTCAACTGGCAAAGTATTTGCATTTGTGATAAAAACAAAATCTCCTTTTTGTTCTAGTTCAAAGCTTTTGCTTTCTTTGCTGTGGCTCCTTGCAGTTTTGGCAGTGGTTGACTTGCGGTTTGCATAGTTGCATGTTCTAGGTAAGTAAAAACTATTTACTCCAAAGGAGTATTGTTGCCATGCATGAATGACATGTTTGTAGGTGGTGTATTAAATGCAGGATTGTGTGTGAAATTGTCCTTAGATTTGTGCACAATGATATTTGTGTTGTCTTATTTCTAATTTGCTTTTCTTTCTTTCTTTTTAGTGGGATATCATTGGTGATTGCTGTGTCTGTGCAGAGTAGGTGCTGGTGAGTCAAGCTTTTTCAGGCAAGTGAGCGGGATCGTTTTTGAGTTTATAACTCTTAGTGATAAAGCTACACTTTATTACTTATCTTACACAGTGCTGGTTGTTGGTGGTGCATTTGTCCAGTTACTTTTCATAGGAAAAATCCTTGCTAGCCGCAGGATAACCACTTAGCAGTTTGTTGGTATGCTTTTTTAGTCATTGTCTGATCATGATTATGAGACGGACTCTGCATCTGAGGCAGAGGAGGAAGTAAGAGATTCTGTCAGTGAAGTTTCTGTCGGAGAGGAATCTTCTGATGAGGAAGCCACTCTCAGTGCAGATGAAGGGCCTGTTTTAGAAGAGGACACTGATGTGCCATTAGTGCAGCAACCTGGGGCTGAAAGGTTTCCTGTTAGAAAACCTGAACTCTGGGTTGCCCCAAACATGGAGCAGCCAGAGTTCCCAGTCTTTACTGGTCTCCCGGGGTGTAGAGTCAATACACAGAACTTTTTGCCTGTCAATTTCCTTGAGTTATTTATGGATGATGTGTTTTTGGAAGAGATTGTTGAGCAGACTAATTTGTATGCAGCGCAGTATTTGAGGGACAACGCTGCTAGACTTAGGCCACACTCTAGAGCTACCCAGTGGATTCCCACAAATTTGGAGGAGATGAAAAGGTTTTTGAGTTTGACTCTTTTGATGGGGTTGATAAGGAAGCAGTCACTGGCTTCTTATTGGTCTACTAGTCCCTTGATGGCAACAGCTATATTTCCTGCAACCATGAGCCGTAATCGGTACTTGTTTCTTCTTAGGATGCTGCATTTTGTTGACAATGCGTTAGCCTTGCCACGAGATCACCCTGCTTTTGACCGTCTTTTTAAGATTATGCCTGTCCTTGATCATTTTGCAGATCAGTTTTCAGAGGTCTATGTTCCAGGCAAAGAAATAGTTGTGGATGAGTCTTTGGTCCTCTTCAATGGTCGTTTGGTTTTTAGGCAGTACATTCCTAGCAAGAGGGCATGATTTGGGATTAAATTGTATATGCTGTCTGAAACTAGTACAGGATATGTGTATAGTTTCCGTGTCTACACTGGTAGGGATTCCAGTATTGACCCCCCTGGTTGTCCTCCCACTTTTGGAGTTACTGAGAAAATTGTGTGGGAACTTGGTAGACAACTGTTCAACAAAGACTGGAGTGCAGTTGTTCAAGGAATTGTTTAGAGTGGACACTGTTGCTTGTGGCACAATTCGTGGTAACCGGAAAGGCTATCCAAGGGAGCTTGTCTGTAAAAAACGTGAGAGGGGACAGTGCAGTGCCTTGCGGAATGATGAGGTGCTAGCTTTGAAATTTTCAGACAGGAGGGATGTCTACATGCTAAGTACCATCTATGATGAGAGTACTTCCCCTGTGACTGTTTGGGGCCCGGTTGCTGAAGTGCGCAAACCTGTGTCCATTTTTTATTATAATAAGCACATGGGAGGTGTAGCTAGAGTTGATCAGAGGTTGGAACCTTATACTGCTATTCATAAGTCTTACGTTTGGTATAAGAAGTTAGCAATTCACCTCTTCCATTTGGCAACTTTTAATGCTTTTATTGTGTTTAAGGATAGGTCTCCAGAGTCAAAGATGACATTTGTGAAATTTAAGGAGTCAGTGATAGAGAGCCTTATTGTGGTGGAACAGGCAAGAGTTCCTAGAGAAGCAGTGGTGGAGGATGTGGCTAGATTGAAAGATCACCACTTTGCTGTGCACATTCCTCCCACGCCCAAAAAAGACTTTCCAGCTAAGAAATGAAGAGTCTGTGCTCGAAGAGGTGTCCGGAGGGAGACTCAAATGTACTGCCCGGATTGTCCTTCAAACCCTCGGCTGTGTGTGGGTGGTTGTTTCAGGAATTACCACACCCAGAAGAATTACTGGGAACTACCATGAGTGTAAACTGCCTATTTTATATTTTCATGTGTTCAGTTTCTTGGATGGCATTTCTGTCATGTACTTAGTTAGAGCTTTTGGGTTTGTAGTTTTGTAATTATTTCTAATTAGTTAGTGGTTTTTTTGTTTTTAAAACAACAACAAAAAAAGTGATGCCATTGTGTGTGGAGTGGCGCTTGGCTGGCGGTGTAAATATTGACTTGCCGTTGACTACTGCAGCCAAACGCCAGTCAACACACTCCCATCAGCTGGTGTGATTGCTGTATCAGGCATGTGGGCGTATGTAAGTGATGGGCCCTTGAGTGGCGGTGTCTGTCGATGCAACTGTTGTAATGTGCTGGGCCCGTGGCTGGCAGCGTGGATGGTCTTGTGCATGTCATGTATGAAAGGTGTATGAATAGAATGTAAAGTGGTTGGTGCCTTGTCGTGGCTTTACAGCTCATAAGCTGTGAGTCATTGGTTCTGTTTTTTGGCCTTTCAGTTATTAACAGTGCATTTCATTTTTGTGAAATCTCTTGTTAATAAAATTTGATCCTCTGAAACCAACACTCACCCTCGTGCCAAATCCAACCAGTATGTGTGGTAAAAATGACAAAACATGCTCCGCTGTAATCAGGCGTTGCAGCACACCTGTGACACGCTAGGTGTCTCAGATGGGACCCCGATGATGAAGCATGCCACCAACGTGGTTGGTGAGTGAGGGGTCTTTTAACATAACCTAAGTGCGTTTATTTTCACAATTTTAGTGTTTGGAACATCACATAAGTACATGGACACATCAAAATGATCTATTACAAAACTACCTGTGTTTGGGGGGGGCCCTATGTTTTTGGTCCCGGGTGCGGCCTTCATCTAGGGAAACCTAAAAAACCCAGACATGTTATAAAAATAGACACCGCAAGGAGTCCAAGGAGGTGTGGCTTGCATGGATCCCCCACCATTTTCTTACCCAGACTCCTCTGCAAACCTCAAAATTTGCTTAAAAAAGCATATTTTCCTCACTTTTCTTTGTAGGATCACTGCTGTAGCACAAATTTCCTACCACCCAGCGTTCCCCTCAGTCTCCCAAGTAAAATTATACCTCGCTTGTGTGGGTCCCCAAAACAGAGTCAGGTTGAAAGATGTATAAAAGAAAAATATGTGCTTATCAAGTCGCTGTTCTATCCCCTCAATCTCTACAGGTTTTTGCCATTTTTCTGTTGCAGGCACCTGGGCCACCCACACAAGTGACGTATCATTTTTATCGAGAATCTTGGGGGAATGCTGGGTAGAAGGAAATTTTTGGCACTCCTCTCAGGTTCCACAACTTTCTGTCACCGAAATGAGAGAAAAAAGTGTATTTTTGGCCAACTTTTGAGGTTTGCAAAGGATTCTGGGTAACAGAACCTGGTCAGAGCCCCACAAGTCACCCCATCTTGGATTCCCCTAGGTGTCTAGTTTTAAAAAATGCACAGGTTTGGTAGGATTCCCTAGGTGCCGGCTGAACTAGAGGCCAAAATCCACAGCGAGGCACTTTGTAAAAAACAGCTCTGTTTTCTGTGTGAAAATGTGATGTGTCCACGTTGGGTTTTGGGGCATGTCCTTTCCTGGGCTCTAGGCCTATCCGCACAAGTGAGGTACCATTTTTATCAGGTGACTTGGGGGAACGCTGGGTGGAAGGACATTTGTGGTTCCTCTCAGATTCCAGAACTTTCTGTCACCAAAATGAGAGGAAAAAGTGTTTTTTTGGCCAAAGTTTGAGGTTTGCACAGGATTCTGGGTAGCAGAGCCTGGTCAGAGCCCCACAAGTCACCACATCTTAAATTCCCCTAGGTGTCTAGTTTTAAAAAATGCACAGGTTTGGTAGGTTTCCTTAGATGCCGGCTGTGCTAGAGGCCAAAATCTACAGCTAGGCACTTTGTAAAGAACATGTCAGATTTTAATGTAAAAATTTGATGTGTCCTGTCGCGAGCAGTGTGCCCAACCACGCAAGTGAGGTACCATTTTTATTGGGAGACTTGGGGTAACACAGAATAGCAAAACAAGTGTTATTGCCCCTTGTCTTTCTCTACATGTTTTCCTTCCAAATGTAAGAAAGTGTGTAAAGAAGACATCTATGTGTGAAATGCCCTGTAATTCACATGCTAGTATGGGCACCCTGGAATTCAGAGATGTGAAAATAACCATTGCTTCTCAACAACTTATCTTGTGCCCATTTTGGAAATACAAAGGTTTTCTTGATACCTATTTTTCACTTTTTATATTTCAGCAAATTAATTGCTGCATACCCGGTATAGAATGGAAACCCATTGCAAGGTGCAGCTCATTTATTGGCTCTGGGTAACTAGGGTTCTTTAGGAGCGTACAAGCCCTATATATCCCCACAACTAGAAGAGTCCAGCAGACGTAATGGTATATTGCTTTAAAAAATCTGACATCACAGTAAAAAGTTACAGAGTAAAACGTTGAGAAAAATTGCTAGGTTTTTTTCACCTCAATTTCAATATTCTTTTATTTTAGCTGTTATTTTCTGTAGGAAACACTTGTAGGATCTACACAAATGACCCTTTGCTAAATTCAGAGTTGTGTCTACTTGGAGGAAATGTTTAGCTTTCTGGGATCCAGCATTGGCTTCTCACCCATTTCTGTCACTAACTGGAAGGAGGCTGAAAGCACAAAAAATAGTAAAAATGGGGTATGTCCCAGTAAAATGTCAAAAGTGTGTTGAAAAATTGGGTTTTTAATTCAAGTCTGCCTGTTCCTGAAAGCTGGGAAGATGATGATGTTACCACTGCAAACCATTTGCTGGTGCCATTTTCAGGGAAAAACCCACAAGCCTTCTTCTGCAGCCCTTTTCCCCATTTTTTTTTTAAATAAACAACATTTTCGCTGTATTTTGGCTAATTTCTTGGTCTCCTTCAGGGGAACCCACAAAGTCTGGGTACCTCTAGAATTCCTAGGATGTTGGAAAAAGGAATGCAAATTTGGCATGGGTAGCTTATGTGGAGAAAAAGTTATAAGGGCCCTGAGCGCAAACTGCCCCAAATAGCCAAAAAAAAGGCTCGGCACAGGAGGGGAAAAGGCCTGGCAGCAAAGGGGTTAAATATGCCCCTTTGGGGCATATTGGAAAAAAGTGGCGCTGCACACAGTGCTGCACCACTTTTCGTGTGCCCCTTAGCGCCATCCGAACGCCACCATGTGTGCGCTGTATTTAAAATACAGCGCACCACGGTGGCAGTTAGGGGACTAGCATCTGAATTTTTGACTCTAGTCCGGCGCTTTGCTGGATTAGCACAAAAAATGTACTCGCTAATCCTGCAAAGCACCAAGAGTCCCATTATAACCAATGGAAGCCTCCTTTTAACACCTGCTCTGAGCAGGCGTTAAAAGTGCCAGAAAAAAATGACGCAAAGAAATCGGTAAAATTTCTTTGCAATATTTTTTGGGCCCCCTAACTGGGGGAAGTCTGCCTTTGCAGGCATAATGTGACGCAAAGGGATACGAAGTGGCGCAATGCATTCATTGTGCCACTTTGTAAATATGGTACGGCGTTTTTGGCCTTCTAATGCCACATTAGCGTAAACAAAATGACGCTATTGTGGTGTTAGAATGGCGCTAGGGGCTCCTAAATATGCCCCTATATTATATGTGGATGGATAGCTGAGTGGATTAGTAAAGCCAGTCTTTACAAGTCCTTTAAAACACATGAATGTATGTGAAAGAGGAGAAATGGAGAGATGGGGGACACATTTGCCGGGTAGTAGTGAGTGAAACCGAGGAGGAGGTCATGGGGTGGAGGACACCAAAATAAACTGTTGCATAGGGCAGCACCAGTCCTAAAGCCGGCTATTGGACTTTTTTGCTTATGCAGGGTCATCCCCAATCTTTTTGCCTCCTGCCTCCTATTTTTTCTGACCTGTTGCTGTTGGCTTTTGAACTCTGTTTAAGTTGTAAGTAATTGATTCATTCATGATTGGCATATTTGATTTACTATTAAGTCCCTAGTAAGGTGCACTAGAGGTGCCAGGGCCTGTAAATCAAATGCTACTAGTGGGCCTGCAACATTGGTTGTGCCACCCACACAAGTAGCTCTATAATCATGTCTCAGACCTGCCATTGCAGTGTCTGTGTGTGCAGTTTTAACTGTAAATTCGACTTGGCAAGTGTACCCACTTGTCAGTCCTAAACCTTCCCTTTTCTTACATGTCAGACACCCCTAAGGCAGGCCCTAGGTAGCCCCAAGGGCAGGGTGCAGTGTATGGTTAAGGTAGGACATATAGGGGGTCATTCTGACCCTGGCGGTCAGTGTTAAAGCGGCGGCCAACCCGCCAACAGGCTGGCGGCCTAAAAATATGAATTCTGACCCTGGCGGGAACCGCCAACACAGGCCGCCGCTTTTACACTCCGACCGCCACGGCGGTACAAACAAACAGCGCGGCGGTCACCGCCAACAGGCAGGCGGCAGACAATGTACCGCCCACCCTATCACGACCCACCAATCTGCCACCTTTTCCGGGGCGGGAGCCCCGCCGATAAAAACACGGTGGAAACAGACATCTCCAATGGAAAACGCTTACCTCGACACACTCCACGCGGAATCGGAACAGTATGGAACCCGAACTCCACATCCTCCCAGCCATTGCCTTCCTGCTCTTCTTCCAGGATCACGAACCTCGCCGCAGACGACAACGGTGAGTACTGCACCTACGACACAGGGGAGGGGGGAGGAAGAAAGGTTACGGGCACACACATACGTGACACACCCACCCCCACCCTCACCCCCAGCGAAATACCTACACACCTATGCAGATAAAAAAGTCAGAGTGACACCCCCAACCGCCCCCCCAAAAAACAAAGACAAAAGGCAATGAATGTAAAAGTAGAACCATATTATTGCAACAATAAAGTATAGCGACCATAGCAATATATGAAGAATGAATCCACATCTAGAACTCTATCCATACCAGTAGCAAAAGTCCGTCCCAGTCATTCAAAGTCCAAATGTCCGTGGGCCAATGTGCAGCAACACATGGGCAAAGCCCACACACGAGATCGAGTCCATTGGAGAGAACACTGCTGGGGCATCACTAAAATAAAAAGACAGGCACCTCAGGGGGAAGGGGGGGCACCTCAGCCACATGAGTCCACGAC
The DNA here is from genome assembly GCF_031143425.1 of Pleurodeles waltl. Taxonomy (NCBI): domain Eukaryota; kingdom Metazoa; phylum Chordata; class Amphibia; order Caudata; family Salamandridae; genus Pleurodeles; species Pleurodeles waltl. Next base: position 380,833,004 of record NC_090442.1, read on the forward strand.
GCCAGATCCACGAAGGGCCTCCATGCCCACTGTGGAATCCTGGGGAGTGCAAAGCCACAGTCTCACAAGTCTCTACAGTGGGTGGATTGCCCACTGTGCCATCCTGGGGAGTGCAAAGCCACAGTCTCACAAGTCTCTACAGTGGGTGGATTGCCCACTGTGGCATCCTGGGGAGTGCAAAGCCACAGTCTCACAAGTCTCTACAGTGGGTGGTTTGCCCACTGTGCCATCCTGGGGAGTGCAAAGCCACAGTCTCACAAGTCTCTACAGTGGGTGGATTGCCCACTGTGGCATCCTGGGGAGTGCAATGCCACAGTCCATCAGGTGGATTACAGAGACCACTGGTCATGGAGGAGGCATGGTGTGCAGAGTGCGTCGTGAAGGCCTGCCTGACACAGAACAGGGACTGCCAATGGGCCAGCGGTGCTTGACAGGAAGGGCCCAGCGGAGCAGTGCTTGAGATGAAGGGCCCAGCGGAGCGGTGCTTGACAGGAAGGGCCCAGCGGAGCGGTGCTTGACAGGAAGGGCACAGCAGAGCAGTTCAGAGACGGCGGTGCCCAGCGGAGCGGTGCTTGAGATGAAGGGCCCAGCGGAGCGGTGCTTGACAGAAAGGGCCCAGCGGCGCGGTGCTTGACAGGAAGGGCCCAGCGGAGCGGTGCTTGAGATGAAGGGCCCAGCGGAGCGGTGCTTGACAGGAAGGGCCCAGCGGAGCGGTGCTTGACAGGAAGGGCCCAGCGGAGCGGTCCTTGAGATGAAGGGCCCAGCGGAGCGGTGCTTGAGATGAAGGGCCCAGCGGAGCGGTGCTTGAGATGAAGGGCCCAGCGGAGCGGTGCTTGAGATGAAGGGCCCAGCGGAGCGGTGCTTGACAGGAAGGGCCCAGCGGAGCGGTGCTTGAGATGAAGGGCCCAGCGGAGCGGTGCTTGAGATGAAGGGCCCAGCGGATCGGTGCTTAACAGGAAGGGCCCTGTTCAGCGGTGCTTCTCACGGCGGGGCCCTGTTCAGCGGTGCTCCTCACGGTGGGGCCCTGTTCAGCGGTTCTGGTCACGGCGGGGCCCTGTTCAGCGGTGCTTCTCACGGCGGGGCCCTGATCAGCGGTTCTGGTCATGGCGGGGCCCTGTTCAGCGGTTCTGGTCACGGCGGGGCCCTGTTCAGCAGTGCTTCTCACGGCGGGGCCCTGATCAGCGGGTCTGGTCACGGCGGGGCCCTGTTCAGCGGTTCTGGTCACGGCGGGGCCCTGTTCAGCGGTGCTTCTCACGGCGGGGCCCTGATCAGCGGTTCTGGTCACGGCGGGGCCCTGTTCAGCAGTTCTGGTCACGGCGGGGCCCTGTTCAGCGGTGCTTCTCACGGCGGGCCCTGTTCAGCGGTGCTCTTCACGGCGGGGCCCTGTTCAGCGGTGCTTCTCACGGCGGGGCCCTGTTCAGCGGTGCCTGTCTTGTGCTTCCAGTGAACCACACCTGGCCAATACTTGCCGCTCAGTCTGCATCGGACCTTTCCGTTGCGGGGCCCTCCTGTGATGGAGTCCTGGGGCCCTGGCTCTCCTTCGATACCCCCGGAATGGGGCTGGTGAGGCCCTCATGGCCAGGTCGGCTGCTTCCTGCCTTTTGCTCCTTGCTGCCCTTGCCCTCCTTGGCAGACTGTCCGTGGCCCTTGGCTCCCTTACCCGATGTGGCAGGTGACGGTGCAAGGCTACCCTCCTTGGGGGCAGGCGTATCAGGCCTGTCGCGCCTGCCCTTCAGTTTTTTGGTCCTCTTCCCAGGGGGGGGGGCTGGCTGTGCCTTTGCTGCTGGACGATGTCCCAGCCCAAGGAAAGGGCAGACTCCAAAAACCAGGCACAACGTTCTATGGAGTTGCTGGGCTGGTGGTGGCTGAGGTGTTTGTGGAACTCTTACGGGATGGAGGGGGTGGGTCAGGTGAGGAAAAGAGGTCCACTTTAGAGAGGAAAATTTTCTTTGGAGCCATGGGAAGGGTGGCTGGAGTGGGTATGGGAGTGGAGGAAGAGGATGTGGTTGTAGGAGAGTCAATTGTGCTCTCTTTGGGTGCAGGTGCTTGGGCAGGAGGCTGATGTGAGGTGGATGGCTGTTGTTTGGGTGCCTGCCTGCGTTTGTGTGGTTGGGAAGCGGGGGTGACAGACACACTGGGAGAGGACACAGGGGACGTGTACATGGCAGTGGGGGTGGTGACTGCACGTGTGCGGACTGGTGTGGAGGGTGTGCTGGTGATGGGTGCAATGGCTGATGGTGGTGTGCTTGCAGGTGTGTGTGGAGACGTCACAGGGAGGGAGGAGGGAGACGAGGAGGTGGGGGACACAGAGGAGGTAGTGGCTGTTGGCATGTCTGCATCTGGATGTTGCTTGGGTGAATTCATGTGTGTCCTGTGGTGCTTATGTCTGGATGAGCTGCCCTTGGGTGTTGAGGTGTGTGCAGGCTGGTCTGTAGGTGTGGATGGGATAGGCAGACGAACAGGGGAGTGGGACTGGGTGGAGGGAGTCAGAAGAGGGAGGCTGGAGACAGGGACAATCGCTGCCGTCAATGCTGAGGCCAGAGCGTTGAACGATCGTTGATGGGCAGCCTGACCCGAATGAAGGCCCTCCAGGTATGCATTGCTTTGATGCACCTCCCTCTCCACGCCCTGGATGGCATTCAAAAGGGTAGACTGCCCAACAATGATGGTCCTCAGGAGATCAATGACCTCCTCACTGAGGGCAGCAGGGGTGACTGGGGCAGGGCCTGAGGTGCCTGGGGCGAAGGAGATGGCCGGCTTCCTGGCCTTGCGGGCACGGGCCGAAGGCCGAGGGGCTGCTGGGAGGGCGGAGCTGGTGCGCTGGGTGGTGGCTGTACCTGCAGGATCGGTGGGCACGGATGTTGCCGTCACTGCAAGGGAGCTCCCTTCCGAGGACGTGTCGGTGTCGCTGCCGTCTCCACGGGTCCCCGTGGTGGAGCCCCCCTCGCCCTCCGTCTCACTGGTCATGTCGGAGTCCGTTGCATGGCCCTCCGGGGCCATGTGAGATGCAGCTCCCTCTTGCGCCGATGCCACTTCTCCTCCGCCTGATGATGCTAATGCACACATTCACAGTAAAACAAAGAAAATGGGGGGGGTGGAAAACATAAAGACAAGTTGAGTGCATGCATTGGGGACACCGTTGGCGGAGAGGACAGACACAGAAGCCCCCTGCACTACGCTGCGCACTTGGGGTACACTACTCATTCACTGGGACATGCCCTACAAGCCTATGGGTGACAACTGCCCACACAGTATACACTGGTCCATGAATCGCGTTACTAGGCACCCTACAGAGGTGGTGGGCAGGGGCACAGGACCATACCTCACGGACGGGCCTATCCTACAGAAATCGCCTTGGCCTAGGGATACCCACAGCCCTCCTCCCCCACCCAGGCACCTCCACTGCGCGCAAAATAGCTGAATGTGCTGGTACTCACCCCCTTGTGTCTGCTGTGATGTCCTCAAGCGCCCATCTAAATCGGGGTAGGCCACCGCCAGGATCCGGGACATCAGGGGGGTCAAGGTACGACTGGCACCCCTCCTAGGTTGGGAGGCCATCCCCAGCAGAGCCTCCGCGGTCTTCCTGCTCCCGCGGCGGATGTCCTCCCACCTCTTGCGGCAGTGGGTGCCCCTTCTGGTGTGGACCCCCAGGGCCCGGACGTCCTTGGCGATGGCACGCCAAATGTCAATCTTCTGATGGGCGCTGACCTATGTGACATGTACAGGGGGGGAAGAGAAACATCATCACTTTTCTGCATGCTCGATGTGAGTGGCCCCCCCTCCCCAACCTTGCCATGTGGCACATGCTCTCATCTGTCGTGCCATGCATTCGTCATTCGCTGCCCTCCCCTCCATCGTACATCCTCCCCACTCAGCCCAGGCATTGGGCACTATGCATTGCCCCCCGTGTACTCACCTGTTGGTCTGGAGGCCCGTAGAGTAGCGCATACTGGGGGAGGACCCCGTCCACGAGCTTCTCCAACTCCTCGGAACTGAAGGCGGGGGCCCTTTCCCCAGTCGCAGCATCCATTGTCACTTCCAGACCGAGGTCATAGCAGCACTTGCAGTATAGGTCCTCTCCTGTGGATGCTCAGGTCTCGTGTGATCAAGCTGAGAGAAAATGGCGGTTACGGCCGCGGCGGTGCGTGCCGCGGCAGTGCGTACCGCGGCGGTGCGTACCGCGGCGGTGCGTACCGCGATCGCCGGCGCTCACCGCCATTGGCTCCTGAAACCCATAGGGTTCAATGTTGTCCAATGCGGCTTTGCGCCGCGGACTGCGACCACCTACCGCCTACCGCCATGGTGTGCCATGCTTGCGCAATTACCTCACTTCACATTGTCACACTTCACAGGTCAGGCAGCCACCATTTCAAGGGCCCACATGGCTTCATTCCTACTGCGTCACACATACCTAGGCCTTGCACCGACAATCATACTAGCCATTCAATCCCGAGAGATTTGTGTACTGTGCATGCTGTGGGCACTTACCTGTGGGTTGGTTGACTCTGTGCTCCATGTTGTCCTTCCTAGGCATCGTCCGCTGGGACTTGCGAGGAGACGGAGGAATCTTCCAGTGTACAGACCGCTGGTGGACCTGTCGACAATGGAAGAAAGACACGTCATACTCACCTACAGACTCAACCGTGCCACTATACAGGAACTGTGTGCCCAGCTGGAGCCAGACCTGATGTCACCCATCCGCCAACCCACAGGGATTCCGCCTCTAGTGCAGGTGCTGTCAGTACTGCATTTTTTGGCAAGTGGATCATTTCAAACTACCGTGGCCATTTCATCTGGGATGTCTCAGCCTATGTTTTCAAAGGTGTTGTCCAGAGTGTTGTCTGCCCTGATGAAATACATGCAGAGCTACATCATTTTCCCTGAGGTGGGTGACTTGCCTACAGTGAAGGGTGATTTCTATGCCCTTGGACACATTCCCAATATCATTGGTGCCATTGATGGTACCCATGTGGCTTTGGTTCCCCCAAAAGACGATGAGCAGGTGTACAGGAACCGTAAAAATTATCATTCGATGAATGTCCAGGTGGTCTGTTTGGCTGACCAGTACATCTCCCATTTAAATGCCAAGTTCCCAGGGTCAGTGCATGACGCGTACATCATGCGAAATAGCAGCATCCCTTATGTGATGGAACTGCTACAGAGACACCGTGTGTGGTTAATTGGTGACTCTGGTTACCCAAACCTGCCTTGGCTATTGACCCCAGTGAGGAATCCCAGGACCAGGGCAGAGGAACGGTACAATGAGGCCCATGGGCGTACTAGGAGGGTGATTGAGCGGCCCTTCGGCCTCCTGAAGGCCAGGTTTAGGTGCCTGCATATGACTGGTGGATCCCTAATGTACTCACCAAGGAAGGTGTGTCATATCATCGTAGCCTGCTGCATGCTTCACAACCTGGCTTTGCGACGCCAGGTGCCTTTCCTGCAGGAGGATGGTCCAGATGGTGGTGTTGCGGCCGCTGTGGAGCCTGCGGACAGTGAAGAGGAGGAAGACAAAGAGGACGACACAGGCAACAGGGACAGAGTGATACTGCAGTATTTCCAGTGACACACAGGTAATAATCTACTCCTGCATTGTATTATATCTGTAACTGTAGTGGCTTTCTACTGTCTGACCTTTCACCCCAATGTATGGTAACTTAGTTGTGTATATCACTTCCTATTTCAGTGATCTGATCCCCACGGAGTGCCCTCTGGTTTTTTTCCCCATGGACTACCGCTGTGTGACACTGGTATGTTGTCATCACAATGTAACTAGAAATGTTTTGTTGGTTATATCGAATACATTTGGTTTAAATAAATAGATAGCATAATCCAGTTGGTTAATGTGCAATAATTGTGTTTATTGAAGTTTAAAAAAAGGTGTATAGTTCAAACAGGGTGATGATGGAGGCATGTCCATGGCAGTGTCCAGACTGTCGTTCCTACAGGTCCATTGTCCATATGCCTGTGGAAGGTGGAGCAGGGGCAGTTCAAGGTTGGACAGGGTAAACAAGTGGGACAGTGGGATGACATCCGGGGGTTTCCGTGCATGGCGGGGGTCTTGACATCCTACTCTGTCTTCTTCCTCGATATCAGGCCTTTCTTGCGGGGTGGTTCTTGTTCTGCAGGGGTTGGGGTCCGGGAGGGCCGTTGCTGTTGTGTCGGGGCCTCCTGACCACTAGCGCCGGCGGAGGTGGTGGGCTGTTCTTCCTCCATGCTAGTGGCAGGGGCCCTTTGGGGGGCCACATGGTCCCGCAATGTGGTGACAATCTGGTTGAGTGCCACCACGATTGTACCCATTGCGGAACTGATGCTGCGCAGTTCTTCCCGGAACCCCATGTACTGGCCCTCCTGCATGGCCTGGATCTCCTGGAACCTGGCCAGGACCGTCGCCATTGTCTCTTGGAAGTGGTGGTACGCTCCCATGATGGTGGTGAGGGCCTCTTGGACAGTGGGTTCCCTAGGCCTGTCCTCCCTCTGTCGCACAGCAGCCCTCCCAGTTCCTCTTTGTTCCTGGGCCTCTGTCCCCTGGACGGTGTGCCCACTACCAGTGCCCCCAGGTCCCTGTTGTTGTTGGGGTTGTGGGTTACCCTGGGTGCCCTGTACTGGTAGACACACCGCTGCTTGACCTGTCCTGGAGACAGAAGCATGGGCCCGCTGGGTGGGTGCTGTGCTGGTGCTTCCTGAGGGGGGTAGGTCTGCTGTGGCCTGGGGCTGACTGAGGGTAACCGACTGTCCAGAGGTCCCCGATGGTCCGGGCTGGTCATCAGGTTCTAGGTCGACAGAGCTGCTGTCATCACTGGGGGCCTGTTCTGGGGGTGGGATGGACAAATCTGGACCCTCCTGGCCGGTGTGTTGGCGTTCGGGCCCTGCGGGGTAAAAGAATATGGTTATTGATTTTGTGTGTGCCGTGGCGTGCGATTTGTGGGTGCCCTTGTCCCCCAGTGCTGACAGTCCCATGTGGGAGGAGTTGTGAGGGTGGTTTGTGGGGGGAGATGGGTATGTGCAGTGGTCATGCTTAGGTGATGGGTGTCCATGGTTTGTGTTGGCATTCAGGGGTTTGGGTTGGGTTGGGTGGGTTGTGCTGGTGAGACATTAACAGGGAGTATGTGTGCTGGGGGGTTAGGGGTGAGGGTGGGGGTGTGGGTTGGCATGCTGGTGGTTGGGGGGGGTGAAGTAGTTGAGATTAGACTTACCAGAGTCCATTCCTCCGCCTACTCCAGCGAGGCCCTCAGGATGCAGGATGTTCAAGACCTCTTGCTCCCATGCTGTGAATTCGGGTGGAGTGGGTGGGGGTCCGCCGCCAGTCTTCTGCACAGCGATGTTGTGTCTTGACACCATCGACCGCACCTTCCCCCGTAGGTCGTTCCAGCGCTTTCGGATGTCTTCCCGATTTCTGGGATGCTGTCCCACAGCGTTGGCCCTGTCGACGATCCTTTGCCATAGCTCCGCCTTCCTGGCTATTGTGGTGTGCTGCACCTGTGTGCCGAAGAGCTGGGGCTCTACCCTGATTATTTCCTCCACCATTACCCTGAGTTCTTGGTCCGTGAACCTGGGGTGTCTTTGGGGTGCCATGGGGTGGTGTGGATGAGGTGTGGGGTGGTGTTTGTGGTGATGAGTGTGGTGGTGTGTGGTGTTTTGTGCGTAGATGTGGTGTGGGTGATGATGTTGGGTTCCTGTGTGTGTTGTGGTTTGCGTTCCCTGTGCTCTCTCTCTGTGTATTGCGCCTTGTCTCTGAATTTCGATTTGTGGGGGTTTGTGGGTGATGTGGGTGTGTGTTTTATATGGTGATGGGTGTGTGGGTGTGGTGTGTGTATGTGTATCAGGTGTGTGTATTTCGAATTGTCCAATGTGGCTGTGTTTTGTAAATGTGTGTGTATTTTGAGCGCGGCGGTGTGTACCGCCAATAGGATACCGCGGTTGAAAGACCGCCGCGTGGATTCGTGGGTCGTAATGGCATGGGCGTGTTTGTGTTGGCGTGACGGTGGAGGTTTGGTCATCTCCAGTTTATCGCTGACCGCTGATGAGGCAGCCTTCAGTGGATGTCGGGTTTTTGGCGGTTTGGCAGTTGTGGGTCAGAATGACCGTGGCGGTTTACAGCGGCCGCAGCGGTATGATGGCGGTCTTCTGACCGGCGGTAAGAGCCTTTTACCGCCAGGGTCAGAATGACCCCCATAGTAATATGTTTTATATGTCCTGACAGTGAAATATTGCTAAATTCACTTTTCACTGTTGCAAGGCCTGTCCCTCTCATAGGTTAACATGGGGGCTACATTTAAATCTGATCAAAGTATAGATTCCCTTTGGGAATGTGGAGTTTGGGGTCTCTGAGCTCACAATTTAAAAATACATCTTTTAGTAAAGTTGATTTTAAGATTGTGTGTTTGAAAATGCCACTTTTAGAAAGTGGGCATTTTCTTGCTTATACCATTTCTGTGACTCAGACTGTTTGTGGATTCCCCGTCTGGGTCAGTTTGACAGTTGGGCTGGTTGCACTTCACACTAGACAGTGACACAAAGGGAGCTGGGGTGTAGCCTGCATATCCTGATGAGCCATCTGTGCTAGGAGGGAGGGGATGAGTGGTCACTCACACCTGAAAGGGCTGTGCCTGCCCTCATACCATGCAGTATCCAACCCCCTAGTGAGTGTCTGGGGCCGGCCTGGGCAAGGCAGGATTTCACATTCACAAGAGACTTTACTTTGAAGTAGGCCTACTTCAAAGGATAAATTGGGTATAAGAAGGGCACCTAAGACCACAGACTTTAGAAACCCTTCTGGACACAAGAGGAACCTCTGCCTGGAGAACAGCTGAAGAGCTGAGGAAGAAGAGTTGCCCTGCCTGTGACTGTGCTTTGTAAAGCTATCCTGCAGTTGCTGCTTCTGCCGGAGTAAGAGGGCAAAGACTAGACTATGTGTGCCTTCCATCTTGAGAAGAAATCCCCAAGGGCTTGATTTAGAGCTTGCCTCCTGTTGTTTGAAGTCTCATTGACAGCAAAGACTTCTCTCTGTCAACACCTGGAGTCTCTGGAGAGACTCCTACTCTGCCCTGTGGTGCCCATCCAGTTCCTGGGACCCTGAAAGGAGAAGCTGGCAGCCTAAAGACAAGGAAATCCATGCACAGAGCGCCGTGCGGGGAAAAGATAGTTGCAACTCCGATCTGCGGCTGAAGAAACAACACACCGCCGACTACGCAGCTGAGAATCGACGCTCGTCGGAAACGCGGCCGAAGAATCAGCGCACGTAGCAGGAGAAACGATGCTCAGCATCGCTGACGGAGGCTGGGAGATCGCCACCTGCGCTGCGGGGTTTTCAGATCATCGTGTGGCTGGATTTCTGACTCAAGTACCTCTGAGTGTGGAAAAACAATGCAAGGCCTGCCCGGACCCGAAAGTGCCGACCGGATCGAAGCATCGCTCTCCTGCGGAGAAAAGAAATGACGCGCCCGACCTGGAGAAAGGAGAAACGACGCACGGTCCAGCTCGTGAGTGGAATCACCGCATCGCAAGCCCTTTTTGACGTGCACTCACCCGTGCGGGGTTATTTATGATGCACCCAAGGTACTTTTTCACGCTAACAGTGTTAGTGTGTGTTTAAAACTACTTAAAGACTCTTTTTGCATTTTTATTGATAACTTGACTTATGTATTGTAGATTTTTGTCGTTTT